>NC_134468.1:46422368-46607368 GCF_964194025.1 Convolutriloba macropyga | reverse complement strand
ATTAGGTATAATTGCATTGGGTAAAATGGCAGGTTGTGTAAAATGGAATTATTTATTAGCCGATGCTTGGATGATTTTCTCCGCCATTCATTGATCTGCCAAATTAATTATTACAAAGTTAACTAGGAAAGAATCTGTTTCTTTGACCAGTAAGCTATAAAGTTGCGTCTTTCAACATTTCAGCTGGTTACTCCTATTTTAATCTCCTGACCCTTAGTTTTACTACACAGCCATTCATTCCAAGTGCTCATAATGCTGTTGGTGTTTTAAAATATTGTGATTTGTGAACCTCGAAGCATAGTTTCTTTAATCTGACTTTTATTTGATCTCAATTTGTACCAAATTGTTAAAATTTATCAACTGATGAATAAATTATTCCAAGAAATATTATTTTTGATTCGTAGAATACTTTAAATATGAAAAGTTAATCACGCCAGCTGTCAAAATTTTTGACCGTGTCCAAAAATCTACAGCAACTCATCGAAAGAGATTGAATGAAAATGTCTCTAAACTGTTTTTTCCAATAGGTATTGAAATGGATTGTCCCAATTTTGTGGGGTATTTGTATTAAAAAGTTAACTGACAGTTGAAATGAAAGGCTGAACATTTAAGGTTTAGCATGTATGTCATCACAACATGAAATTGTCAGCCATGTCATCACAACCCTTTGAGTGAACTTTCCGGCCACCAGCATTACAAACTGGATAGTCATTGTTTCACCTCTGGTCATGGGAAGGTGCTCTCACATTTGGAGGAACTCGGGTCTGGGTAAATACTTGTTGGGAAAGTGGTATTGCTTGCCGCCTCTTTCCCTGCTGCTGCTCTCCTATTTCAGTATCATCAACTACATCTTTAACAACTGCCACAACTTGCCAGTCACAGAGAATCACAACGAATTCTATAGGCACTGATGAAAAATTTAATATGATAGGAGTATAGATAAAACTTAGAGGGACAGCATTTTCCATGTCATTGTAGCTCATAAATGCATTGACTGAATTTTTTCACCCACTTACATGTACCACTCCATGTCTGTCTCTCGCGCTCTCGCTCTAATTACTTATACTTCTTACTGCTGAAACTCTTTGCGCGCATTAACCTTTTAATTCTGGGCTTTATTCATTGCTCTGAATCGATTTTTGTAACGATTATTCGTGTCGGGTCACGTTGATTGTTTAGCCAATCGTTTTTTGTGTACCAATTGGACTTTTTAAGCGGATTTTCTTGCTTTCAGGGTGATCTAATTTTCTATTAATCAGAACATGAAGCAGCTGAACAGCCAAAGTGGTTTTTGTTTTTCTTTTAAGATCTGAAAATGGTTTAATATATGCTCTTTCAAGTACCTGAATGAAGGTATTTCTCATGTTACAGTCGGTGTCCTACCTGCCGTTTGAGAGCTATTCGTCTGACGTTAGTGCGTACTTTTTGCGAACCATGTTTGCTTAACTTTTTCTGTCGGCTGTTTTTTTGTTCTAAGGTTCCTTTGTTCTTGTGGTTTCCACTAAGGAGTTATCTGGCCATTTCCAGTCCTTAAGGAGGAGATATGCAATTGCCGTTGAATTGATGAATATATAATTGTTTCAAATTTTCATAAAAGTAGAGTAATTTGAGATCCACTTTTGTTTTGGATCAGATCACCTTCGATTTTTTGGGGATGTCAATTTCCGAGATGTGTGTCATTTTCAGAAAGTTCTCTGCGTTCAATTCAAACGCGCTAGATTCAATTTTTCTAAGTGAAGCCGTTTTGCTAATGCTGATTCAATTTCAGGAAAAAATAATTGTGAAAATTGTTATTTTGATTTGATATTTCAAATGAAACCAATTTTTTGTAATTTTTCCAACTCAAGATGGTGCTTGCTGGAGGTCGGTCGACGAAATATTTCACATTAATAGATAGTTTCTCTCTCTGATCATTGTCTTGCGGCTTTTGATTGCAAAATGGTAGATAAGAGATATGAAAATGGTAGAACAGCCAGAGTGGTTTGTTTTTCTTTTAAGATCTGAAAATGGTTTAATATATGCTCTTTCAAGTACCTGAATGAAGGTATTTCTCTTGTTACAGTCGGTGTCCTACCTGCCGTTTGAGAGCTATTCGTCTGACGTTAGTGCGTACTTTTTGCGAACCATGTTTGCTTAACTTTTTCTGTCGGCTGTTTTTTTTTTGTTCTAAGGTTCCTTTGTTCTTGTGGTTTCCACTAAGGAGTTATCTGACCATTTCCAGTCCTTAAAGAGAAGATACGCAATTGCCGTTGAATTGATCAATATATAATTGTTTCAAATTTTCATAAAAGTAGAGTAATTTGAGATCCACTTTTGTTTTGGATCAGATCACCTTCGATTTTTTGGGGATGTCAATTTCCGAGATGTGTGTCATTTTAAGAAAGTTCTCTGCGTGCAATTCAAACGCGCTAGATTCAATTTTTCTAAGTGAAGCCGTTTTGCTAATGCTGATTCAGTTTCAGGAAAAAATAATTGTGAAAATTGTTATTTTGAATTGATATTTCAATTGAAACCAATTTTTTGTAATTTTTCCAATTCAAGATGGTGCTTGCTGGAGGTCGGTCGACGAAATATTTCACATTAATAGATAATTTCTCTCTCTGATCATTGTCTTGCGGCTTGTGATAGCAAAATGGTAGATAAGAGATATGAAAATGGTAGAACAGCGAAAGTGGTTTTTGTTTTTCTTTTAAGATCTGAAAATGGTTTAATATATGCTCTTTCAAGTACCTGAATGAAGGTATTTCTCATGTTACAGTCGGTATCCTACCTGCCGTTTGAGAGCTATTCGTCTGACGTTAGTGCGTACTTTTTGCGAACCATGTTTGCTTAACTTTTTCTGTCGGCTGTTTTTGTTCTAAGGTTCCTTTGTTCTTGTGGTTTCCACTAAGGAGTTATCTGATCATTTCCAGTCCTTCAAGAGGAGATACGCAATTGCCGTTGAATTGGTGAATATATAATTGTTTCAAATTTTTATAAAAGTGGAGTAATTTGAGATCCACTTTTGTTTTGGATCAGATCACCTTCGATTTTTTGGGGATGTCAATTTCCGAGATGTGTGTCATTTTCAGAAAGTTCTCTGCGTGCAATTCAAACGCGCTAGATTCAATTTTTCTAAGTGAAGCCGTTTTGCTAATGCTGATTCAATTTCAGGAAAAAATAATTGTGAAAATTGTTATTTTGAATTGATATTTCAAATGAAACCAATTTTTTGTATTTTTTCCAACTCAAGATGGTGCTTGCTGGAGGTCGCTCGACGAAATATTTCACATTAATAGATAGTTTCTCTCTCTCTCTCTCTGATCATTGTCTTGCGGCTTTTGATAGCAAAATGGTAGATAAGAGGCTGTAGAGAAGGATTTATAGCAAACCTTCTACGCGAATGTCGCTATCTTAAATGTTTGCGAAAGTAATAAAAACTGGGAAATCTGATTACTTTCGGCAGAATTCGACCTTGTATTGAACTTTTTTGGGGCGATCCAGTTTTATGAGCTTCATATTTTTGTAATGTACTAAGTTTAGATATTAGGAGATTCAGAGGGATTGGATTGAAGATTGGGCATAATGCAGCTGCGATAGAACATCAGTGCCTAGAATAGATTTTTTAACCACAACCACTCAGAAGCTGCGGCCTTCTCTCGTAGATACATATTTATTACTGGATTCAGAGGAAGTGGAGTGCAGTTGATGCGAACTCTTTTGAATACTCACTCACAATTGAATTGCCCCGATACGGAATATGCCTTACAAATTGTCAGGTTGGTTCGGTTTGAATGATTTTCACAATGATGCATGCTCAGTTGACATCATTGAAATGTTAACGTTGACATCATCGGAAAAAGTTCGTTTGAGTGCAGGCTCATGGTGAACGCCATTCTATTTGACTAAAAGTAATCATAGTGGCGCATTTCTTTGGAATGAGTGAAGGAACTCATTCAATGCTACCCTCAATTATTTGTTTGGTCAATTTAAACCGCTCTTATTCTTCATGAGAGAAACACATGAGTTGTAAACCCTTGCGTATAAATATTTATCCAAATGTATTTTTGTTCCGACCCACTTGGGCGGGGGGGGAAGCTATATACTAAAATTGGTTTTTCTGTTGTTCAGTCAATTTTGGCCGATCGGGATATTCATTGTAGAGAATTGAGACTGGTATCATTAGAAAGCCCGTCCAGCGTAGAATATGGAATTAAAAAGATTTTTTTATTTTCGTTTTTACAGGGAGTTATCCAGGCTTAAATTTTTGTGAATAGGAGACGGAATTCACATTATCCGTATTTCTTCACCAAATTTTTGTCAATTTTACTTAAAGTTTTCTTAAATTGTTAACCACAATGTTATTTTTTTTTACTTTTAGGAATAGAGGAGGCTTAACGACTAGTTTTGTCCTTTGGTGCTATTTTTTGCTAAATTTGTCGAAGTTCAGTCTCTTTTAAACAAAAATGGTTCCAAATAGGCTTTTTATACCATTTTGTTTAGAAGTACCGGAAGTACAGACTAAACATCTGCTATCTTTGAAAACTCTTCAGTAAAGCTAGTTGCACTTTCACTACTTATAGGAGTCTGCTGGTGATAAGGTTTCGCAGTTTTTTTTTCGAAAAAAGTAACCCAATAATTCTACGAAATGCATCAATTATTTTTTGTTTATTGAAATCTTTACTTCGCTATTTGATCTAAATTGCAAACATTTGGAATATTAAATTGCTTTTTTGGACGCATTGCAAATCAGGGCTAGGTTTGGACGCAGCCTGAATTTTAATAGTTTTTCGGATTTTATTGGGGCGCTGTCTTCAAATAAATGAATGACAGATCCTATTTACAAATAAACATTGTCTTCAGAGAAAAGCTGGTAGTTCTTATGGCTCTTAAATTGTTTTCGAAAACTGTAATTGATTTCTTTTGTTTTGTTTTTATTTGTTATTTTTTTGCAGCCGCATGACTTTTCATAGTAATCAAAGTCCAAGTGGGTGAACATATACAATGTTTTTAGTTGTTATCTAACGCCTCCTATGACTTGTAATATATTTGTTTTTAAAAAATTTTTAGTTAATTATTGAAGTTCGTCATTTTTTTCCGCAATTTTCGTCCACATGTAGCTTAGTCTAAATACATGCAGAGCAAAATTTGTTCCAACTGAAGTAATAATATTAGTTTTATATTTAACTAATGGTTTCCTGGCTTTCTTACTACTAATTTTCAGAACAGTTTTTTGAATTTTAGATTTACCTATGTTACAGCTCGTCTTTTGTTCCCTTTTCAATCTATCACATTAAGGTAAGCTCCAATTGGCATTGAAAAAAATGTTGGCGCCAAAGAATTTTTTTAAGATTGGAGCCAAAGAACTTTTTGCTCCAATTGGCGCCAAAGAACTTTTCGTAAGTTTTCATTGAAAAGCTGATAATTTTAACGGCTCCGAAACCGTCCTCTTTCAAAAATTGGAGTTCGTTGTTTTTGCTTCTAATTGTCGTACTTTTGGTTATCATATGCATATTCTTGACAATCAAAGGCCTTAATAATTGATTATATGAGTATTTAATTGAATCTAATTACTGATTTCAGTCTATAGCTAAAGTTCTTAATGACTTTCAATTAAATTTTTTTTGTGAAATTGTTTTTAATTTCCCAATTTTTGATCTATTGTCGTCAGCAAGTATTTTGGCCTCATTATTGTCAGGGCTCATCAACTTCCTGTTGCTCAACCCAATTTTTCTGGTGTTATTTTTCTTTTTCAGTCGATGTCTTTGGAGCTTAAAAATGTGTTTTCATAAGAGTTTTCGATACTTTTAAAGAGTTTGTTCTTTTTGTTGTCCTCTTTACAAAGATCCTTTACAAAGAAGAACCATTTGAAATACAGGAGAGCTATGGAAATATTCAAATCCTTTTTTGTCAAAAAAAAGTTTTTAATTGTTTTCAATGTCTTATTGTTTTAATGCCTTCAACAATGGTATCGATAAGTTTCTTTTAAAATTCTGAGTTCTGTCTCTATTTAATGTTTTCTTTTGTCGTCTTATGATTCAGTCTCAATAATAACAGGCACAACTGGTTTCCTGATCCTTTGCAAATTTATCTGGCTCTTTTTCAAAGCTGAAAGATTATTTTTCGTTTGAGTTTTTGAAAATATTTGTTTTGAGAAATCAGTGGATTTTTCAAGTTTGTCACTTTTATCTTTTTTTTTCTGTGATATTTGTAGTTTGGTCTCTGTATTGACTGGTCGCATCCTCTTTCTAGTGAATCATGATTGCGTCCTCTTTTTCTTCATCTACGCTTTTTAATGGTTTTAAAATATATGGTTTCTTGCCTTTGGTACTACCCAGCTTCATAAGAAAGGTTGGATTTTTGGGTGTCTTTTTTTTTCGAAAAAATTAACTCAATAATTATGTTATCTCCATGTTCAAATTTTGCTTTTTCAAGGGGTTTCCTAAAAATCTCGGGTTTTATAATTGATTCTTTACTTTCAAGCGATTAAGATTTTGATTTGGAGCATAATTTGAACTTTAAGAAAAGTTTCCTGAATTTGGTTCTTGCAGAGATATAGGATGTTTTGAAAATGTATGCCTTTTTAACAATTCAGGGATAAGTTAAACAAAACCATGTGAGTACTTAATTTTTCACATTATTGGAGCAATTCATTCATTTTGAAAGAAAATAATATCTCATTTGTTTACAAAGACATTCAAAATCTCTTGTTGGAATAAACATTGGAAAAAAATTTATTTCTGTTCCAAAAACTAATCTATAGCTTTAAAACCTATCTACACCTGTATCTGTCCACCTTCAGCACATCCCACACACAAATTTATTGCATGAAAGTATTCATTGAGTGATCTATAAGCGAGACGTAGCTTGTCCTAATTTAATTTTTTTTTAACAGACGTGAGCACGAAAACAAAATGGCCTTTTTGGTTGAAGTTTGAGGATGCAAATTTTTTTAGGTGCTCAAAGCTCAAAACTAAAATTGCTTTGAATAGATTAATTGAACTGGTTTCGAATAAGAAATCAACGTTGGACTCATATTGCTTCAGAAGAAAAAATTTTTATCATATAATTTTTGATTTTAGGCCATTTTAATCAGCTCTAGTTATGCGAATAAATAGGCTAAGTAACGAAAATTCTTTCAATCCATGCTTTCATTAGATACTCTGCTAATGCATAGAAATGTCAATTGAAGGTCAGGACGGGAAAGTTTCTGACTGATCTAAAGTTAAAAAGTTTATGCCCATGTTTTGTGTCGTAAACTATTCCTCATCGGAGAATAGGCAATGTAATTATATGATGGAACGTTTTAATTGCTCTTGAACGAAGTTCATAGCAATTATTGTAAACGTCGGTGTCTTTTTTATGCAAAATTTTTGCTTGACGGTTTTGACGTTTCGAGTGACTTTTTCGCCCTTGACTTCTTGCGTTTCGCGTGATCTAAAATTCTCTCTCAATCACAAATGCAGAGATCATCACAAATGGATAGAAGTTTTTTTTGTTCTATCTGGTTTTGTCGCATTTTGTCGTATCCAAATGGCTGTTAAAACAGAATTGAATATTCTAACGAGTTTGACAAAAACAACTTTTTATGTTAACCATTCCTGAACTTTGTCCATTTTTCATCCGTGGACGCAAGGACAATTTTTTAGTTTGTTTGATGGTCAGCTATTTCCGATTTTCACGCCGGGTGTTTTTAATGAAATCAATTAGTGGTCATGAACGGAGGCTGCATTATGTATTTATTACAACTCGTAGTTAAAAAATAAACAAAATTGGACCAAATTTTGTTTGAACTGCTTTTGTCGAATCTGCGTTTTGCAGTTTATTTTCATTATTTAACCTTGACTGCTAAACTCGCCCTCAAAACATGAATCGTGCTCAATTTTGTCGCGCTTAAAGTGCTAGATGTGTAGAAAATCACTGACAGATCAATAGAGCAAAGTCTTTTTAAAGCTCAACTTCGAGAAAAAAATATCTGATTATTCGTTATTTGTGGGAATAATATTACGATATGGGGTCCGGTTTCCTGTGATGAGGCAACGAGTTTAAGATGGAAATAGGCTAGGGTTTCCGAAACACAGTTGGTTTCAGGAAATTCGAGCGCACAGCCTATCGTCCTGTGGAACTGAAACGATTAGAAATGGGTGGCTACACTGGTGACGTCATTGGTGCTGCGTTTGGTGCGTTACGTCGGAATCTGATAATGGGATCGGCAGATGACTTGAAGCCCAATTTTTTCAACTGCTGGACTGACCCCGAATTTATGTCATCGTACGAACATACCATAGCTGGTCTTAGTAATATTAGAGTTGTGTTGGTTGTACGTGACGGGAGGGCTTTAGCGTTCAGTAGTGCAGTACGAGGGTCTCTGAATGGTGATTGGCAAAATGAGAGGTCAAAAGACAACTTCACTGGCACACTCGCGGAATGGAACTTAGAAGTGGAGGAACAGGCAAGTGTAGCGTATGCTTAATCAGCCAGGGTTGGCTATAGATGCTAGTCCTGCAGACTGTCTAACGTAGGTTTTCTTGCCTCCAATTCATTGGTCCGTTTATTCTCGATCATAGTTCTACGACGAACAAAACTCATGAAAAAATATTAACATAGTGAGTTAGCCTAAAGAATTGGTATTTTGAAGTTGTTGACGCCATCTCAGCTATTTATGCGACTAGGTTTTGAAACTAAAAATTTATTAAAATTTTGAATGAATTTCTATTGAAAAAAATGAAATTGCGTAACAAACAAACATGTTTTTCAATTTTTACATTAACTTAATAATACATTGTCAGTCGAAGGAAAATCCATTTTAGGCATATTAGGCTTCAGAATCAGTGCAATAAATGTTGTTTCTAAAATTTGGTGAGATGTTTTTTCAGGTGAACGCTTGTGATACTTTGGGCGAGAAAAGATGTCTTATCATTCATTACGAACACTTGGTATCTCAGCCGGGAAGGACTTTGAGAGAGTTGTCAAAATTTTTGCAAGTTGATTGGGAGGACAGTTGGTTAAAGCATCACCAAAGCATCGCCTCTGCTTCCGCCTCCTCTGCAAGGAGTCATATACTTAATCTTTATTCGTAAGTTCCAAGTCCCTTGTCTTTAATTAGGACTGGATGAGTTGTTATTTGAAGGGACAGCTTGCAAAGGAAGCTGATTGGAAACCTGTGTTTTGACTGGATTTCATTTCAAATAAGTAAAGGAATAATAGATTTCTAAGAAACTGGGCTCTCAAAATGAAAATAAATTTATAAAAAGAACCTTGTGACATTTTAATTTCTGTCTTTTTAATTGCACTCGATTAGAAGCAATTATTGTAAACGTGTCTAACGTGTCTTTTTTATGCAAAATTTTCGCCTGACCGTTTGTGACTTTTCGACTGACTTTTGCGCCCTTGACTTTGCATTTTGCGTGATCTATAATTCTCTCTCAGTCACAATTTCAAGCAGCTGAACTCAATGTGCGGCAATTTAATACTAAAAGTCAAATGAAAAGTGCGCCGAAGCTGGTGCCATTTTTCACTTTGAATATTAAAAGTGGTATATATTGACCTCTAATGTGGTTATTTGAAGCCCTCTTCTAAGTCCTCTTTAAGCCCCCCCCCCCCCCCTGAAGCAGGCTGCAATTGATTAGAGCTCCCACTAGTCGTTCGAGAGCAATTCTTCTGACGTTTAGTCGGTTGTTTCCTATATGTCATAGAGAATTTAGGCTACCGTCTCCTCTATCTTTATACTTTTTAGTGCTGGAAATTCTAATATCAGGAAGCCACTCAATATGGACTCGTACAGAATGTGGAATCAGTTCATCCGGAACGATTCCTATGCTGTTTCTGAGATGGTACACTCTTTACAATACGGACTGATGCTGAAACAACTTAATTACATGGACAATGCCTTTCTTAGTTTAGAACCAGACGAGACTATCAGGGCTAACGAAAAAGAACTCTTGAAAAGGAAGTCAAGCTATTTTAGTTTATTTACGGGCTAATCGAAAATCCTGTTTAATCACGCTTATATTGGTGCTCCTATAGAATAGAAAAAGTCATCTTTTTGTAACAATCAATCTAGGTTTAGTCTCCTAGTAGATAAGGTTCGAATAGTGGCTTAGGGTAAGGTGAGTGCTGCATAGCAATTACGACAACTATCCGTCTCCACTTATAAAGTCAAGTAGTAAGAAAACGTCAATGAGCAAGACTATCTAGCTGGTTTCTTCGAAACCGAAAGAAAGGCGAAAGTGGCACTAAGCGCTACAAAATTGAATGTTTTACGTAAAATTCGCTACCACGATACTCTAGACAGTTTTTAGTTTTCCGGCTGAAAAGAACGGAACAAAAAGTTTTGCTGACAGTGATACAAATTTGGATATAAGGAACTCTTCATTTGAGAGCATACGAAAGTTGGTATCGTTGTTCTATTTAATTTTCAAAGGCTGGGGAAAGAAATAGTTTAATTGAGAGCAGTAAGTTCTTACTTTGAAAATGTAACCTTCCAGTCTTTGTTCCTCTGAGTGTGCTGTTGTGGCTGGTGAATATGGGTTTTGCGGTTACACAGTTTTACAATTACAAGCACAAAAGATCTTTGTCAACCGTGATTTTGAAATGCACGAAAAGCTCATAAACTACTAAATGCTCACAGTGTCACTCTTTTGTAGATGCTAGCAATGCTCCTAGCAGCACTATCAATGGTCGAGCTAAAACAGGTTCCCACAGCAACCTAAGAAATTTCGGCGATAATTTCCCACAGCTGCACTTGGATGTAGGTAACTCTCAATCAGTAGCAACTATTAACACCATTGCTCCAAGCAGTGAGTCACTGGAATTGCACACTCTTTAAGTACTCCCACACTAACATGAAAAATGTGAGCGTCGTTTCCCAAAGCATGATTATTAATGTAAACAATCTTGCCACTCAATGCCTTATCCTTGATGTTTCAGGCGTCTTCTCAGAAATTGTTCATAGCAGTACTTTAATTCTCTTAGATTTTTTAACTTAGCTCAGCGCAGTTCTGCATAATCAAAAGTGCCTGAAAATAAATTCTAAAATTCAAAAGTTTGACCTCTGAGTTCTGAAATAAGGGTCGCTCTACTAAGGTCATTGAGCTCTTAACGCTGCCGGTCGCATAGTCTTGCGTGGACTACACGTGGCCTAAAATTTTGTGCAATTCGGAAAAGTGATTGGGCGTAGCAAATTGTCAATATACACTATGGTACCAAAAAGTTACTTTGTTATCTTTTCTTTAGTCTGATCCGCTTTCAGAGACAACGACTGATTTTCAAGAGTTTATTTTGCCGCGTGTTCTTGTATAAGCTTGTATGATTGTTTAATGATAGCTTACAAAGGTGTGGTTTATACCCCCATTTATGATCAAAGCTAAGTGTGGCACGATGAAACTCATGTATGATAATGAATGAAAAGTTTTGGCATTAAAAGTCATGAAAAATCAAAGTTAGTGATATGACTTTTACAGCGATTATGAATATGAACTCAGTAAATTTGAACTAAATAACAAGAGGAAGGATTGGGGGGGGGCTAAACGGTTACGGACCGTTTTCACTCCGGCAAGCATCAAGAAAACTTAGCAATTAAATTTATCAGAAAAGAACAAAATAATCGACATCAGAAATTCAAATTTACTGCTTCAAAAGTTTCCGCTTGTGTGAGTTTTATGCATCAGTTTGACATGATTCAAGGAGTATTCATTCACCCTCCTTGGCCAACGAAGATGAAGAATCATTGTCAGTTTCAAACACTTTCGCACTGCGGGACGTTGCACCATGCCAGTACTGGTCTTGATGTCGAAGCTTCTTGCCACTCCATCTCTACTCAGATGTGCTTTTACGATCCGACCAGAGGGCCAAATTCCTGAGGGTGTAAAATCTTTAGTGCCAAACAACATCATTTTTCTTGAGCTCAGCGTTGGCTTGCTGCCATTTTGTCCGCCTTTTAAGTTCCGGTTCAAACTCTGTGAGAAGACGAGACCAAGAATGGTGCAATAGGGTCTGTAACTCCTTGAATTCTTTCATTGAAAATTGAGTTCTGCTGTTTGCCAGAGGTTTTAGGCAGAAGTGGCGTCTTCTCATCAGGAAATGATTCGGTGTTAATGGTTCCTCGTCGATCAAAGTGCTCCCAGCATGCGTCAGTGGGCGTGAATTAAGAATTCCTTCTACCTCCGCTACAACTGTATGGCAGACTGAAAATCATGCTTTAGAAGCTGAAATTATGCTGTTTGTACCATATTTTAAAACGTTGTCGGATGGAATCCAATACACAAGATCGCAAAAAGGTAGCTATTTTGAAAAACCGCTGAGCAATTAAAAACAAATAGTAAGTATCCAAGCCAACTGATATAGTGTTTACTTCATAGACGAGTATTTTTCGTTGTTGACGGCCCATTTTATTGGGGAGGAACTAGATGCTCAATTAGTTTTTGTTCAGTCATTTTTTGCGGATCGATGTTTATCGTAGATATTTATCATTAGAAAACTTGTGAAGTGTAGAATATTCAATTAAGAAGATTTTTAATTTTGAGGAGTTACTGGCGTTCAAAATACAATGGCTCACCTCCGTTGTTTTGTTCATTTTTTTGCTAATTAGTGCTGGAATTTTGATCACTTTTGCCAAAAATGGTTAACAATAATATGTTATCAGTTTAAAGATAATAGAGTGTTGCTGTGTTGTTTGAATTGACTCTTTTTGTAAAATGTTGGCTAAATTGTTGACGATTTGGCGTTTTTCAGTTTTCATTGAATAATGACACCAAATATGCTTCTTTAGCCAAGTTTATCGAACTTGACCGGTAGCGCAAATATGAAAACTGCTGACACACTCATCGTTTACTCAAAAGAGGGCTTTTACGTCTTGTTCCAAAGAAAGTGTTCGGGGACTCAATTTTGCGGCCGTTCGCTAATTTATATCAATATTTATCCAGAATGAACCATTTTAAATGTAAATTTTTGTTTGCCAAAATATCTATTACGCAACTTCTTGCAACAATCAAGTTTTTATCAGCGGCACAGCGCTAGCAAGGCCAGTTTCGGTTTCATTGTTCATTTTAGCAACGAAAAAAAAATTTATTCTGGCTCCGTCCTTTTTAAAATCTTTGTTTAAATGAGGCGCAAAAGATAAATATTTTGTAAAGCTCATGGTTTTTGTGGCTCCGACAAAATGTTTTTGTATCGAATGAGTTCTCGAGTTTTCCCAGCATTTGTTATGTTTGCAGTCTTGTGACTGCGTTTAATTAACCAAAGGTCTGATTCGTTATCTATAGAGCTATTAGTAAAATAATTAGTGCTTTCAGTTGATATCTAAGGGGAACAATTAGAACAGTTATTTGTTTTAATGGACAAGAAGAACTAGTATTGGTCTAGTCGTGGAATTCTTCAATCTACTTTTTTTTGGATTGTAATGGGGCGCTGTCCTTTTTTTTAAAATTGTATTGACTTTTTGTTTTACTTTAATTTGAGACCAAAATGATCTCAAATCAAATCTAAATGTTTGAGTGATCAAATTTAAGTGAAAATGAAGGTCAATGAACCCCAGTTTTTTAGTGAAAAGCTTAATTTTTTTGGTTTCTACACTGTTTGCGTAAGTACTTCGAAATTTTGAGTTCTCCTTTTATCCATTATTTTGCTGTCTTGTGACTTAGTCTCAATAAGGAGGTGTGCAATTGGCTTCCTAAGTAGTTCCAATATATTTAGTATTTTTTGATGCGTTCAGAAGGGTTAATTTTTATGTCTCTACTCTTCATCATGTAAATCAACAACCTTAAAAATTTAAAATGTTCTGGCCTCAGACCAATTTAAGAGACATCACAGAACAGATGATCACGATAATCTTGATTTATACATGAAAACGTAAATTAAGAGAATAGAAAGATGGCTGACTGCTAACAGACGACTATGTTTAAATACTGGTGAAACGCAAGCAATGTCTTACGTTCGAGAACAACGAAAAAATCAGAACAATTAATCAAATACTTTAGAACAGGTTTTTCTTAAAGGCCTACTTTTAAGGGTGTCATATCTAACTTATAAATTATCAAAGGTTTTAATTATGGTATCGAATCTTAAAATTGTATTTCAAGAAATGTGATTGACTTTATCTATCTATAGAAACTATTATTAAGGGACATCAGCAAGACGCCAAAACAAACAGAACTCACCCCAAATTTGCTGCATTTTGAAATCAACCATTTACTTCAAAAGTTAACACAAGAGCGCCTGAGATGATGACTTTTAAATCGTGATTTCGTTTAACTTTGACTTGGATGTTACTTATTGCAATTGATATTTTGTGTTGTTAAGATATAAATTTGCTTATAATCTACTTTACTTAAGTTACTTGAAATATTTAATATCTTAATTTGAAACAAAGCGAGAATTGTAGCGGTGAAAAATTCTCGCTCAGCGAGCGAAACTTTTTTTGTTCACATACGACAAGCAGTTTTATCTAGTGTTTTTTTGTTGTCTAAAGGTTATCGTTAACTAATGGAAAATTATTCGGGCTGTTTTAATTTGAAGCTTTCTGGATGTTTAAGGGAGCTCCTGGTAATTTGGAGTCTCAACTATTTTGCCAATTTGTAGGCTATTTCAGCGTATATAACTCGATCTAATTAAATGTTAATTAAGGGTAGGTATCAAAAACAAACAAAAAACAACACATTGAATTCCCATTTTGTTATTAACAGCAAACAACTAAATGGGCAGTGTAGGTCAAAGTATAAATGAAATAAACTAAATATATTACGGTTTAAATTGAGACAGTGGTACTATGAAAACTTAAAACTTTTCCATGATGCTTCGCCGTACGACGCATTATTCGAGTTTTTCTTATATAATTGAAAGAAAAACATTTTCAGATGCTTCTTTAGAGCTATTGGTCTTGCATCCATTTCAATTAATTTTTTAAAAAAAGTCACGTTAAGAAATTTATTATGAAGGGTTGAGCCGATATTCGGGATAGAGTTTTCTAGTGCAGTTTATTTTGTGATTGAAGCAGTATTTTTTGGTTCGCTGGCTGTAGCGTAGATTTGATGTTGGTAAGTGTAGTTTTTTTGAAAATCGGAAGCTAGTTAATGGTAAATTTCATAAAATAATTTAGTACTTTGTATTCCAAGAAAAATTTTGTTGGCAGAACGTGATGTTTTAGTTTCAGATCAGAAGAACTGTCGTGATTTTTGCGATTGAAGCACGTCTTTACAGCCCAGCTTAATTGTTTCTCCAAAGTAATAAAGCTATTTTTTTATTTGGCCAGTAAAAGGCCTCAGTAGTGTGAGTGACTTATCACTAAGGCGTTCAGAATTAGTAGTCTTGTCTGCTCAGGGAACGGGCGTGATATACGTTTTAATGTTTGCATCCCTGTAGCCATTTTGCGTAATACGTGTTTTAGTTCATCAAGATATATTCCGAGGTATTTTACGCAATTGACGTTTGGTATTTTGTAATTAGCAATTAACAGATTGTTCCTTTTCGTTTTTCTAGTTTTGATTTTTTGGAGAATGTAATAAATTTAGTTTTTGAGTGATTGAGCATTAGACGGTGTTGTTCGTAATATTCAGATATATTTCTTAAGGATTGTGCAAGATTATATGTTGCTAATTTTAGGTCCGTATTGTATGTAAGAACAATAGTATCATCGGCGTATTGAATTGTTTCTGTATTAGCAGATATTTGTTTGTTCAAGTCATTAATGTACAGGTTAAAAATAAGGGGACCTAAAATTGTTCCCTGTGGGACACCTTGATATAACCCAATCCAATCGGATTCCACCTGATTCACTATGGTTTTTTGTAGCCTGTGTGATAGATAACTTTCTATTAGGTTTAAGGCATTTCGGAAAATCCTAGTTCATGCAGTTTATGAAGAAGGATCTTGTGATTTATCGAATCGAACGCTTTAGACAGATATAGTAGAGCTGCAGTGATAAAATTTTTATTTATATGGTGCCTTATAGTTTCAGTACAGTAAACGAGGTCGTCAATCGTTGAGACTTTGTTACGGAAGCCAAATTGAGTATTGGAAAGCAGCCCAAACTTTTCAAGATTTTCTTAAGTTTGCTCACGAAGCAAACGCTCAAAAATATTTGCTAGTTAGCTTGTAATTGATATTGGTCTGTAGTTCTCAGGCAGAGTTTTCTTCTTAAGAAAATTTTTCTTTAGCTAAAATTTGGTGAAAAAGCAATTTAATTGGATCAGCTAAAAAGAGAAAACCATCTTTAAGAGCCCATTATGGGATAT
Source organism: Convolutriloba macropyga (assembly GCF_964194025.1). Taxonomy (NCBI): domain Eukaryota; kingdom Metazoa; phylum Xenacoelomorpha; order Acoela; family Convolutidae; genus Convolutriloba; species Convolutriloba macropyga. The sequence goes on along the minus strand of NC_134468.1, from coordinate 46,591,160 downwards.
CTGAAGGACCTGATGGCTTGTTTGAGTTTAAAATTTTTTAGAGTCAGTAGTACTTCTTTTGTCGTTACGAATCTAAAATCGAAACTGTTTTTAGATGTTCTATGGTTGGTGGGAAAACAGTTGCAAGCGCTTCCAATGTAATCACCCAATTTAGAAAGTTTATAATTGAGCAATTGGGCCATTTTGTACTTATCAGTAATAACATCATCAGAACACTTTTTGAGGTAGAAGATATTTTGGGAGAACTAATCTATTTGCAATGCTAATTCTTCGAGAAAGATGTCAGTTTCAGATTTTTCTAGATTATATGAAACATTCACAAGAGGTGAAGGAAATTTTTTGAAGGGTAGAGTGAGCTCAACTCAAAGTGTTTCAAGTCTTTGCTCTTTTTTGGAAAATCATTACGGTTTTTTAGATTGAAAATTTTAGGGATTAGCAGAATTACGCCACCCCCCTTTGACTTTTCAGATATTCGGTCACATCTGAAGCAAGAATAGTAATTGCTGTTTTATGCACCATAGATTAATATCATCTTCATTAGTCAACCACGTTTCCTTAAAAGCAAATACATTATTGTTTGAGCATTCTTCTAACATCTTTTTCAGTTGTTCTGTTTTATTGACTAAACTCCGGCAATTTAATTGAAAGAAGCATAATGGATTCTTAAGTTTTGTATTTTCGGAGAAAAAATTTTCATAGGTTAGCGGTGGCCCAGGATTACATTTAATATCACGACAATTTAACAGGTAAATGAATAATCCAAATATAAATGAATAATCCAAAACTTAAATCTGTATGAAGTTGAGACATACTGTTTTTTCTTATAAATTGCTCTTGAACTACGTTTTAAGCAATTATTGTAAATTGTGTCTGCTATCCAAAACTTTCGCTTAACTGTTTTTTGCGTTTCTAGAACATTCTTCAAATTTCACTCGATTAACTTTTTCACGCCTTGCTGCTTCATTTTTACGTGATCTAAGTTACGCTTATTCAGAAATTAATTCTGAAACAAGGCAGTTGTAATTTTCGAGGCTTGATAGACGAGTGATTAATGTGTTTGTCTAGCATTAAGCGGATCGTGGGTTCGAAGCTCTCCGTAGTTCGAATTTTTGCACCCAGAAAGATTTATCTAGGCTACACCAGTTTCTCCGCCTGTTGTTCGAGTTGAATCTGTCCGACGTTGCATGTTTTTAGTCGGTTCATATTTTTTTTATATTTTCTGCTCTATGGTGACTTTTTGTCTTTATTTTTTTTACGTCTGTCCAACTGACTTTTCGTCCTCAAAATGGTTAAACAGGTGAATCTTGGAGGGTATTAAGTCGCTGAGCAGTTCTCTTAGAGCTTTTCTGGTCTCTGGAGTGTACAACCGGCGCTGGTGCTGGGAAGACATAAAATATTGTGAGGGGGCAGTTTTTTTACAGATTGAATCCACTCCCCTCCCTATTTTATCCGACCTCTAACCGCAGACGCATGAACCGCTCACTCCGCTAACCCCTCCCTCCCGTCATCTGGCGAGAGGTTGCGTTCGCCTTCTTCTCAGTTAAGCGTAAGTTAGGCTCCCGACTTCCCAGCTAGCTACTGATGAAGACAATTCAGTCGTTAGAGGTCAATTCGCCCGAAGTTACTCGTTTGCTTGAGTTTTAGGCGCTGTGTCAGAATAAATTTTGTGTCGATGAATTCGCAGTTTTAGAATGGCGCAAAATATTCAAAAACTGTAACTTCAGCTCAGTTGGATCAGTTAACATGTAATTGCGCTGGGTCTTTGACACCAGATATTGAATTTGCAAAAATGCGGGTTTTGCTAGAAACTATTATTAAGAGACATCAGCAAGACGCCATAACAAACAGAACTTACCCTCAATTTGCTGCATTTTGAAATCAACCATTTACTTTAAAAGTAAATACAAGGGCGCCTGAGATGACTTTTAAATCGACTTGATTGTAACGTTTAATTTGATTTCGTTAACTTTGATTTGGATGTAGTTTATTGCAATTGATATTTTGTGTTGTTAAAAAATAATTTTATTTATAATCTATGTGATTTGAAATGTTAAATGCTGATTTTAAAGGGAATGAATGTTGATAAGTGTGTTCAATGATCAAAGATACTTGAGTTATTGTTTCATCAGAGCTCATTTTGAAGTTTTTTTAGTTGGGTTTTCATTTTTGTCTCTATAACTTGATCCCGGTTAAATGGCACCAGCATCAATTAACACCGGTCTTTTTTAGCACCAACAATGTTGCATCCTGATTTTAAGATTTACCCAATGAGTTATTAAGTCTCCATTTATCACCTAAGACTTAATTTATAGATTGAAAAGGTTGTATTTAAATGGATTTGAAATGGATTTATAGATGGAAAAGGTAACTTGAAGCATTACTTAAAATAGTCACCACCCTTAAATGATTCTCGCTCAGAGTTTGAAAATCGTCAGGGTATAGAAAGTTTTAACACAATGTTGGGGGTTGGCACTTTGGGATAAAAGCATTGGTCAATGTGCCCCACCCCGGAATTTGGAATCCTGAAAATAGTGATGATTAATGCCAGTGTTTATCTCGGATGATCTGTCGCCCTCTAATTAATGAGTGGCGATGAAACTTGTTTACTTTGGAATGCTCGAAAGGATCTATGTGAAAGCACATTTGCATTATAGCCACATACTGTAGCATTTTTAAATCACAGGCCGGGGGTAGTTCGGTGGCAATAAGTGTGACACCAATCGGTTTATTGAGTTTCAGAAAACAGCGATCGGTAAGGTTAGCCAAGATCAGCCGAAAATCGGAAAGCTAAAATTGCACATAGAGAACCGTCTCAAGGGTTAAATCGGGAGTTATACAGAATTGTCCCTTAATTGCTTTAGTGATATAAGGCGCGGAATTCCCGTCGTAATAAGTGAGACGATTAATCTGTTTCATTTTATGGTAATATTTTCATATTGGGATCATAAAGGCAAACAAAGGAGAATCCTTTTTCAAATGCTCTTACAATTTAGTACAATTAGTACAATTGCATTATTCTGTTTCAGATGTGAATGAATTTAACTTAAGAGAGGGCTGCTTCTGCAAGAGAAGTCGTGACCGTGACTGCCTCCATTTACATTCTACTTTTTGTCACAAATATACCTTAACGCATCCTGCATATATGGAATGCATTCATTAGTATCATAGGAAGTGACAGAAGGGTTCCCGGATATAAGTAATGGACTCTCTGACAGCAGTGAAGGATATCAAAGAACTAGCTCAGAACGCAAAACACCGACAATCTGTTGTAAATGTAAGGAAGTTACAACTGAGAACATGAGTTTAATGCAGTGTAAATGATGAGATCTGAGTGAAATGATCAGATAAAACTTATGGCTGATAATTTACGGTGTCACCGGGGTAGAAATTTAGGGATACAATTTACTTAGAATAAAAATGTTTGCTTTTACATGATGTTGATTTTAAAAGGTCGCAATTAATCTTTGCCGTTGTCTTATTTGATAATCTATTCCGCTTCCATAGTCCATTCGGTTTAAAAATGAGCAGCAGATAGTCGTTCATGAACAAGTATTTGAATGAAAGCTCTGACGTTATGCAATGTATTTGATTGAGTTCCTTCAGCTTTGTTCTTAATTAGTGCGTGCATTTAGGACAAGGCAAGTGTGGATAGTCTGCTGTTGTTCCTGGAGCACAGTGATCCGATGGTTGTTCAGGAAACCTTGTTGACCTTTGTGCACCTCACCCAAACACTAGATGACAGAAAAACTCTTCGAGGATACCCGGTTTGGCATTTCTTTATTTTACCAATATCGTTTGCATGTTCTGGCAAAAGTAATTCAGTGAAATTTTATACCTTTTCAAAAAGCGAACCTGAACAGCGTACCACAGATTACTTGATGCCTTAGAAACGTTTGCTCCACATTGTAAGCCCGATGTTTGCATGACGTTGAACTTGCCTCAATGAATGACTTCTGAAAACACCATCCAGATTCGTAGTTGTCGGGATGATATTTTCATTTAATCTAAAATTTTGAAGAAAAATTGGAGAATTTGTATTGCAAAGGCTGGCGTCCCATGAAGTAGCCTTGGCTCTCAAAATGATCCCTGCTCTAGTTTTCAAAAAGCAAGAGTAAATAGAAAAGTGCTTTGAAGTTTTTGCCGAGGAAATAGATATGTGACAGATTAGCAGTTTTTCGATAACTTTGTTAATGATAAAGTACACAAGATTTGTTTAAATCAATTAAATTCTATCAAGTTTGTGCTATTGAAACGTCCTCCTATTATCCCCCAAACATCTGGAATCAAAGATATGCAGCCATAGAGGGAATTGCAAAATCAACTGATACTGTTGAGGGTTGGCATTATGGGATACAGGTTTTTACCAAGGCATCCCATCCCGAAGTTTGGAAACTTTTAGCTAACTTTTGCAAAAAGACGCTGCCGTGCAAAAGTTAAACTTCTTAAATGCTTCAGTGGGACTCTACGATGAAAAACTATGAGAGCATGAAATGATGGGCTCAGAACTTGGAGATTTACTGGGACGAAAATGATGTTTTTTAGGGCTATGGCGAGTTCTTCTTGTTTGTGTATTTGAATTAATTTTGTGTTTATTTTTGTTTTGGTGTTAATTCAAATTTGAATTTGAATTATTAGTTTTGATTTGACGTCCTCTTATTAGTTTTAAGTTGACGTCCTCTTTATATCAGCACGGAGTTAGGTCGAAGCCTCCTATCGTTACTTATTATGAATTTTGATCCCGAGTGTTTACCCTATGATGTCAGCCCTAATAGGAAAAACATTTTTGCAATATTTAGATATGAAACTTGCACGTAAACACTCGGGTGTTGCACGTAAACACTCGGGTCCCGATTGTTGTTTTGCTAGCGAAAACAACAATCGGGATTCCAATTATTTTTCTGTTGAACACACGATTAATTTTTGCTTTGATTCGGTTCTTTATGCCTCCTCTAAAAGCGGGTTTAAAATGTAGCTTAGATCGTTTTTTTTTTTGGAAAGTACCAGCTTTCCGTCTTCTAGACTAAAACAGCTTTCGGACTTCTTCGATTCAAATCAAAGTTCAACATAAAAGAGGTCAGAGTGGTCAAGCGTTTTGGATCAAAGGCATTAGGCTAAAAAGCTGGCTCGTCATTAATTTTCGATTTCAAACAAATAGCTTAACGATTTTGGTGTTAAACCGACTTCACTATGAATATATTGTGGGATTTATTCGTAGGGGGTTAAATCTGGGTGTAAAGAAGCAGAACCATAGGGGGTTGCTGACTACTATGTACCAGGGGAGTATGCACCGAAAAAAATGGGAATCCTTTCTTATCAACAATCCTCCCCCCAAGAAAGGATTATCATTTTTTCGGTAGACTTGAGGTATTTTATATTGAGGATAGCAGTAAACTATCAGTTTGTTGCTTTTAATTAGTACTTCCTTTTTAATATCATCGTTTAATGTTCCGACCCCTCTTGAGGGGGGGAACTATATACTCAGTGTTTTTTTGTTCAGACAATTTTGACCGATCGATATATTCATCGCAGACAGTTGTGAGTGGTATCATTAAAGAGCCCGTTCAGCGTGGAATATAAAATGAAAATGTTTTTTTTGAATTTCGTTTTCTAGAGCGAGTTATCGTGGTTTAAATTTTGTGAATATATGAAAAATTTGCGTTATTTCCAAATTTCCCGGAACTTTTGCTTAAAATTTCATCAATTTTGCTAATAAATGTAAAAATTGTAAACAATCACACTGTTGATTTTATTTTTTGAGACAAAAAGCCTTGTTGAGTATTTTGATTTAATTTTTTTGGCTCAAAATTTTGGCTAAATATTTAAAAATTCAGCCTTTTTCATCAAAAATTGCACGAAATAAGCTTCTTTAGTCCACTTTGATTAAATTTGCCGTAAGTACAAACCCAAAAACAACTAACACAATCTTTGTAAACTAAAAGGGAACTAATCCTAACCTCACTTCCATTGAGAGTTGTCGGGAATTAGAATTCTGCCGTTTTTTTTGCAAACTTTACTATATGATTATCAAAAACACAGCATTTGTTTTTGATCTTTTAACTAAAAAGTTATCTAGATCTAAAACATTCGATACAATCGAGTGTTCCACATGGACGAACAGCAATAGCAAGGTTGGTTTTGGTCCAATCTTGGACTGTTACAATCAAAAACTGATTCAGATTTTTATCAGTCGGTCTTTTTTTTAGAACAAAATTCGATCTTTTTTATGTAGATTAAAGTACAGAACAATTCCAATCAAAGCGCACTGTTGATAGGTCCAATTGGTTTCCTCAGCAGTATCTAGTTTCTTTACTCGAAAGATTATGGTCCTTTTGACTTTTAAAATGTTTGATTTTTAAATAAACATGGCTTATTGGACCTCGCCACTATTTTTCTTTTAATTTGGTCAACTTATAGCTTAGTGTCTGCAAGAAAGAATTCTTCTTCTTCCTGATGATTTAATAATTAATCCTTATTGCGGTCTTACGTGTTAAGTTATGGTTTTCTAGCTTTGATACTACTAGCTCCCACATTTTTTTTAAATTTTTAGGCATTGGCCATTTTTCAAGTTTTTTTCTCGTTTTGTCACATTATCACACTATTGACAGTTCACATAATACGTTATTGCTGTTCAAGATAAGACAAAATTGAAGATATGAAAGTATTTAAAGGCATAGATTTTGGTTTTAACGGCTTCGACACGCCTTTCTGGAAGAATTTAATTGAATTTTTCACATTTGTACTTAACTGTAGTTCTTACTTTGTCTTTTTAGTCGTATGAATTTGCCTGGATAATGACTGGTCGCAATGGCTTTTTTGGAGTAATAATTGAGCCATTATTTTGATTTGAGTAGATAGCTAATGGCTTTTATGGCTTTGAAATAATGTTTTCAAAAATTAAAAAAAATATCTTTTTGACTTCGCTTTTTGTTATTTTTCATCAATGTGTTACGTAGCCTCGTATATTACAGGTCACATATGACATTTTTTTGGGGAAGGTGCAACTGTACAAAATCTAATGTGTCTGAAGAGTTCATAATAAATTTACTGGCTTCGACACAGGTTATTCGCAAAAATGTGAACTAAGTTTTGGTTTTTGTCTAAGTTTGTTGTTTTTTCTAGACGTAAGCCATATTCTGAATAATTACGGTTATGTTCTCAAGCGGTTCTTGTGGACGAGCAAACGAAACTATTTAATTTTTGCTTTTTGAAGCTAATGCCCTTCATGACTTTAAATATAATTGTTCTCGAAAATTACTCAATTTTGCTGTTTTTCTTTGTTTTGTCTACTTGTTGCCTATTCTCTCTAATGAGAGGTTGCATACCACATTTTTGGCGTTACCACATTTTCGAGGAAGGCTAAATTGAACATATTTTGTGCGGCAAAATCTGGCTTTACGGCTTCAACAGCGATTTCTCGCAAGTTTTAATTGAATTTTGTTGTCTGTTTTTTTGTAACAGCATCAAAAAAAATGAATAATAACAGGTCCTAATGTCCTCAGAAGCGTAGGTGATCATAAGCATGTTGGATATTTTCAATTTCTATCTAACGGTTTTCATTACTTTGAATTTTTTTTTAATTTAGGCCAATGTTTTGTTGCTGTTTTTTTTTGTCTAATTGTTACCGAGCCTTATTGTGGTGTGATCCTATATCTTTCTTAGTGAAGTACAATTTATTTTGTTTAGTTTCATGTTCTCAAAGAGAATCTAGCCTGTGAGAGAGAATCCGCCCGACTTCTCTCATTGTCTGTCCGACATGCTGGAGCTTGGTTGTCTGCTCCCCCCATTCCAGCTCTTGGGCTTCATATGGCACCAAATGAGTTTAGAATTAGTGCAAAGTACAGGTTGGGTGTCCCTGTCTACGACGCCGAAAGGAAGTGCCCGTTCTGTAAAGCAGGAGTTCTTGACATCTATGGGGATCATGCCATTGCGTGTCACGGTCGGGGAGACGCAATTGCAAGACATGACCGTATTCGAGATAAATTAGTGTCTGCTTGCTCATCTGCGAATCTCTCACCAGTAGTGGAAAAAAAGAACCTAATTCCAGAAAGCCAGTCACGCCCTGGAGACATCTTTGTCCCTACTTGGAAAGCGGGAAAACCTGCTGCATTTGATGTAACTGTTACTTCGTCGCTGCAATCCAACTCTCTCACTAATGCGGCTACAAAGGCAGGATACGCACTTGATGCAGCAGATGAAAGAAAATATTGTCTCCACGACGATAACTGCGCAAAGATGGGAATCACATTTGTTCCCCTTGCAATTGAAGTTCTTGGCGGGATATCGGCAACCTTCAAGAAAACACTCAAGCGGTTGGCTGTGTTAAGTGACAATCGTTCCTTCCAAGCGCAGGGGTTGTCTGTAGCTTTCTGTAAACTAATGCAATCCTTGTCAATCACCGCTGTTCGGGGATCAGCGGAAATGTTGCTGGCACGGGCTCCATAGTAGACTGTTTTGCTTTTTGGGTGCTCGACTGCTCGGAGGGGAGATGGTTGATCCAGTACTGTTGCAATCATTGTCGACAGATATGATCAAGGGGTCTGCCTCAATGATTTTGACACGCTCTTTATGGCCAGATTTAACAAATTCAGAATCAGAAGAGCCGAGATTGGCCTTTAATGATAAGTCACCAAAACGATTGCAACAAACGGGAGACTTATCAATGTGCAGTTCTAGTATTTTTTATTCTTACCTGACCAAAGTGGGGAGAATAAAAACATACATTTTACATGTGAAAAAATAAAAAAACGCCGACGAAATGAGATTCATAAACTGTTGATCTGTTGTATTGACAATCACCGTTTTGTTAACCAAGTTAATTATTTTTGGTTCTAGTGTTTAATTTAATCTTGCTACAAATTGAAAAAAAAAGTTTTTATTTGTCAAATGGACAAAGATTTGGATGTAATTAATGTTTGTTGTTTGATTTTGTTGTTCTTCTTGACTTGCTTTTTTAATTATGGTTGATCTCATCAATCTAATGCGGTATTTTTACTCCACTGATTTATTTGCCTTGCAGGTGATCTTTTTGTTCATACACATTTCGAAAAATACTGTTCCTCGTTTGGTAGGCATTTATGCCAAAAATGTGGATGAGCGGGGTCGGAACTTTATGTGCGAACGCACATTACCGAGCCTCCTTGTTCCATATATTCTCTAACAGATTCTTACATCGTTTATTTAATGCTATTTATGTAGAGACTGAGTTTTGGATCGTACAAATAATCGAGCAATTACTTTTAGGATAGAAATTTTACGACTCTATGCGTTTGAAAATCAAAAACCTAGTAATCTATCTCTCTAATACAGATGGAAGAATTGAGTGTGAGCAGTTTAGTTTTCTTAGCGTTTCAAATCTCAGTTGAAGCATATAGAATGTCGCACACGATCAACATGGTTTCGTGGCCTTGAAATGATTGCATTTAAAAAAAAGATTAGCAGCTGTTGAGCCATAACTGGCCAATGGCATATTTTTGCGGACCATAGTAGTATGTAAAATGACCAGGTTGACCAAGTTATATTTAATTGCTTTAACAAGTTGGAAGTTGATGATTTCATTTGCGCTGCTTATGAAAACACTTGAATGTGAGTTTGATATTAGGGCATCATATCCACCCTTCGAGCATTAAGCGAGAGTCAGAACGACAATCACGACAGTGAGATCAGAAGACTGGCGGGAGACGTGTATCGCAGACTTGACATGGGCGGAGGCCTAGATCTCAGGGAAACAGGAGTAATACGCAAGTACGAATACTATTCCTCAAAATTGTTCCACGAGTAATTTGTGCTAATATTTTCTGCTAAATATAATAACAAGTAATGTTGAGTTGCGGGAAAAATTGCTTCTGTATTGCCAAAAAAATTTTGTTCCTCAGTTTCGCTGATTCTGTTTTTATGTTACTGAGCTGTTTTAAGGTATTCTTTTAGTTAAATTTAGTTAGAATGCTAAAATAATTTTATGACGTGATTGCACACTAACCAGAGGGAGTTAGTTTCGCACCCCACCTAATTTTAACAAGGAAAATAGGTAAAGTGCGGGCGCCAATTAACTTCAACCCGTTAGATCTAACTTGCCTCGTGAAATCACCGCAGACATCAGCAATATGATCATACCATAAAGCATGTTTCCACATGTCATAGTTGCTTTAAGAACGTTTAAATTTTCTCTTAAACTTTTCTTTTACTTAATGATTTTAATAACAGTTTCATCTAAATCTTACGAAAAGGTGACGTCTGTAGCTGCAAAACCTTGTTTCATTTTACTAATGACAGTTTTCAAGCATGTAGTGCAATCTGTCCGGCATCAACTATCAAAGTTTAAATTTAAATGAGATGACAGATGAAACTAATAAAGACTTGACTATAGCATCATAGAGGAAAAACTCTGCCTTGAAGTGGTCGACCCAAATATAGAATTCAATTTTTCCTTTCAAGAAATACAATTGAAATTAGTGCAAAAAGGATTTTTTGTTCAGCAGTTCGGCTTCTGTTGTACACTTAAACCGTCGAAATATTTGAACTAGATAGAATGAAGTAGTATAATAATTAATTTTTTTAAAATATTTATTGAGAAATAATCTCCGTCACTGAAGATCAATGATACTAAGATAATTACATCGAACAATTTCACTTATCACATATCTTCGCAATATCTTTGTATAACCTCTTCAATTTTTTCTTGATCTCCCAATTCATTGGGTCGGATAAGAAAACGTGTTAGATATCAATTCGTAAAATTTGCTGAATTTGGTTTATTATAAGCCGCCCTTAGCTTCTCAGTCAGCTATTATAGCAGCGCCCCATTTTTTCTACTTAGTCGAACAAAGATTTGTTTCGCGTTACCTTAGTTCTCGGCTTGTACATCATTTTGCGTGAAATCTTTTTGACTTCTCTAGACTAGTTTCATTCTTCGCTCCTTTTGGTCAAAGTGCTTTTAAACAGCAGTTGCTCAGCAAAGCATTCTATAGTGAACAGAATTAGTACCGAAGACGAAATCAAAAAAGCCCAATTTTAGATCCCCGATGCTTGAAATTTGTTCTTATAAGTTTAATATCTCTAATGCGTTTTACTACTTGCATTGATACTTGCCACTGTGAAAGCTGAGAAACAGTAGTATGCATAACTACGAAATCCAATAAAAAATAGTTCGCAATTTAAAAATGTTTTTGTACAAAAATCAGTTTTTATCACTGTTTTTCAGTTTCTTAGATCCCAGTCGTTGTCTTGGGAATCAATGGTGGCCATTTTCCTGCAATCTGCTGGATATAATTCTCTAATTCCATCGCATTGGTGAAGACACAAATGCGCGACGTGTCATCTTGAAAAGAAACAACGGACAACTTTTATAATTATGTTTCTCTTAATATTTATGCTCTGTGACAATTTTTGTTGCTTTTTGGCTAGGTTTTGATTTGAAATTGAATGGCATTAAGTTTTTTTTTGCTTTCAGTTCTCCCGTTTTTCCAATAGCTCAAAATGTAATCTATATACACTATGGTACCAAAAAGCTACGTACACCTAAAGATTTTTTAAAAAGCAATACAAACATCAAGTACATCAGTTCAAATTTTGTTCTCTAATAACGTGTCATTACACCTTTAGCTTTTTTGACGTCTAATGGACGGTTTGTATAGTTTTCGTACAGGTTTCTCACGACTTGTGGGTTAATTTCATTCCAAATTGCATACACATTTTCTAAATTTTCCCAAAAAACTCTGTTTTCGTAATCGTTGCTTCAAAATCGCCAATAATTTTTCAATAGGATTCAGATCTGGACTGTATGATGGCCATTCCAGTACCTTCCACTCGTTTTCTCGGAAAAAATTGCGGATAATCTTCGATTTAAGCACAGGAGCATTATCTTGTTGAAATATAATGTCCAGGAAATGCTTTTCTTCGTAAGTTTTCAAAATTTCCAATTAACCGACAGCGTTTAGCTTGTTTGGACACTTAGCAAGAAATTTCCGTCCATCTGATCGTATTGCACTTTAACAATTCCCGCGTTGGAGATGGCACCCTTGTTTCATCAGAAAAAAACAACCTTCTGCCAGAAATAGAACCGCTTCTTTAGCATATTGATACACCATTTTGAACGAAAACACTTGCTTTTCTTCTTCCAACTGACTTTTTTTGCAGCATTTCTTGAAAAAACGCCATAGTTTTTGAGAATTCGTCTAACTGTACCTCTGGAAATTGTGTCGTAGCAAGAGAAAGCGTTATAAGCGTTGCAGTGAGGTTTTGGGATCTTTCAAAACATCAGTAACTAACTTTTTTTCTGATTTTTTTTGACAATTTTGGGGGTCTTCCGCTCGATTTATGGGCCTCGGAATTGTTATTTTTCAAGTAACGTTTGTATGCATACTGTGCACTAGATCTTGATTTCAAGTTGAGTTGCTTTTGTTTTTTAGACCATAAAAATCCGATATCTCGTAGCGTAACAACTTGGCAAACTGTGACAGAACAAAGCGGTTTAACCATCTTTTCTGTTTAAGCGGAGAAAGTGAGAATGATATTTCTCTTAAAACTTCTAAATTTCACACCTTTTTTCACGCCTTAGCGCAAATCATGCTTATGAAGCACGAATCATGCTTCAAAAGCAGAAATCATGCTGTACGTAGCTTTTTGGTATCATAGTGTAATGCTCCTGAAAACGCGGATTTTTTTCCACGTTTAAATCCAATTTCAGGAGGTCTTATGTGGAAGTTTAGACATCAAATTATAAATAAGGCTGTGAGTTTAATAATTTCAACGCTGTTTTTGGTTGAACATTCTGTAGAACCGCAGCTATATTTACAGCAAGAATATCAGTCCGTTTTCTCGTGTGGCACTGTGAGTGCTGTTTTTCAGCGAGTGCTGTTAAGGCAGATATATATAATCTAATGATGAACACATACCATTGCGCGAATCGATCAGCGAACGATTTCAATGGCTCAATATTTTGTAAAATATTCGTGTGTTTTTAATTGTTTTTTTTTTTTGTAATTTTTCTCTTCACTAAGTTTCCTTAACAAAAGGTCCCATTGACGGTTTAAGTAAACCTTCATAATGTTTTGTTTCAACTGCTTATTTGTTTTTTGACAGTCCTCAATGGCACTGCCATCAGGCTGTCTATCCTAGAAAAAAAATATTTATATATTATAAATGTTTTCTGTCCGTATCTCATGCTTTTTGTGGCTTCGACTTTGTTTGTTTTCGTTTAACGTGTTTCTATTTTTTGGTGGCTTTATTGCTACTTTTCATTGATAACAGGACCCGTCGTCTTCCTGAGGAGTCATCAGTGCAGTTTCAACTTTGTTCGAGATCAACTGTTTTTTCTTTTTATGACTTTGAAATCGTTTATCTTCGAGAATATTAACTGTTTTTTCAATTTTGCCTCTTTTCTTTTTTGACGTTTATATCGGTCTCATCTACGAGGGCTGCTTGCGAGTGAAACAAAGCAAGTCTGATTTGTGTTCATAGTTTTGAGCTAACGATTTTGATTTTTATACTGGTTTCTTTTTTAAGAAAGGCAACGAAACTTTGGGTTTTGTCCGTCCTTTTTGTTGTGTTGTCTCTTATTCGCAACTGTTTTTGTTTTAAATTACTGTATATTATGGTCGGTTTTTGATCTGCAACTGTGGCTGCGTTTCATTACGAGGTTACGTGTTTTTCCAACCTTGGCGCCACGTATTTGAGAATGCGAAATTAGAGAATAGATTTAGGGGATAATCAAAGGCTGGGGACGGATAATCATAAAGCTTTGTTTTTTGAAGGACTTTTTACTCGAAGTTTGCTTGGAAAAATGGATAGAAGTTAAATTCAGAATCTCATTTTAAAAGAAAATTTTGTTTTGACGAAATCGTTTTCTTTTTCTCGAGATATCGATTGTATTAATGCTGATTTCTTTTGTCAGTTATATGTGAATGTTGCTCGGGTCAATTTTGTTGATTTTAGTCAAAGAACAAGTAACAAGACTGGTATTTACTTCACTGGAATATGTTTGTCAAATTTGAGAATTTAAGATATTTAGGCCAAGAATGTGGATGAATGGGGTTGGAGCAATATAGACAAACGCACATTACCGAGCCTCCTTGTTGCAGCTAATTGGGCGATCAATTTTTTCCTGGCCTTTTTTTCTGATCATTTGTCGAAAGAGGCGTGATAAACTTAATGCCCAGAGGCATCGAGTCTTGGAGCTTTGTTGATCTTTAGGATTCGCTGTGATCGAAAATCGCTGGGAATGCGGATATTCAGGTTGCAGGAGAATTTTTTTGAAATTGTGGGTCCCTCGTTTATCGTGTTCCCCACACGCGCCGAGTCGTGTTAGCCTCACTGAGCCAATCTTTCAACTATCAACTCGAGATCGTAATTTCAGAGCAATTCTTTGGTCCTTTGTCGGTTATCTTAACTCATCATTGATTTGTTTTTGTAATCGCCGTAGATATTTGTATCCTTCAAATTTAGGAGCTGCTGGTTTTGTGGTCTAATTTTTAAATTGCTGTCAAACAAAATTTCTTGATTTGGTCCTGTTCATTTGTTTCAATTTTTTGCTTGATTGATTTTTGTCCTAACGCTTTGCTTTTCGAGAGTGACTTTTTCACGTTTTAGATTTTGGTTTTTGTGTGATCTACTTTGCTCTCATTCAGAACTTACGCCGCCTACTCTAGTCAGTCTACCACTAAAGGGCAAACGAAAAGTGGGCCTAACATTTGTTTCTTTTTAATAGCCGCCCTCATCTTCTCAACCGGCTATTATAGCGCTCCTATTTTTTTACAATTCAAAGAATTTGAATTGTATTGGGGCGCTGTCTTTTTTTCACACAAGATCTGTTCACACATTTTCATGATTTTTGAAGTCAATTTAGAGTAGTGATTTTGGTCACGCCGAAACAGCAAATGGAGCGAAAAAGCGAGTGGTTTTGCGGCGTGAATTTTTTTCGCTCTAATTTTAAAGTAGAGTGAGAAAACGGTGTTTGAACAAAAATTCGGATTCTCGGTGGTGGTTTTTGTTCACATGCGGCAATTTCACTCTGATTTTTACTGTTTTTTCGATTTTTTGGATCGGATTTTTTTCTAAATGGTTTTCCCAATCCATTCACAGCTCATTCTAGGCCTAGTTTTTTGTTTGAATTAAATTTTCATTTCTCGCTAATGGTTTTTCTGTCCACATGCTGCATTTTGATATTGATTTTCTGTTTTTTTTTCTTATTTTTTTGTTCTAATTTTTGTAAAGATGCTTTTCTCAATTCACTCGTAGTCCATTATAGTTCTAGTTTTTCTGTATAGTCAATGAAAATTCTTTGAATTATACGTCAGGACTTGTCCTGCTATGTTTTTTTACTTCGTCGAATAAAAAAATGTTTCGCTTTACCTCATTTTGCCGCTTTTTCAACATTTTGCGTGATATCTTTTTGACTTCTCTAGGTTAGTTTCTCTCTTCTCTCATTCTGCTTAAAGTGATTTTGAACATCAGTTGCTCAGCAATTCAAAATGAACAGAGTCAGTATAAAAAACGGGATAAACCCATAAAGCCCAATTTTAGATGCCCGCTATTTGAACGTCGTTCCTATAAGTCTTAGTTACCATCTCTAATGCTTATTGGTATTGATAGTAGCCCCTGTAGCCTCTCTCTAAGAAACAGAAATACGTTATGTTCAACTACGAAATGCCATCAAAATATATCGGACTTAAAAAATGTTTTTGTACAAAAATCTTTTTTTTTTTCAATATCTTCTATTCTTTCAATCCCAATCATGCTTATTGGAATCAACGGCGGCTATTTTCCGGCAATCTGCCGGGTATGTTTTATTTAGTCTTAGTAATGGTAATAATAAGCTCTGGTACTATCATTTGAATCCGCAGAGTGACATGCTGGCTCCTCGGTTAAAATAGGTCAGAATTGACACCTGCTGTCGGTTGAAAATAGTTCATATTGATTATTGTCCTCCAAATTATTAGCAGTTGTGTAAAAATTCCATGTCACCCGGCGCATATATTCTCTTAAATACCCATCTATGGTTTGAAATTACGCTAGCCAGAGATTTCTTCGGCATATCCGCGAAACCCAACTTCATTTTTGGTTTCATGGATGTAACTTAATCAAATGCACAAACTTTTCGCCATTGAGTAGCTTCATAAAGTGCCAATTTTTAGAAGTCCCTGCAGTACCCCAGAGTAAGTGAAGCATGCTCGTATTGACTGTAATAGCATCACAATTAGAGCTAACAGTATTTAAAGGCATTAATGTTTGATTAGCGGCATGATTTTTAATAGGTTAATGTGAATTTCACGCTGCACATGAGGTGCTCTCTTCATTTTCAAATAAAAGTAGAGCCTTATAGCTGAAAAATAATGTCGAAGTTTGACGGAGAGAAAGACTTCGAGTTTTGAAATTCGCTGGATTAATGAAGCTCATCCAGTTATATAAGCACATTGGTTCTAATAAGGTCGCGAGACAACAGAATTAGAAGATCTAAAATTATGCAAGGACTGTTAATTGTGTAGTAACGTCTTCTTTTGAGAAAAACATCAATTTGAAAGCATCCAAGTTTGGCACCAATTTTGAACAATGTGATTCTCTCACTGTTCATGTATAGTTCTCGAAACTGAGTTTTGATATGAATGAAACTAACTGTTTGTGTCCAACTCAAAGTTCCCTTGGCTAAAAAACGATAGAAATTGAAAGCAGTTCTATTAAGTAATTTAACCAAATTCGGCAATTGCTCAAGTCTTTTTGATCCTTCTATGGAAAATGTGTATATCTGATAATTTGTCGTCTGCTGGTTTTCACTTTGCGTTCTATGCTACCCAAATCCTCTACAACCTTTAGTCGCATTATTGACGGATCTTAATTGCTTTTAGTAACGCATATTGGAAGCTATTTATTTTATCATTTTTATATTATATAACCATTAGTTAGTGATTTGATACAATTAAGTTCTGTCAGCGTGTCTTGGTCTTCTTGTTCTTGTTACTTTTTCGCAGCTCCGTCAGGTTTAGTCGGTTCCACAATGTGCATATCAGCTGAAGTTTTAAAATGTAGTTGTTACGATTTGAATTACCTCGACATTTTTTTTAATGTACTACGTTAGTTTTTCCAGCTTTTTCTGTTCTCTTTCAACTTTGTTGCTTTGTGATATTTATAATAATAGCTTTATCTGCTAACTGCTTTGAAAATTTTGTTGACAATTTTGCTGACTTTGACGCTTTCAAAATTGTTTCAAAGTTTCGATTTTGGGATTCTTTTCTTGTCCGTTTTACTTTTATTTATCTTTACCTTTCGTCCACCTTTTTTGTTTTGTATGTGACTGTTTACTTCTGACTCTTTGACTGTTGAACTGTGTTACGCACTAACTTCTAGAGTTTATATCTTGGTGCTTTGGAGGTTAGTATTCGGATTAATTAACTAGAATTATCGTTATTTTACAAGTACTTATTATGGTTGTTTCACAGTGCGATTTTAGCAGATATAATTTAAATACAATTAACTAGTAATAGCCTTTTATTGAGCGGTTCGAATGCGTGACATATCCACTGGTTGCCTTGTATTTTAATAGCTTTTCACTGCTATATTCAAGTTCTGTCAAGTCTGTTATAATTTAGCGAATTTGATAAAGATTTTCCTGTTCAGTCTTTAATTATTATTTCCGATATTATGGAGAATATTTCAAGAGGAACAATAAGAGGTTTTGCAATTTTAACTTGTATTTCTAAACTATGTTATCAACTGACCATCAGGCTGGTTCTCCGGTGTTCTGGTGATCGTAATTTTGAAGAGTTTTACCTCGTGTTGTATTGGTCCTTCGCAAATATTTACTGATCTTCAAGATGGACATTTTCCTGGTTTTGTACGTCTCTTGATGTTAGTTTAATACATATATAATTTCCGTATTAGCACCTACCTTATCATCATAATTACTTCACCAGTACATAACTTCTCATGACTTTATTTACCAATTATATTAATTCATCTTCACCGAAGGTAAATATTGAGGCTCTTGGATAGGGTAATGTTTTTCAGTGACCGGTCAATTTGCTGTTGTTTTTAGTAAACATAGACAAGTTAGAGGTTACAGGCGTAGATGGAAATACGGGCTGCACATGGCCTTGAGAACTATCTGAATATGAAATAATTTATAGCACTTTGTATGGATATTTAAAGGAAATCATCACGTAACTAGAGGCATGAAATATGGGCGTGAAAAACTGTATAAATCGAATCAATCATTTTGTTAAAAATTTTGAATAAAGAAACGGATAACTCTTTGAAGCATGGCTAGTCAAGATCCACTAGGTGTCGCTAATTGATTAGAGGGAACGGTGACTGGTCCAAGTCTTAAGCTATATAAACTACAGTTTAGAAGCTGAATTAAGTATATCTGTGTAATCAAACTAAAACTGTGCACCAGATTTGAGAAACTTGATGTTGAGTGGCGTCAATTCGAATTTTCGTTTTCTTATGAAATCCCAATGGACGTCAATGAGTTCAATTGCTGCTATCCAATTTCATGGCCCTATTTTTTTAAGCGTTTTTACAGGTATAATAAATGGGAACTCGTTTGTAAGGGGGAAGAGTCAAATTAATGCTCATTGTACTTGCCTCGAAAATTGTTAAATTTTTCGGCAATATTTTCTTCGAAGATATGTTGTTGCCCGTCTCATATGAGCTAGAGCGATTCGGGATAAACGAGAGTAGGCGTTCAAGCACGAGCTCTTTTGTTTTGTCATCCGTCTTCGTTCTAGGTATGAAATAGGTTATCTTTTGCGTCGCCTCGTCAAGCATTCAGGGTTTTGGTAAATTGAGAGTAGTTTTTCGCTTTCAAGTTTAAAATTCTGCTCAATTGAATGCCTATGTTTAAAGTTTTTCGCTTAGTTTTTGAATTAGTTTTGTGGCTTCTCTCATTTTTGCTGATTGTGTGTATGTGTGTGAAGGATCATGAAATCTCGTTGGAGTTATTTAGCCCAAGTTGTAGGCTTTCTCAAGTAGATATCTTTGACTTTTTTCCTATACAAGGAATATCTTTGCATTGCTAGATCATGCGAAAACTTTATTGTGTATTTTGTAAATGTTCGAAGCTGCAAGTTTAGTGCGCTGCTTTGTTTGTTATGTATTAAGTGACTATTAGGAGTATGAAAGCATTTTGAGTTTAGGGACAAGGCTCTTATTTTTGTTGCTTTCTTTTTCTGGTTTTGTTTGCAAAAGCGTACTAATATATTTTTTTGAAATCTGACAATTTTATTGGTTAGTTGCTATCGTCTTGAAACAATTTTAAACAAAATGGCACAATCGCTTGGTACACTATCAATGTAAAATCATAGAATATACAAGCGTTACGTACCGTTTAGTTTGCTGTTGATTGAATTTGCAATGTTTGCAAATGTTGTTGAAAACGCTTCGAAAAAATACGATCAAATGTAAGATTTGTTATTCGTTAACTGCTCCATTTTGTTTTTTTTTCTAATAGCCACAAAGGGATAGCTGTGTCTATTATTGGCCTTCTCTTGGTTTTTTAATTTCGTCAACAGGATTTTTGTTACGACCTTATGACGTCACAACCACCACTTCAAATCTGCTTTTTGTTCATTCGTCCATGAAACTTCAACTGATTTCTTGCGTGACGTCATTTTTCACTCTTAGTGAAAAATGTTATTTTGTTCATTCGCGTGATCAAATTTTTGATCGCACGTGACTTACCTCACTCTCAAAAATGACTTCTCTTTACTTCTCAAAGAGATGAAGCCAAATGAGTGTGTGTCACTCTAACTGAAGGCTATTTAAGGGGAGCTATTAGAATCCGCAATTAGTCATCTTGAGATGCAACAGCTCTGCATTTTAAAAAACTTTCTGTGTTGATCTGTTACCATCTTATTGAGACTGCAGGTCTACAACGCTATTGCGGCTATTTTCTGGCAATCTGCCAGCTATGTTTTGTTATTGTTTCTGTCTTGATGAGCTGGAAAGAAAGACGGCTTCCAGAAACATTTTTTGTTTTGCAAGTTTGGTTCAATTATTAGTTCGAATTGAAGAGAAAAGTATGAAAGAGTTCATTGGTAATAATTTTTGAATGGAACATTAATAAATAATTGTAAAACTGGTTAAAATGTGCCATGATTAAAATTTGAATTAAATTGAAAAATAATTCGGACAATTTAAGTTCTCCAATCTTTACTAAGTATGTGTAATTTTCGAACAGCTGAACTGTTAGCAGGCATTATTGATCATATAGGCTGCTTTGAAACTGGGTGAAAATGCAAATGGCCCGCCATCTGGACAAGAAAAGTAGTTAGAAAGCAATATTTAAATTCTCCGTACAGTAGTTTAAAAACCCGTGAATGTTTTCATTTTTCTGGTTATTTTTGGAGGTAGCAACATTATGGAGCATCGAGTAATGATCCATAGGCTTTTGCAAAAATTTTAAGAATCAAAAGTTTGTGTTTGAATCTTAGACGAAGAGCTTTTAAATCATACTTTTTGGTCTGTGATGCTTTCACAAGAAATGAAAATTGTCTCAAAAATGTAGTTATTGCATCTTAGATCTTAACTAATTGGTTGATAGTTAACACCTATTTAGTCCTAATGCGAGCCGATCAGCACGATTATAGTGTTAGCAATGTTTTGATCAATTATATATTCCTCCATTGCTTTAATCTGAAGCTGCGCTTTGTACACACATTTTTATGATAGCTTGTTTTTATAATTAACTTATTTGAAGCTAACTGATTGTTGTTTTTTGTTGTTGTTGCTTCAGAGGCAGGGGTCTGAGTAAAGTATCGTCTCTGGCTGTCTCAATACCTGATTCCAGTAGTGGGACAGCCTCACCCTTCATTAGAAAGAGCAAAAATTCTCGCAGTGTCACATTCTACATTGAGGGTCTTCACGATCAAGAGAGTAAAGCCATGGTCGAAGAAACTCTATGCAGTAAGTACTTAAGGAGAAGTGATTTGGATTGTCTATTAAAAATTATCCAAAAGACTATGTGTTGTTTAGGCATCATAGGTGTGATAAGCTTCACTTTCAACCTTACCAAACAGCGCACAGTGATCAGGGTGAGGCCCGAAGTAGGTGCGGCCACTATAGCTCAGGCTCTTTCCCGTGCAGGTTTCCCCTCTCCTCAACAAGTAGTGAAGAACCCTAAAGGACAGGAGGAGTACATCTCTTTTGAATGCTCAAGGTCTGTGAATTCTTTTAGCTTCTAACCCATAGTTTCAAACTACAAGCATAACTGACTAACGTCGGGGCGAATTTTCGCAAACGACTGGCGAGCGGTTAGCAGCATTAGTAGCTGGTTGCGGCTTACGAATGCAGCTTTAGCTTTACTAAGGGGGGAGGTTAAACGCGCGGGGTACAGAGCGGAATGAGGTGCAGGGGGATGAAGTGGGGCGCGGCGTAGTGAGGGGAGTCAAACTCTAAGAACAGCCCTTCACACAATGAATTCATGTCTCCTAAACAGTTTTGAATCGCATGCTTAGAGACGAGTAAACCGCAGGGCACTTAGAGAAACTTAATGACCTCCGGACTTTACATGTTGTTGCTGTTTTTGAGGACAGAAGGTCAATTAGTCAAACGGAAAAAAACGATCAGACGAAAAGTTGGTAGAACGAAAAAGACCCTTTGTTTGAGAGCATTTAATTATGGAAATCATAAAGGGATGTTTGTGCTAAGGTGGGGGGGGGGGGGAGCAATTGACTCATTCGATGCTTCTTATATTCGAGTGCATGAAAAACTTAACCAAAAGTCGTGGAGTAATTTCTCGACCCGGTTGTTTTATTGCAGCAATAAGTTATGGCACCATTTGCAGAATGTTCTCCAGAAACTGGGCAAGTTTGTGCCTTGAGACACTATGTATCCTATATTCCCGTTTTTCAGAATATTATATTTTGAATTTTTGTGATGTAGACCCAACAGCCCCCTGCCCGATTACCTGCCTGAAGAGGATCCTGAAGTTGAAGACCCAACAACTGCTGTCCGGTTGCAGGGACAGCCGACTGAGATGGAGCCCACTTGGCTGTCAGCCACCGTCAATTACCTCGCCAGATCCATGTACTGGTGATGCTGTGACAAGTCGGCATCACAACAGCAAACACGTAAAGGGCAGTGAAATGATTGGATTGTACGGGGACAATGATACCCGGATAATCTCCTACCTCAAATGAATAAAGACCATTGACACAATACCGCTATGTACAATTGCACCTGAGACAAATCTAGTGGCCCTTTCATCAACTGACGCCAAGCAGATATAAAGAATAGTCCGTAAGTTTTGATGAATTTTTGATGAACTGGTTTTCAAAGTATTCCTAGTAATTTTTAGGTCTAGATTTTATAGACTTTATTCCATAAGCATTATTCATTGCTCTCGTAGAGAAGCAATCATTGTAAACGTGTGTGTTTTTATGCAAAATTTTCGCTTCACTGTTTTGACTTTTCGAGTGACTTTTATGCCCTTGATTTTTTGTGTTTCGTGTGATCTAAAATTCTCTCTCAATTACAATTTCAAGCAGCTGAACTCAATTGACGGCAATTTAATACTAAAAGTCAAATGAAAAGTGCGCCGAAACTAGTGCCATTTTTGACTTTAAATCTTAGTAGTGGTATATGTTAACCTCTAATGTGGTTATTTGAAGCCCACTATTGAACTTCTTAGTCCCATTTAGGCTCACACCCCCCGCCCGACTGAAGCAGGCTGCAATTGATACGATCATACGTGATGTGCTCATTTAACATAGCGACTTCCGCAGTGTTTTGAGGTCAAATGAAACTTATTTTTGTAATGAATACAGGCAGTGATAAGGCTTCTGTGGATGAGTTTCAGCAGACACTATTTCTATTTTGTCGTTTTATAGTTTTGTAACTGATAATAACTTTATCAACTCATTTCTGTATGTCTCTTGGCAGTCTGCCAAGTGTTTAAGAAAATCAAAGGAATTGGTAGTGAATAAATGTTGGTTAACTATTGCTAACTTGATCGATGATATTTTTTAAACAAATCACTGATAGTCTAATTGTTCTGTTTAGGTTGTCCTCAAAAGCTGCCCTTATTTTATACAGAGTCCTCAGTCTACATTCAGTCTAAAGTGAAAA
This sequence comes from Convolutriloba macropyga, assembly GCF_964194025.1. NCBI lineage: Eukaryota > Metazoa > Xenacoelomorpha > Acoela > Convolutidae > Convolutriloba > Convolutriloba macropyga. The sequence goes on along the minus strand of NC_134468.1, from coordinate 46,568,105 downwards.
TCAGATGCGGCCTATCTGGCCAAGGACTCACAAATACATCTGCAATGTTTTTATTTATATTTCATCTTGTTCATACTAATTTTATATACATATAGATTGGTATGCGATTTACATTGTCCAACTTTCTTCAATTCAAATTATTAGCTCCAGTTTTATTGAAGAATATAGCAGAGAATATTGTATAAGAAGGAGTGACTTGAATTTTTGCTTATTTGTTCAGAACAAAACGGTAGAAATCTTGATCATCTCAGAAAATGTTTCCAGCATCCTCTTATGGCCGTTAGTTTCTGTGAAGGCGATAGCTAAATTCAGCTGATATTGAGGGACTGTCTATTTTTTGATTCATTTAGGTCCTTATCAAGACCTGAAAATTATTTTTTGATGTTATTTTGGCCTTTTTAAACTGAAGAGTCACGCTTGACATCAGTATACATTAGCTATCTCTGCTTGAAGTTGCGAAGTTCTGAGGTTTATTAATTGTTCTCAAACAGTTTGCACAATTGTATTAAACCTGAGGTCTTTTTTAATAGCCGCGAAGCGATAGCTGAGGCTATTATTGGCCTTCTCTTGGTTTTTACAACCCAAGAGTTGGATTGTATTGGTACTCTGTTTACACCTGTTTTCATGACTTTTCAAAACGGGATAAACAGGTAAAGCTCTTTTCATGACTTTTCAAAACGGGATAAACAGGTAAAGCTCAGCGGGCATCAAATTTCATTAGAGGAAAGCGTTTAGTAGTCCCTCAAGTACTCAGAGTGGTGAAGCTACTGGGAAGGCCGTAATTCAAGGTTAAAAGGTCATTTAAAGGTCGTTTTTGAGCCTAAAATAATGAAATTTTTAGCACTTTTTCATTTTTTGGATTTTTTAGACCAGTCTGAAATTGAGGTTTATTAAAGTTGATAAAGGTCCTTTTTCAAGACGTAATTGCTTTTTACGGCCACTTTAAGCGCTATATCTGTTGCTACTCGAAACAAACACGGTAATTTAAACTAATTTTTTCAAATTGTTTGAAAATTTTTGTCATTTTTTGAGTTGTTTCAGACTTTGATGTCAAAAAAGCTCCTCTGGGGTTTAATAATAGGTTATTGCATAGTTTCGAGTGGTAATGAAGTGGTTTTAAACATTTTAACTTCATGAATTTTACCATTTTTTTTAAAATCAAACTTGGTTTCTTTTTCAAATTTTCTGACATTTATTGTCATTATTAAAGTTTTCCAGCCCCAGGGGGCAAGAAGCCTCATCTAGGGTTTGCTAACAGTTTACTGAAAATATTTTTTGGCCATGGAATGGTATTCAACTTTTTAATAACTTTTACCAATTTTTGGTAAAGTTACAATTTTTTTCTTTAAATTTTTGACATTTTTATTCAGTGGCCAGGGAACCTCCTATAGGGTTTGCTAGTATGTTACTACATAGTTTCTAGGGGCAATAAAATAGTTTCCAATTTTTAATTTTGCAATTGTAGGGAATTTTTGAAAAAGCTTGCAATTTAAAATTTTCGATGGTTTTCAAATTTTTCAATTTTTTCAGTTTAACTATCTTTTTTGGCCAACGAAACTTTTTAAATGTAGACGGTTTACAAAACGGAACTCCAGAGTCAAAAAATGTTTTGACTTTTTTATAGCCCTATTTTTGCAAATTTTCTTTAAATTTTCTGTTCTCAGTTTCTTGATACATTTGTCATATTTGTTCAGTTTATCTACTTTTAGTGGCAGATTCATCTCTTTCAAGGTTTTTGCGTGACTCAATGAGTACTTTGAAATGAGGCATATATGGCCTTCAAGTTAAAAGCTTCAATGGTTTTAGCAATGATCGTTTTTTGGTTAGTTTGATTCCTTTAGTTTCTCAACTTTTGAGATTTTGTCTTGTTGGCTGGGATTGTTCAATTGAGCTGCTGGTGAGGTTCATTAGGTCTGTCTTTCATTCAATTACTTGGATTGTATTTCAGGACTTGTCCTGCTATGTTTTTTATTTCGTCGTCAAGATTTTTGTTACGATCATATGACGTCACAACCACTGCAAATCTGCTTTTTATTCATTCATTCATGCAATTTCAACTAAAGTGCGTGTGCGATGTCATTTTTCGCTCTTAGTTGAGCTAGTTTTTAGTTCATTCGCGTGATTGAATTTTTGGTCACACGTTACTTACCTCACTCTGAAATTGACTTTTCTGTGCTTTAATTCAAAGAGATAGGGTCAAATGAGTGCTTGTCACTCTAATTGAAGGTTATTTAAGAGCATCAAATAGAAACCGCAATAAGTTATACAGATTCTTAATACAAATTTAACATCTCAGACCTTTAATGAAAAAAATAAGTTTCTTTTTTAGTCTGTCTTTTTTACCTTCTTTTTGAGACTACAGATCTATGAAGCTATTGCGGCTATTTTTTGGCAATTTGCCAGCTATGTGATATTTTGCGTCTCGCGCTTTTAACTTCCGTCCTCAAAAACCGAATAAACAGGTAAAGCCCGGAGGGCATTAAGCTGGCAGCTCTCTTCGAGCCTTACTAATCTAAGCATGCGATTCGCCAAAACTGTTGAGAAGACATCAATTTATGGTGTGAAGGGCGGTTATTAATGATAACAGTTTGACACCCTCACCTCTCAATCAGCACTCACCCATTCACCACCCTGCTCACCATGGTGATTTGGATCCCCTTTCTAGCCCAAACTGGGTACCCCCACTCCTCCCTCACCCTGACAACCTTACTCAGCTCACCCCTCCCCTGCCCACACACACGCACAATGCTAGATCCATATGCTCCTGCAGGCTACTACCTGTTGTGAAACAATCAAGTCAAGCGCATGAAAACTTGACTCAAGTCCTTGAACAAGTTGAAAACGATTACCCGCAAATATGTAAACATCAAAAAAAACTGTAACAAAAACCTTTACTCAATAAAATCTTTTGACTAGAGAACTTGTTCCCATATATATATATATATATATATATATATATATATATATATATATATATATATAGAACAAGTAATTGGTGAACCTCTCCGGACAGAAGCTTCCTTTACGGCCCTAAACGTCGGACTTGAGTCTCCCCACAGTTCTACATTCTGTGCTGGACACAACACAAAAGCATCACGTCACAACTGTCACAGCAAGGACGTGAGGCCCCGAGACTGTGCGACGCACGAAATACAGAACAGAAAAGACCAAAAGACTAAAGACAAAGGCCCTAAAGAAAAAGACACTTTTGGAGCCAAATTTTTTGGGTTACAGACGCTACCCAGAAGGACGATTTTTTTGGGGGGTGTCAGACGTTACCCCTTGAGGATTTTTTTTCTACTACGGTTTAAGACGTCACCGTCGCTGATCGCCCGAGGTTTCAGACGTCACCTCCAGAAGTCCTGTTCCCCGGTGAAATCAATCCAAAAATCAGTGTTTTTTACAGGTCAAAAAAAAATAAAAAAAAGACAAAACCTGAAATTTTTCCATTTTTATCAAAATTTCACTGCTTTTTTTAGGCAAATTTCTTTGATGCATACTTGCCGAAATTGATTTAACGCAATGACAACTTCTTAGTGCAAGAAATTGTTCCTAAAAACGAAAATTGTCGAGAAAAACATTTTTGAAAACAGAAATTCAAAAAACTTTCATCAAATTTTTAGCCTGATATTGTCATAGAGTCTACTTTTAATAGTTCAACCTCACTTTTGAACTTGTTGTTAATGAGCCAGAAAGGTCATTAATTGTAAAAATTCAATTAGCTATTCAGAAACGAAAATTGTCGAGAAAAACGTTTTTGAAAACAGAAATTCAAAAAACGTTCATCAAATTTTTAGCCTGATATTGTCATAGAGTCTACTTTTAATAGTTCAACCTCACTTTTGAAGTTGTTGTTAATGAGCCAGAAAGGTCATTAATTGGATAAATTCAATTAGCTATTCAGAAACGAAAGTTGACGAAAAATTCGTTTGTGACAACAGAAATCCAAAAAACTTTCTTTAATTTCTTGGCCTGATATTCTTATATAATCTTTATTCCATAGTTCAAAGTCACTTTTGAGCTAGATGTGACAGAACCAAGAAGGTCATTACTTGGATAACATCCTTCAGTTTTTACAAAAAACGAAAATTGACGAAAAAAATGTTTTTGGCCAGATAAAATCAAAAAGCGTTCTTTTTAAACTGCCTGCTTCATTCTATTATGGAAAATTATCAAAATCCAAAAAACGTCCCTTAAATTCTCCTGTGAGTTTTTTGTTCTCAACAGAAATTAGCGAAAAAAACTTCATTTGTCAAAAATAACTGAAAAAATCTTGCCATACCCAGCAAAAAACAAAAAAGAGCAAAAATTGTTTTTTGAAAGAAACCTATTTTGCAGAAGTCCACGGTCTCAGACGTTGCCGTCTGCGAAGTCCCTTAGCCCTATGGTTTCAGACGTTACCATACTGAGAAGAAGAAAATAACGGTTTCAGAAGTTACCAATCTTTGATTTTTTTTTCAACATCAAAACGGATTCCTTTTCACAAAGAGATCTCAGACGTCATCTCAATCAATTCTTTGAAAATCTAGCCATATGCGAAAACCTGGTCTAGTGTCATGGTTTTGGAGGGCACTAAAAGCACTACGAGATCACTCAAATTAACACAGAGTTGGAGAAAAGAAAAGTTTTCAGAAAAGAAGAAAATTACAATTTCTACAAAGTTTTCAAGCTTCTTGTGGTTTATTACAGTTCTTCAACCTTTTGTGTTCTTCTCGTAGCCCTTGTTGCCTACACCCATCGCATTTAAAACAAGTTCTCAGGTTTTAGCCCTCAAAAAAAGAACTCCTTGAAAAGAAACAAAAAAAAATTTGCTTCCTATAAATTTACGGAAAGGTCTGTCAGTTTTTAATCGCTAAGGTTTTACGGTTAGGGTTAGGGAAATAAGTGAATTTTTCCGGTAGTTCTCAGGTCTGGTGGTGGATCATTAGCTATTTGTTGAGAACTTTTATCAGGTTTAAAACTTTACGAGAAAAAATTAATTTAATGTAACAATTATATATATATATATATATATATAGAACAAGTAATTGGTGAACCTCTCCGGACAGAAGCTTCCTTTACGGCCCTAAACGTCGGACTTGAGTCTCCCCACAGTTCTACATTCTGTGCTGGACACAACACAAAAGCATCACGTCACAACTGTCACAGCAAGGACGTGAGGCCCCGAGACTGTGCGACGCACGAAATACAGAACAGAAAAGACCAAAAGACTAAAGACAAAGGCCCTAAAGAAAAAGACACTTTTGGAGCCAAATTTTTTGGGTAACAGACGCTACCCAGAAGGACGATTTTTTTTGGGGGGTGTCAGACGTTACCCCTTGAGGATTTTTTTCTACTACGGTTTAAGACGTCACCGTCGCTGATCGCCCGAGGTTTCAGACGTCACCGGTCTCTATGGTTTCAGACGTTACCATACTGAGAAGAAGAAAATAACGGTTTCAGAAGTTACCAATCTTTGATTTTTTTTTCAACATCAAAACGGATTCCTTTTCACAAAGAGATCTCAGACGTCATCTCAATCAATTCTTTGAAAATCTAGCCATATGCGAAAACCTGGTCTAGTGTCATGGTTTTGGAGGGCACTAAAAGCACTACGAGATCACTCAAATTAACACAGAGTTGGAGAAAAGAAAAGTTTTCAGAAAAGAAGAAAATTACAATTTCTACAAAGTTTTCAAGCTTCTTGTGGTTTATTACAGTTCTTCAACCTTTTGTGTTCTTCTCGTAGCCCTTGTTGCCTACACCCATCGCATTTAAAACAAGTTCTCAGGTTTTAGCCCTCAAAAAAAGAACTCCTTGAAAAGAAACAAAAAAAATTTGCTTCCTATAAAATTACGGAAAGGTCTGTCAGTTTTTAATCGCTAAGGTTTTACGGTTAGGGTTAGGGAAATAAGTGAATTTTTCCGGTAGTTCTCAGGTCTGGTGGTGGATCATTAGCTATTTGTTGAGAACTTTTATCAGGTTTAAAATTTTACGAGAAAAAATTAATTTAATGTAACAATTATACGGGTTCTGGTCTAATATCGTTTCAACTGCATAATTGTAGCAAAGCACAAGTTTCCTGTCAATCAGAGTAGCCAAACACATTAATTGAAACAGTCAAAGCCAGCTATTTAAGCAAAACTTGTGTTTTTTTAATAAAAAACAAGCAATTATTTGGGTCTGTTGAACAAAAGTCGACTAAAGCGCGCGAACGTTCGGAAAAAATTTCAAATTTGTTTTTAGTGCTAAAAAGCTAGATTTAGCAAGCAAAACACACACCCTAGGACATCTGTTGTTGAGAAAAGTTGCGTCGCTGAATTTTTGAACAAGAAAAAACTAGGATCATTAGCATTCAAACCTTTTACATCATTAGCATTCAAAACTTTTACATCAAAATTTGCGTCGCTCCGGTTCTTTAAGCCGTTTTTTACCTTCAATAAAGAATTTCAACGTCACGTCTACAACAGCAACAAACGCGGTCAACAGAACACAACAAGCAGCAAGATGTCTAAGCAGATCACTTCTGAATGCCAATTTGCCATCAACATGTTTAAAGCGACAGAAATGGCCATGAAAAACCAGCTCGACCTTTTGGAAAAAACCATTCAGCAAAGAAAGAGTTTTCGATCCTTGTCTCTGCTGATTGAACGAACCAGAGCAAACGAAAAGGAACTCAAGGAGATGTCGCAGAACGTGATGAAGCAGCAGCCTCATCAGAATACAGCAACATCAATTCTGAGCAGACAAACCAAACTAATCAACCGTCTTAACGAACTACGGTTGCAAGTTGATCTTTTGGACGATGATGGTCAACTGAGCCAGTCCTCCCAACGGATCAGAGATGATATCAGCATGATCTCAAGCAGAGAAAACCGATCTCACCAATCTACGCCCGTCTCAATAGACATCAATGAAGACAAACAGCTCCCATGTAACCTGGAACAACAGAAAAGCAGCCCAGCCAACCCAATTCAGCCTCCCGCTATCCCACCTCGACCAGGAAGACCAACACTTTTTCTTCAACCGTCAAGTGTTCCACAAATAAACTTCGAACGTGTTCTTGGCGCTCACCAAAGACCAACAGAAATGCAAAACTTGGAAATCAGTCAGCAAGAACATAATTTTACAGGAACTGATAACCACGTTCACAATCCTTTCACACAAGCCCATGATACACTTGTCTTTAATAGTGCAACTGATGACATTCAATATGCCACTATCAACCCTAATAACCAAACAAGCTTGCCACCCGACACTCTCCACACAGCCCCGATCACTATCGACAACAGTGAAGCAAATGAAAACCATTTGATAAACCTTTTGCCGCCTATAACTAACCTGAGCATTTCAAGCGACAGTATTACAGCTAAATCGGAATATTGTGCGTCAAATATCCCTAAGCTCAGCATTACTGAGCATTTTTTCTCAAAACCAGTGACTGAAAATAGATTCATATTTCAAACACCAAATCAAGCTTGTCATGATACCCAAAAGGAACAAATTGCTAGATATAACAAAGGCAAATCAAATCCTGTTATTCAACAGCATTCATTGCAAGCTTTTGCTCAAGAAACTGATTGCAGCCCAAGCAAGAACTTTAACTCAGGAAGGCAGTACCCCACTCAATTTCCAACAAATGCGAATAGTTGCCCGCAGCCAACAAAAAATCAATCAAGTGTTGTTGCGGGAAACATTCAATTACAAAATCCGCAGTACACATATGCCACGCATGCTGAGAAAGTAGCCCAACAAAAAAATGTTGTTCTCCCTTCTGAACAACAGAATCCTCAACTGTTTCAGCAGCTTAATAACAGTTTGTTTCCACAAAACCACAATCAGTTTCCTAATAAAACTGCTATGCAATTTTCATCACTTCCTACTCAAAGTTACACTCAGAAACAAACGAACGAAAAACCTGTGGCTCAACTTCGCTCACAACCAACAGTTTTGCCTAACAATTTGCAAAATTATCAAAATCAAACTGCCCCTGACTTTCCAGCATCTTCAATGCCCTTTGGTGCAAATGTACCAAATTTCGTTGACTCACAGACACAGAGCAACGCAAAACAAGACCAAATTTTTCACTCAAACAAAGAGCCCAGCAATTTAATTGTGAACAACTCACACGCCAGTGCATCAAATGCTAATTTCAACCCCGTTACACAATTGACTAATCTTGATTATAAACAATCTATTAAATTACCTCCACTAAAGTTACAAAATTTTAATGGAGATCCTCTGCACTTCCATGAATGGATTAACAATTTCTACAGTATGATCCACCATAACACATCAATCACAGATACACACCGAATAACGTATCTACAGAATTCTGTGTCCGGAAAAGCCAAAGACTTGATACACGCGTATTCTTGCGACCCGTCGTATTACCAGACAGCCTTAAACGAGCTGATAAATCACTTCGGTGACCGAACCATCGTGGTTAATGCCTTTATCAACCAACTAGAAAATTGGCAAGTCAATCATCAGAACAAGCAAAGTTTTATTGCCTTTTCGTCCTTTTTGAAAAGACTTGTTCAGGCATTCCAGTACGTTGGTTTTATAGCAGACCTTCAATCAACAACGCTACTGAAAAAAGCCAAAGAAAAGGTTCCACACAACCTCATCCTCAAGTGGACCGAGCACTGTCTCACTCAGTTCCGCTCAGACCCATCACTTGCAGAATTCCAACAGTGGTTAGAGCGTCAAGCTCAAGTTTATGATAAAGTTAACCGGGAACACCCCATAAGAAACACATTCCCCAATTCGAAAAAGTTTGGAAGCTCAAACTTCAACGCTGGTACAGCTAACAGAAACTTTACATCACAACCTTTAAACTCTCTAGTTGATAATCAGGACAGGAACCAAAAGCATCGATTGCAACAGAGTCTGCAGCCGCAGTCAACCAATTCTTCTCCGAAGAGTTTCAACGCAAACAGATCTTGCGAAAAATGCAAAAGTAATCACAGCCTTGCAGTTTGCCCTGAGTATCAGCTTTGTCCTCCTAGTGAGAGATACAGCATTGTTAGCAAAAACAATTTGTGTACAAATTGTCTTAGCAATAAACACCACAAACAGACATGTCCGTCAACTAAACGATGCCAAGTATGCAGTGGTTTTCATCATACAACATTGCATAACCCAGCAAAACAAATCAAACGACCAACAGCAGCTTTTTCAACAGAAAACGCACAAAAACCTCAGCCTACTGTTTCGTCAAACAACAAGACAGCGGTTGAAAATACGATCAATAATTCTCAGACAAAAGGCCTGCAGAATAAGAATTCAAACAGCCGCTACGGGCAATCCTTCAACGTTCAAAACCAAACCAACCCTCAAAGACGAAACCTTAATGGAAGCAGTACCAATCAGTCTTTTAGCATCAACCAGAGTCCCGATGCACCAAAAAACTGGTATGAGCAGCTTCAACTCATCCCCGTTTCCTTTCTGAAAGGAAATAAAGCCTTCGATACATATGCCTTAATTGATCCTGGTAGTCAATTTAGTTTTGTTCTCGATGCCATTTCAGAATATCTTGAGCTTCCTTGCGAATCTCAACAATCAGTTCCTCTTCAGTTCCTTAACACTAAAAATAACATGACTCTCTCTAAAATAAATGAGCCAGTCACCATTACTCCTTACAAATCATCAGAAATTTCTTTTGAACTCTCTCGAGCATACAGCACACCATCTTTAAATGTCAGTGCCGCAAATGTTTTCCAATTGAATCAAATTTGCGAAGCATTTAACAACCTACGCCATATTCACTTTCCTTATATTGCCGATGGCAAAATCGGCGCCCTCCTTGGTGTTAACGCCTTTGCATTCACCTATCCCACTCATGTCATTCAAGGAAATCAACATCAACCGTTTGGTGTCAAAACTAAATTAGGTTGGACGCTAGCCGGTGAATACGAAAATTGTTGCACAAACAACCATCCTAAATCCTCCAATCTGCCAAACAAAGCCTTCGTCTTTCAAGTTTCAAGAAATCGAATGGACGAACCCGAGCTAGACGAACTAGTTCAACAGTTCTGGAGAATTGAATCCGAAGGAATTCAACCAGACAGCAAGCCTTCGTCTCCTCTTGATCAAAAATTTTTCCAGATAATGAAAGACTCAATTAATTTCAATGGACAAAGATTTGAAATTAAATTGCCTTGGAAAGAAAACTCAAATTTGGAAAATAATTATTTTTCCGCCCTCAGTCAAATCAAAAGCTTGAATAGGCGACTCGAGCGTAATCCTCAACTTCGTGATAATTATATGAAAACTCTGCAAACTGACTTGGAGAAAAACTACGTTAAACCAGTTGAGATGCAAGATCCACCACCGGATCGAATCTGGTATCTCCCACATCACCCAGTTGAGAATCCTAACAAGCCCGGCAAGGTTCGGCGCGTCGCAAACGCTGCCTCTAAGTTCCGCGGACAATCACTAAACAGCAACTTGTTAACAGGTCCTGACCTACTTAATAGCCTACTAGGAGTCCTTATGCGCTTTCGTGAAAATCAAATTGCAGTCCTCGCGGACATCGAAGGCATGTTCATGCAAATTGCTATCAACCAAACTGACCAGTCAGCCCTTCGTTTCCTGTGGATAAACGACGATGAAATCCAACAGTATCAGTTTACAAGACTAATTTTTGGCGCTACCTGCTCCCCATCCTGCGCAATTTATGTTTTGAATCATTGCGTTGATAAAAACGGAGATAAATATCCCGAAGCAGTCAGAGCCGTCAAAAGTCACTTTTATATGGATGATTACATCCAGTCCCATGATACGGTAACGAATGCCACTAAAACAGTTCAGCAAACGATTCAGAGTCTCCAGGAAGGTGGCTTCCGACTCACAAAATTTGTTTCTAATGAACCCGATGTTCTGAAAAACATACCAACACATGACATTGAAGAAAAAAGTGAAATTGTCAGAGTCCTTCGGCAGAAGTGGAATCTGAAAAGTGACACCCTCATTATGAAACCGCTAACAGATTTTTCAACGGACGCAATTGAGTATACTCAGAGGAAAATCTTTAGCCTTGTATGCTCGATATTTGACCCCCTCGGCATACTGTCACCTTTGACACTCCGTTTCAAAATACTTCTCCAAGAAATTTGGAAACTTGGGAAAAAGTGGGATGAACCACTACCCATACAAATACGCAGAAGACTTCAGAAAATACTAGATTCATACTTCGAAATGCCTGAAGTACATCTTACCAGAACACTAACAAGTCTTCGTTACTCTGAGAGTAGTGCTGAATTACACATATTTGTTGATGCCTCAACAGCTGCAATGGCAACCGTAGCGTACCTGCGAATAACACGCAACCATTCAGAGATAACAGAAACTTGTTTCCTGATTGGAAAGTGTAAAGTTGCTCCATTAAAGCAAACAAGCGTACCCAAACTTGAACTCGAAGCTGCAGTAATTGGAGTTAGGCTACATTCTACAATCGTGAAAGAATCCTCTTTCGCAATTAACAAAACTCAATTCTGGACTGATAGTCAGGTAGTCCTTGATTGGATGGCATCTTCCAAAAAACAACCTGTATATATTGCGAACCGACTTAGAGAAATTGCAGCATCAACCAAAACAAAACAATGGAGACATATTTCCACATTGAACAATCCAGCCGACCATGGCACTCGTGGCCTAGATCCACGTGAAATATCTCTCAAATGGTTGCAACCTCCAGAGTTTCTGTCATCATCAGAGCAAATCAGTAACCAGGCAGTACCTTCGAAACCAGCTGTCGTAGCAACCACAGCACATACAGCTTCAAATGTTCCAGAGCCAATCAGAGACCCAGCACGTTTTTCGTCTTGGACGAAAATGCTACTCACCTTAGCCACTGTCTTTAACTTACTGTTCAGAGCAAAGAAACTTCGTGACAGCAAACAACAGTACACAACCGATGACATTGATCTATCTCGGAAGCACTTGATCAGAAATTCTCAAGAGAACTCATTTCACACGGCAGTTTCATCATTAAAAAGGGGCCTCAAGCCCCACAGTAAATGCAAACTACGGTCTTTGAACCCAATCCTCGATCAAAACGGTATACTCCGTTCATGTGGAAGACTTCAATTTGCTCCTGATTCACTTGAAATAGAAAAGTGTCCAATTATTCTGCATGCGAAAGACACAATCACACGTTTGTACCTAGAACACGCTCATCGCATATGCATTCATCAGGGAACAGAACCCGTCAAAGCGTTTGTTCAGCAACGATACCACGTATTTGGCTTGCGAAAGTGTCTACTTAGCATAAAGTTTCGCTGTTTTTTATGCAGAAGATTTAATGCAGAGAACATACAACCGATCATGGCTCCTCTTCCCGCTTTCCGCTTCCCATCAGCCGCAACACAATTCCCGTTTTCCAATAGTGGTGTCGACTTCTTTGGATCATTTTATATAGAGGACACAAAAGGAAATCTTGAAAATCATTATGGTTTGCTTTTCACGAGCTTGATCACGAGAGCAGTCCACCTTGAAAGCTGCCCAGATCTCAACACCGGTACTTTCCTAAATGCATTTCGACGTTTCACCAGTAGACGATGTCAACCAGAACTGCTGTACAGTGATAATGGAAAGACATTCATCGGAGCGTCAGAAGAGCTGAAGAAAAGTGTAAAGAGCCTTGACAACGACAAAATTTACAAGGCTCTTGCTGCTACAAACACGACTTGGAAATTCAACCCGCCCTATGGCCCCCACTTTGGCGGTGTTTGGGAGCGCTTGATACAGACAGCGAAAAAAACGCTGCTGATCATTCTAGGCTCAAAGCGACTCTCACTTGACGTATTCCAAACAATACTGGCAGAGAGCGAAGCCATCTTGAATTCAAGACCTCTCACAAATGTCGCTGATCTTCCGGATAACGGGATGCCTCTCACACCTAACCACTTCTTGATTAGTCGTCCATTCAACTCTCTGCCACCAGGCAAATTTGACAGCCAGACTTCAGCCAGCTTCAGGACATGGCGAAATCTGCAACAGATGATGAACCACTTCTGGAAGCGACTTGTCAAAGAATACCTACCGACACTACTCAAGAGATCAAAATGGAATGAGAACAACCAGTCGCCACTTAAAGTTAATGATGTTGTCCGGATCCTGAAAGACATGACTCCTCGTGGAATTTGGCCTCTTGGGCGTGTGTTGGAGGTGTACCCTGGACGAGATGGACAACACCGTGTGGTGAAGGTAAAAACGGCTTACGGTACGTTGGTTCGCCCCGTTTCCGCACTTGCACGCGTTTTGGCTGATTAGCCACGTTTTTATAGTTTTTTTCACGTAACGGTTTCTAGGCAACTTGGGTTACCCGCTCTTCGACGACATGTCCAAACGTGTTGCTGGCCCCTTGTTCTGCTTGGAGCTTGTTGTGAAACAATCAAGTCAAGCGCATGAAAACTTGACTCAAGTCCTTGAACAAGTTGAAAACGGTTACCCGCAAATATGTAATCATCAAAAAAAACTGTAACAAAAACCTTTACTCAATAAAATCTTTTGACTAGAGAACTTGTTCCCATATATAAATATATATATAGAACACTACCAAAGCCAACCGCTCGATGGTCCTCATTTTCGTTTTACATTTGTTCACAGGGTACTCCACTGCACATTTTAGTCATTGGCTTTTTTACATTTGCACGCGTGGCTTCATTCCTCAGTCTCCCTAAAAGAACTTCCGGGTAATTTACGCGATAAACTTTTTTAATCATGTAAATCGCGTCACTCTACAAAATGAATTTTGCACTTTGAAACTTAAGCTAAGGTTCAAAGTCCAAAGAAATTTTCTAGAAAACAAATTTCCAGACAGATAGTTTTCTGAGCTACAGCGCTAACTTTTAATAGCGAAAACATTTAAAAATAAAAACTTCAATGATAAAAAATTTTATTGTTTTTGAACGCTGCAGGACACTAAACTTGTGCAAAAATTTTCGACAGTCTACGGGCTGTAATCGTGGAAAACTAGATTTTCAGACTTCTCACATTATTTTACTAGTAAGAAAAGTTAAAATAGGTGGTGAACATTTAGTTCAAATTTTGTTTTCCGGGGCCCTCCCAGCACTACGTCTTCATAAAGCATTTCGTATTGTTTGTTTAGATCTATCAAAAAAATGAAAATATATACAAACATCGGCCGAGGAAGTAAAACAAAAGACAGATAGTAATAGAAAACACTAAGGACAACTTATTTTTATAGTTTTTCCAGTAGCTGCGGAAGCGTTGGCAGAGCTAGCTTATACTAACTTAAGGTTTTTACCATTCAAAACTTTAAATTTTTATTGCCGCACTGCACTCCGTAGGATATTTTCACACCATAAAATGATTTTTGAAGTCAATTAGATGCAAAATTAGCGTAGTGATTTTCGTCATGCTGATATAGAAAAAGGACTGAAAAGGGAGAAAATTACATTGTATATTTAATTACAAGTATATTTAATTTGAGAGAATTTCTAAAAAATGCTTTAAATTGCTTTCTTTTTTCTCGAAGGCATGTTGGGACAAATTTGCTACGTTGTGATGATTATTTGAATTCAAATGATGATCTGTGAGAATCGTGTTCTTGTGATTGCACCTTAAAGATAATAATATTTTAAAAGGCAATTATTTTAGATTTTGTTTGCGAATGCACAAAAGTTAAATTTAAAATAAAACAGCAGCGGGGGGATGGAGAAAGTACTAATCTATCCTGAGAGAAAAATACGTATTGTTAAGCGCGGTTGAAAACTCAATGAACTATATAAAACCTAACGAAACAAGTTTTTTATCTGTGTTTAAGATCATAGCTACTCGAGCGGCTATTTTTTAGGTGTTTTCTTTTGCAATTCAAAAAATTTAAATTGTATGGAGGAGCTATTTATTTTTGACTTTCGGGGAGCTATGTATTTACTACTCGAAGAGCTGTTGTCATTTGTTTTCTTAAATTGTTCGAATCGTTTGGAAAACAGAATGTGAAATTGCGCTCAGCTTTTCTAACGGTTCTAGTGACCTTTTGAATCGTTTGGCATTAATTTTGTTGTTTTACTCAAAGACAATGGACTAAATTCAGTCCCATTGTTGCCTATTTTGTTGATTTTCTTATAATTGACCTGCCTATTTTGTGCAAATCAAAATAGTTATCTTGCTGGCTTATTTTTTCAATAAAAGTGCTGCTACTAAAATGAGATCATTCAATGCTTTTATGCCTAAATTTTTGAACCAAACTTTGCCCTGTTTTCTGGTTTCTTTGTATTCGATAGGTGCGTTTTTTCCCTGAAAGGACTCACTGATTGATTACAACTTTTCTCAAAATACGTGCTCAGAACAATGAATAAGTTTTCGCATATTGAAAAAAGTTAATAGGTCTTTAATTTTTTGGCTCCAAATGTCTTTCTCTGTAATCAGTTTTTCTCGAAAAGCATATTTTAGTTGCTTCAGAACGAATTTTGTAGCAATTATTGTGAACATGTTGGTCTTTTTATGGAAAATTGACGCATGACTGTTTTAACTTTTCGATTGACTTTTGTGCCCTCATTTTTTTCCATTTTTCGTGATCTAATCTTTCCCATTCACAAGTGTCCGCATCCATTTTTCGTAATCTAATCTTTCTCATTCACAAGTGTCCGCAGCTGAACTCAAGTTGCGACAATTCACAACTAAAAATCAATTGAAAATTGAGCCGAATTCGGTTTAATATTTTTCACATAGATTTCATCAGTGGTTATTATAGTACATAATAAAGAATAATGACGTCGTTTCAAGAACCTCTATGAGAATTTAATTACCACCTCCCGCGCGATTGAAGCCGGCTGTAATAGATTTAACCTCTAAACAGTCGTTCAGGAGCAATTCGTCCGAAATTAGATGGTTATGTTCTGATTTTCGATCATGTGGTAGTCATTCATTGAACTGAAGCCATCTGTATTAAATGGTCTTTTAAAAAAAAATATTTCGATTTTGCAAGTTGTAAAAGTTTTCCAAAACATTTTTTTGTTTTCTCATTTCCCATCAAATGAGATGTAAGAGAATTTTTTCCCCTGTTTTCTTTTTTTGTCGAATAGTACTATTGTCGTTGACACAATTTGTTCTCAAAAATTTTTAAAGAATTTTATCTCTTTTGTTGTTGTTCTTTATATTATTTACGCTTGAGAAAGTAAAGGTCTCTTGCAACAGTACCATTTGGTAGTTTTTGACTCTATTGCTTTTAAAATTATTTATTTGGCAAAGTTTTCGAGTTTGCTAACCTTGGCTGTAATTGTCTTTTTTTAAATCTTTCCACTGTTTTCTGTAGTCCCACTGGAACCAGAGCACAGCAGAGGGCTCTTCCTTAGATGAAGTGATCACTATTTCAATGGATTGGGAAGACCCGTCAATTTCACCCGCCAGATCTCGTACATTGCTTACAAACTTAATAAGCCTGAACCCACATGGATGGGGAGGCTGCACCATTTCCTTCAACCTATTGGGATCTCTCTCGGGACTCCACTGAGTCTAAGTACTCGTCCACGTAGAAATTCTCAAGAACGGTTTTTGATTGTTTCCTGCTACCCTCTAGCGCCATCACGCGCCGTGCATTGTAGTGCGTAGTGGGTGGGTTTTAGCCCCAAATATATGCCGCGTATATTGATGCGCCACAATATTGATGCATTTGATGTGGGGTCTGGCGGCCATAGAGAATAAACATGCTCTCTAATGGTGTAGTATAATGCGACGTGGTAAAGATTCATAGCCTCACGTGTTTGAGAACTCGAGATATATTAACCTAGTAGTTATGATTTATTGGTATCGATTTGTTTTTAAAAATGGGCAAAAATGAGGTTTCTGTAGTTTTTATTTTCTTGATTTCCTAGTGTTTGTACAATCATATACTTTGTCGGCTGCCCCATTCTTCTTCTTTCAACTAGGACGATTGACAGATCGGAAGTATAATCATTTCTTTGGATTCTGATTCAGGATTTGTCTTGCTATTCGCTTGCGTTTTGATCATCGCATTTCTTCTAATGGTTTTCAGGCCTCACTTTTTACCTACTTCACTGACTGACTTCAACACAGAAAATGATGCTAAAAATAAAAGGAGTTAAGAATGGATTTTAAAAATGAATGCATTCAAACAAAACCGCAATGAAAACAATTGCAATGTAGCGAATGCAGTCGAGACCAAAAGATCAAAATTAGTGGAAATGGGACAAATCGATAAAGCTCAATAAGTCACTGTGCCTTAGGTTATCAAATTTCATTACAGTGAACGCTTTTTGCTGTTAAAATGGAACTTATTGGGCTTCATTTAGGTGCTGACACTTCTATAATTGTGTAACGTTACACGACTAAAACCACAAAAATTTAGAACACTTATCGGCACGTTAATTAAGCTGGCAATTTGTATTTTTTTTCAGTCTAAGGGACGTCGAATGGGTACATGGCAGCTATTTTAGCAAGCTGTCTTTTATGTTTAAAAAATACACCTTTCAGCGTCAAATAGGAGAGCTATGCTTCTGAAGCAATGGGTTTAGAGTTTTGAATGGGATTGTGGGAACTACTAATTTTTGCATCTTGTACTTTGACTTTATATCTGTGAAACAAAAATTGTAGCTATATTAGCCCTAATGGCCTTTTTACAACTCGAAGATTAGTATTGATATTACATAGGTGAAGCAAATAGTCTATGGTTCTTTTTTAGGTGAAGCAGGTATGTCAACCCGGGTCGAGGTTTTTGGGTAAATTTTCGTAAGAAATGCGGTGAAATTTCGTAAGAAATGCGGTGATTGCGGTGAATGCGGTGAAAAAAAATAATTCACCTTTATTCGACCCCAGGCCTGGGTGTCAACGCTAAAAAGCGTTAAATTATGTGAGGTTTTGTTGTGGGCTGAAGTATCCATATTGTTTTCAATAAAAGTAGTTGGATGCAGATGAAACTGGAAAGTGTTGAAAGCAGACAAAAGTAGTGAGAATATCAAAAAAAAATTTATTTTTAACCATTCTATCTATATGATGAAGCAAACAAAACGACCCCCCAACCTAGGTTTTCGAACTCTTGTAGTAATCTACTTTCAAATTATACTTGCAATTTTTCATGAATTTAATTTGGACTTCCAGGAACGCTTGCTTGCTTTTGAACGTTGAATTCTGTTTACAAACATCAGACTTTAACAGTAAATTAGTTTTTAATATACAGTAAATATGAATTACTGGTAATATTCAAGGTGAAAAGGTCGTTTTTAGAAATGTTGATCCCATATAAGTCGCTCCTACCTATCTAAACGATAGACCAATCACCTACCTATGCCTGCCTAAGCCCACTTACCCCCACCCCCCAACAACCCAAATACTTTTCCCGCCAACTCTACCCCTCGAACTCTACACATACCTAACTGAAAATTGGTTGTTTCTGAACTATGCAATGCTTTCTTCGTCTTTTTTGATATTTCAGAAATAGGTACAGTTAATTGAAAGAATTTCTATTGCACCTACCTTATCATCCCACTCACCAACATCCCCCGCACCCACGGAGCTACCCTTTACCCCTACACCTGCCTGTCCCCACTTCCTACCTACCACATCACCTATTTACGTCCCCCACACCTGCCTAAATTCCGAACTAAAATTTGGTTGTTTAACTATGTTCTGCGGTCTGATTTCTTTCTGATATTTCTGAAATAGGTGGGATTAGTTTTTTGAGTCGTTCCCGGCATTCTACGGGCTATGCTCCATTCATTTTTTCGTACTAGCGAATTTTTATCTGACAGATTTTTTCGTCTCGAAAACGGGATGAACAGGTCAAGCCCGGCTCTAGTCGGTTATTTTCACTATAAATCTTTGAATTTAATATGTTGCGAGGAGTAGACTTTGGTTTTTCTTCTAATTTAGTCTGGTAACGTGAGTTTCTAAACTTTTAAAATGATTGTTAAGCCGGAGTACTTATTTGAAGTTGATGTTTTTTTTAAGAAAAACACGAGTTAGTTGTCTCGGGGATGGTTTCAAAGAAACATAAGGACACTTAGAAATTTTCTCTATTAAAGTTTCAATGAACAAAAGAAGTACTTACCTGACGCACTCTATTGTTGTGTCGATAAATAATGGCCACAAAACTAAACCTGAATCCTATTCTAATTTTGTTTTGGCGCTGTCATTATTTTATTGACAGATCAATCACGTGTCAGAAATGAAATTCTTTGAGCTATGGAATTTTGATTTCCAACTGAAGAACTTGATTATACCACGATGGTGAATGATTCTTATAACAAGTTCCGGAAAAAGAAAATCAGGTCCAGGACTTTGAACTAAAATCTTTTTGCAAATCAGTCATGTAGAATATTTTTAGCTAATCTCAATTTTGTCTGTAAAAATTTGCATAAATAAGTATTACAAAAACGAGCTAATTTTTGTATATTTTAAGATCCACTTTAATTTAAATTTCCACTTATCGAATTATTTTGACCCGTGTTATCGACCATTACAATGGTATCCAGACTACCAACAGACAGACAAATTTTGGATCTACCAAATGCAGAATCAGCTACTGCGTGGATTATATCTTCTGTAGCGAAATGTCGCGCAGAGAAGAAAGAGGAAAAGATTAACACCTGTGGTACCATACTGTACTTACAGGTAGCCAGTCACTTTCCTATTATGTGCAGGCAAGATGCAATTCGTAGGCTTAGGAGCCTAATGAGTGCTTGGATTTTGATAGACACTCCGTAAAAAGACATCAGTTTGGAGATTCAAAATTTTTTTCTGCTGAAGAGAGAGTATTAACGGCAGAAAAGGCTGAATGACAAGGTGCAGGGGAGTCAGTTGACGATTTATAAGCACGACGCAGAGAAAAAGCACGCTATTGTGACTTCGTAACACTCAAAAAAGCGGCCGAACCCGAAGAGGAGATGGCGAAAATAAAGTTTATCTCAGGATTGAGGGAACCCGAAGCAAAACATAGACTACTAGAGAGTTTTAAAGCAAGACCACCATTGTGAGTTAATGAAATGACAGATAACTTACGGTTCAGAAGTCAAGCAAGGTATTTTGCAAGTTCTTTATCAAGTGATAAGACTTTTATTGTGAAATAAGAAAATAGCTACAACTTTAAAGAGACATTTTGAAAACCAAATGAAAAATACACCACTAAGAAACGCAACAATATGTGCAATAAGTGTGTAGGTGATCCAAATTCTAGCAGTGCCACTCCAGCACTCCTCCACTTCTTTAAAAAAATGTCTAGAGGCAAACCCGAACCAAATGCAGGTAACTGCAATAGGCAGCATAACTTCTGTGAAGGAGATAATAAGTCTTCAGAGCAAGCATCTCCAGCATCAGAGATGGAAATTTGTTTTGTTATGCTAAAGGATAAATTTTTGGCATGGCTGCGATATTGGAATATATTTCAATAAATAACTGCATATCAAAAATGCTGGTAGACACAAGTGCATATAGCACAGAGATAGCATCAAAAAATGGAGT
The DNA here is from genome assembly GCF_964194025.1 of Convolutriloba macropyga. Lineage (NCBI taxonomy): Eukaryota > Metazoa > Xenacoelomorpha > Acoela > Convolutidae > Convolutriloba > Convolutriloba macropyga. Next base: position 46,547,681 of record NC_134468.1, on the reverse strand, counting down.
GAACTTGGTAAACCTCAGTTAGATGGTAAAATAAGACATCTCGAAGTTTATGATGGTAATCAATTGTTGTTTTTGGGATCACTTCCCTGTGACGTTATGTGGAACGGAAGCAGGCACACACAAAACAACTATCAGTTGTGAAGTCTGATAAAAAATTTGGACTACATGGTAGATATATTCTACTCAATTGTGGTGTGAACAATATCACGACTAAACACTTACCCGCTTTGATGGGTTTCACAGCTCATGTAAAATTTTTACATGGATCACATCCAATGCTCTGCAAAGCCAGGAAATACCCCCCTCTCTTCAAGACGAGTCACAGAGAAGTTGGAAAAGATGATCAGACGAGGAATCCTTGAACCGGTACAGCCAGGAGTAGTCAATAATGCATCTTCAGTTGTATGGCAAAGAAAGAAGAGCGGAGAACTGAGACTGCGTGGACTTGAAATTGCATATCAGTGGCAAGGTCATGGATGAGGACTACACAATACCAGATATTGAGACAATTTTCCACAATCCACATGGGGCCTCATATTTTGAAAAAAAGTGAATTCTCAGACACCTATCAAATTGTACTTGAAGAAGATGCAAAAGACATATACACAATCAGCGATTGTTCGTAATGTGCCGAATACCTCAGGGATGGGGAAAACTCTTCTTTCAATCTTCCGGAATTGCATCGAATCAACACTCAAAGGAATCAAAGGTGCTGTGATCTTTCAGAACGATGTGTTGGTCTATGGAACAACCCAGCAGCTGTTCGACAAGGAAATGCTTGAAGTCAAGAGTTGGCTACGTGAGAAAGACTTAATTTTTAGTGAGAAAAAATCTAATACAAAACCAGTCAATACGGTTAGTTTGTCGGGATACTACATTTCAAAGGAGTGAATTACAATAGATCCCAAAATTAAAAAAAAAATTAAAATGCAAATAGCACCAACTCAAAACAAACAGCTTTAATTGTTTGTTGGGCTACCAACTTTTTACGGTGAAATCTTTCATGATTTTTTAACAAAAAACTACCCTTAAATGACATTAGAAATAGCAACATACCATGGAACAAACTACAAAAAAAATCCATTGAGGATATAAAAAATAAATTTTGTGCCAACCGCTAGCTATAGCATCACAATTTGCAAAAAAGCCGCTGTAGCTATTGACGGGACGCCTCTGAAGAAGTTGGCGGGGTTGTTTTCCGAGAAGGACATGCAGTAATATCTGTCGAAGAAATTGACTTCCGCGAAGCAAAACTACTCAAAAAATAGCCTAAAGCTCTGTCAATGGCCCTTGTGGTTACAAGATTGAAATAATTTTTTCTTGGAAGACAATTTAACCTACAAACGGACCACAAACTACTCAAATATCTCTTTGAACCAAACGAGGAGATATCGGAAACAGCATCAGCCAGAATCACAAGACGGGCAATAGCTTTGCTGGGCTTCGACTATTAGTTGAAGTACACACCAACCAGGTGATCAGATACCCATTCAGATGCTTTGACCAGAATGGACTTCACGAAGACGAATCTAATTACGGTTGAGTGTGTTTTGCAGTCAACAACATTTACTTCGCTCAGACCGACTTGGTGACCCAAGAAGAAATCAAAACCAAACTTGGAACAAACAGGCTTTTCCAGGACATAAGGAAATGAATCAAAAATGGCGACTGGAAACAGTGCTCCGAAGCGGAAAAAGGATTCGAACTACAGAAAGATGCATTGACCATACACAATGATATTTAATCATCTTCAGAGGTGTTGTTCCCTTCATTCCACCCAAACTCATATATTTGGTTTTTGCAAAAGCACGTGAGACACATCCTGGGAAAAATGCAACCGAAGCATCAATCAGCATGACAGCATGGTGTCGTGACACTACTGATGAGGTTCAACATTTCGTGGGTAAACGTAAGAATTTTCAATTGAACAGGCCCAGCCTGGTAAAAACAGTAACCTGAAGCCGACATTTGGGAACGGCTTCACAAGGACTGGGTTTATGTTAAGGACCAAGGCAGTATCTTAGTAATTGTTGATGAAGGTTCAGACTGATGGGAAGTTTTACCATCGGACGATAGATTATCAGAAACAGTTAATGTTTACCTTAATAAAATCTGTGCAAGTTTGGGAATACCAAAACCTTTAATATCTGGTTATGGTCCTGATTTTATATGTGGCCACCTTAAACAGTGGTGTGAATCACTGAGAAATAAAAAAAATGGAATCATCCGTCTATCATCCAAGAGCTAACGGACTCTCTGAGAGTATAGTTCAGACAGTGAAGCGGCCACTTCAGGCGTGGACTCCCAATTTTAATGTGTCATTTGGAGCGTTCCTGCACAGGCCACTGATGACACATCGGAACACTTCGAAAACGATGGGCAAAACTCCTGTTGAATCAATTCCAAAATGCAGAGTGAGACTACCAGCAATAAGCAGATTTCGACCTGTGTGACCCCATTCTATTCAAACCAAGGAAATAACGAAGACAGCTCCTACGACTTTCACCATCGAAAGGGCTTAAACACATCTTTCATACAACCTAAAAGCTTAACTCCGACTATTCTAGTGAGCGACAAACGATTTGTGGGACCAGACAAAAACAACGCTGAAAACCGATCAACCCAGTGGAGGAAAACACAGATGTGTGACCTTCACTTGAAGACGAAGCTTCTGCAGCCACATCAACTGCAGAACAGCGAGAACCCGAATCATCAGAGCAGAGCCTTCACGAACATCAACAGGAAATAGAAGAAAACTCGACATATTTGTAGAGTCTATACCCACGAATTTGCTTAAAAAAAGATGCAGAATGTGATGGTTTCAAAGAAACATCAGGAAAATTAGAATTTTTTGCTAATAAAGTTTACAAGAACGAAAGAGCAACTTACCCGACCACCTCTATTGTTGTGTCGATAAGAAATGGCCACAAAACTAAACCTGAATTCTACTTTAATTTTGTCTTTGCGCTATCATTATTTTAGTGACCGATCAATCACGTGTCAGAAGTGAAATTCTTCGAGCTATGGGATTTTGATTTCAACCTCCAAATGTGGAACTTGATTATACCAAGATCATGAATTATTCACATGAAAAGTACCAAAAAAAAGAAAATCAGGTCCGAGACTTGGAAATAAAATTTTTTCTCATGTCAATCATGTAAAATGTTTTTTTTGCTAATTTCATTTTTCTCTGTAATACTTTTGCGTAAATAAGTTATATAAATACGAGACTAATTTTGTATATTTTCAGATCCAATTTTAATTTAAAATTCAACTTAATGAATTATTTTGACCCGTGTTATTATCGACCACGACACAAAACTGATTGACAACCAAGCGCAGTAAACAACACTTCTTTTTACTGATTATTGCTGAAACACTTTTGGATCTATTCTGTTTTGAGCCCACCCCCGTGCATAGTGCGCATAAAATTTTTTTGACCCCCAGGCGCATGTGTCATTTTCTTACATAGCAACGTGCTATATAACAATAGTGGGGGTCATAAAAACACTGGGGGAGCCGAAACAGATTAGATTCACTTTTTTCAGTTCCGTACTCGAATCTTCTGTAAATATTTAATAAATTTAATGTGACGACTACTATTGAGTTTCAGAAAGTGTTATTTCGTGCGCTGGTTTATGTTCTCCAATTGTTTCAAGTCTCTTAAATCATTTTTCAGGTAAATCCTTATCCACCACTGCTTCAATTTTACAGCTTTAGAAATACAAGTCCCCCCAGGCGCTCGTGCAACATAGCAACAAGCTTTACATAGCAACCTTTCTTTATATAGCAAAAAGTTTTACAACAACACAAAATTTGTAAATGGTTGTCACAAAAAACACAACTGGGGGAGAGGGCAGTACATCCAATTAACATCACTACTGCCTTTTTTTGGAGCTCATACTAAACCCCTTCTCCCCATCATAAATTGACTGCTTAAGCTGACTGACTGTAGAAATGGAATTTATATCTTAAGATATCTTAAGGAAATTAAGAAAACTTAAGAAATTATAGCAAAGTACTAACCTTGGGTTATTTCTCAGAAGTTTCGAATTAATTATAATGAAAGGATAATGGCTAAGTAAGTTAGAACGGCATAGGTGGTTTATTGAAAAAATATTGATTTTGATTAGTAATGATAGTTCTGATTTTGTCTAAACTGAACGGATTTAGAACCTTTAATTGAACTTATGATTTCTCAGCTCAAATTAGAGGTTATTTACCAAATTGGGGATAAACTTAATTCAACGATGTGATTTTTTGGGGTTTTTTCGCATAAGATTAGATTATAAAAAGAAATCGGACAGGATTATATCTCTATTACCTACTTTTGCGGAGTAAATATCCCGCGTGGTTTTTGTACGATTGGAAGGGATTGAACAAATCTTTCATACAACCTAGAAACTTAATTAGGACTATTCTAGTGAGCGACAAACCAATTGTGTGACCAGACAGAACAATGCTGAAAACGGATCAACCAGTGGAGGAAAACATAGATGTGTAACCTTCACTTAAAGACGAAGTTTTTGCAGTCACTTCAACTTCAGAACAGCCAGAACGCGAATCACCAGAGCCTTCACAAACATCAATAGGAAATAGAAACTAACCCGACAGATTTGTAGAGTCTATACCCACGAACTTGCTTAAAAAAAGAGCCAGAATGTGATGGTTTCAAAGAAACATCAGGAAACTTAGAACTTTTTGCTAATAAAGTTTACAAGAACGAAAGAACAACTTACCCGACGAACTCTATAGTTGTGTCGATCAGAAATGGCCTCAAAACTAAACCTGAATTCTACTCTATTTTTGTCTTGGCGCTATCATTATTTTAGTGACCGATCAATCACGTGTCAGAAGTGAAATTCTTCGAGCTATGGGATTTTGATTTTGTCCTCCAACTGAAGATATTGATTATACCAAGATCATGAATGATTCTCATGAAAAGTACCGAATATAGAAAATCAGGTACGGGTTTTGGAAAATTTTTTTCTCATGTCAATCATGTAAAATATTTTTTTTTGCTTATCTCAATTTTCTCTGTAATATCTTTGCGTATATAAGTAATATAAATACGAGCTTGTTTTTGTATATTTTCAGATCAAATTTTAATCCAAAAATTCAACTTATTGAACTATTTTGACTCGTGTTATCGACCACAACACAAAACTGATCGACAACCAAGTACAGTAAACAACACTTTCTTTTTACTGATTGTTGCTGAAACAGTTTTTTCGATCTATTCTGTTTTGCCCCCACCCCCCAGCCTAGTGCGCATAAATTGTTTTTGACCCCTCAGGCGCACGTGTTATTTTCTTACTTAGTAACTTGCTAGATAACAACATATAATTAGTGATGGGGGTCATATAAAACACTGCGGGAGCCGAAACAGAATAGATCCACTTTTTTCATTTCCGTACTCGAATCTTGTGTAAATATTTATTAACATTAATTTGACTACTACTATTGAGTTTCAAAAAGTATCATTTGGTGCGCTGGCTTATTTTCTCCAATTGTTTCACGTCTCCTAAATCGTTTTTCAGGTTAATCCCCCACAGCTTCAATTTTACAGCTCTAGAAATATAAGTCTCCCCAGGAGCTCGTGCAACATAGCAACAAGCTTTACATAGCAAAATTATTTTATATAGCAGAATGTTTTACAACAACACCATAATTTGTAAATGGTCATTATAAAAAGCACACTTGGGGAAGGGCCAGTAGATCCAATTAAGATCACTTCTGCCTTTTCTCTGAGCCTATACTAACCCCCTACTCCCCCAGGATATAATGACTGCTTAAGATGTTTGACTGTAGAAATGGAATTTATGTCTTATGATATCTCAAGGAAATTGTGAAAATTTAAACTATTATAGCAAATTGATAACCTTGGGTTATTTCTCAGAAGTTTCGAATTAATTTATACTGAAAGAATAATGGATAAGTAAGTTAGAACGGCATAAGCAGTTTTTTGAACAAATATTGATTTTGATTAGTAATGATAGTTCTGACTTTGTCTAAACTGAACGGATTTAGAACCTTTAATTGAACTTATGATTTCTCAGCTCAAATTAGAGGTTATTTACCAAATTGGGGATAAACTTAATTCAACGATGTGATTTTTTGGGGTTTTTTCGCATAAGATTAGATTATAAAAAGAAATCGGACAGGATTATATCTCTATTAGTTACTTTTGCGGAGTATATATATATACCGCTTGATTTTTGTACATTTTCAGAGCTTCTTTTCAAATTAATTTTGTAAGTGAAGTTTCTCCTTTCTTCTGGTAAATCAAAGAGTTCGTAGTTACATTTTGGCTTTATTTTGATATAATTTTCTCAGTAGGCACAAGTACTAGAAATTAGCTGGTGTAAGTTAACTTTTTCTTCTAAGTGTAGGATTGTACCGGTTTTTCTAAAACTAGTTAGGGCAGAAGATCTTAAAGTCACCTAGAATTAAGGTCACCTTAAATTCGCCTTAATTAAGGGCGAATTAAAGTCGCCTAGAGGGCTGACTTAGAGAAAATCAATACTTAGGAAATATTTTCAAAACTTGAAATTAGAGGCTAAGGCCCCCTGAACCACCTTAGCTGAACTTTAAATTCTTCATTGGAAACCACAGTAGGATTCAGGAATTTTTGATCGAACCTTTAGGATATTTAAGTTTTGCTGATGAATTTGCAGAATTTTGTGAACTGTTCGTGAGGTGTTAAAATTAAATATGAAAAGTTCTTTTACTGTTTCAGATTTCTCCTAACTAAGTGTTAAGTTGTTGTTTCGTTTCTTTTTCCTAATTAACAGTTGAATAATGGAATGTTTTATCATAGCAAAAGCCTAGATTCCCTGTTTATATCAGTCGTCGATTGCTATATTCGGTTAACTGCACCGAAAAATGACAGATGTCCGGGCAAGGTTAACCAAAGGGCGAATCTTTGACCGCTTTTGTGGATCGTTTTCTGTGGAATAGTTTGTATTGACTCAATTTCTTTCTAAAATCACCCGCTTAATATGCAATCTTTGTTTTTTTGGTATGATTTTGTCACAAAAAAAATTTCAGAAAAATCTATTTGATTTTTTTAAAAAATAACCGCAGAAAAATTGATACAGAGACACATTTGTTGTGGAGATAGCTATCAATAGTTGTTTTAAATTAAGGAAATAGATTCAAGACTTTTTTCTCCTTACTCTTGGACGAAGTCTTCTGTTTGGCAAGCTCATTAACCCCTTAAATGTTATAAACAAACATCCTCAAAACCATGTCAAACACTATGCGCAACGTCAGGCAGCATCTTGGATAAACACCAATGAACTGGAAGGACAGAGCGTATCAGACTTGTGTATGTTACAACCCCTTGGCCCCAGAGGCAGAGCTGGAGAGATTGGCTAACTGCATTTTTACAGGAGGACTACTCGATGGGGAGATTGCCAAAGAGTTAAGGCGACAGACATACGTGCGTCTCGCTGTTAATGTGGGCAAGGCAATAGACTTGAGTTTGAACATCCCAGCAAACAACGACGACGATGATGATGATCGGTGGAGTACTACAGCGACAGTGGGTGTGCGGCCGACCAGAGGAGTGGCAACGCAAACCGAGATGGAGGAAGCACCCTTGAACCCAGAACCTCACTTCCATTTTCTTGATTTGCTACTTTCTGGGCAGTAAAAGATGCGGTGGGCAAAAGAGCATCTGATCAGGGGTCAGGAAGTGATAATCGGTGAACAACAGTCCCAGTCAAGAGCTCGGGTAATATGCAACCGATGCGGCCAGGAAGGACACTACAATTGAGGTTGTGGGAAATAAAAGAATTCTGCAGAGATCGACGAGTGAGAAACTCAAGGAAACTCACTGAACTTCTGTATGCAACAAGCCATGGTAATGACACCAAGGACTCGCTCAAACTTCATAACACTTCTACATGTAATTTTACTGTGCTTTCACTTTGTTAATGTAATTCTTTTAGTTTTTACTAGTAACTATTCAGGAGAATTGTGAAGTCCGACTGGGTGGTGTAGAAATGGAATTTATATCTTAAGATATCTTAAGAAAATGAAGAAAACTTAAGAAATTATAGCAAAACACTAACCTTGGGTTATTTCTCAGAAGTTTTGAGCTAAATTATAATGAAAGAAAAATTGCTAAGTAAGTTAGAGCAGTATAAGCGGTTTATTGAACAAATATTGATTTTGATTATTAATGCTATTTCTGACTTCGTCTAAACTGAACGGATTTCGAACATTGAATGGAACTTAAGATTTCTCAGCTCAAATTAGAGGTTACTTACCAAATTGGGGACAAACTTAATTCAACCAGGTGATTTGTTAGGACTTTTCGCATAGGATTAGTTTATAAAAAGAAATCGGACTTGATTATATCTCTATTATTTAATTTTGCGGAGTATATATACCTCTTGATTTTTGCAGATTTTCAGAGCTTCTTTACCATTCAATTTTGTTAGTGAAGTTTCTCCTTTCTGTTGGTAAGAGAGAGAGTACCTGTTTAGATTTCGGCTTGTTTTTAATATAATTTTCTCAGTAGGCATAAGTACTAGAAGTTAGCTGGTGTAAGTTAACTTTTTCTAAGTATAGGATTGTGCCCGTTTTTCTTTATAAGTTAGTGAGGGCATAAGGTCTTTAAGAGAAACAAAGTAGCCTAGAGGGCTAACTTAGAGAAAAACAATATTTAGGAATTATTTTCAAAACTTGTTGGAATTTAGTGGCTGAGGCCCCCGAACCACCTTAGCTGAATTTTAAATTCTACATGGACTGTCTCATTCATTTTGCATGAAGTGATTGAGTATTATCGAATTAACATATTTTAATGATACGTGATATCTTTGTCATTGTTTGTAGCTGGGGATTTATTCTGGTTCCTGTGTTTTTTATAACCCTTACTTACAAATTTTGTAATATATAGTACGGTACGTTACTATACAAAAATTAGCACGTATGCCGGGGGGGGGGGGATCATAACAGTTACACGCCCTCTAAACTAGGGGCCGAAACAGAATAGATCTGTAGCTGGCTGTGAGATTAGCACGCAGTAGCTGCGTGCTGTGTTCTCTTTCTCTTCTACTGAACTGAAATTAAAACAGTCCACCCGGATGTGGCAATTTGTAATTTATCACGTGACAGTTTGTCGCTAGTGTCGCATCTCCATCACCGAAGCAACTAAGCAGCCAAGTCTCAATTAAAGAAACCAAGTCCGAGATAACCAAACACCTAGTGAGTGAAAATAAAAATAACTTTTTCAGTCCAAACTTAAAAAGAACCCCCCCCCCCCCACCACTAAACGCCGCAAACTTAGTTGGTGCAATTAAACTTTTTGTAGCCGTTCGGGAGTGTTTTTTAGCTTATATTGAAGTGCTGAATAAGGGCATAAATTCTTCGCCTGGAAGTGGATACAACGGAAATTATCCCAAACTTGACCAACACGCTCGTAACTCAGTTTAAGCAGCGTTTTCATGGCTGACTTTTAAATTTACTTTTTTCTCTGTACACCCGTGAACCACCATAATGTGACTAGACACAAGTCCCCTTTGATTGATAGAGGTCATTGTGTTAAATAATAATCCTCATAAAAGAAATAGGGGCTCCACCGAAACAACTAGCAGTTTTGGGAGTTAGTGTACACTTAGACGGGGACAGTTCCATTATGGCAAAAGAACAAACTGCTGACAAAAATTATGGCTACTCAGAATCAAGTCAGCGACCTAAGACATGTATCGGCCAAACCGACTTGAGTCGCGGGGAAAGTGGTCTCACTGTTTTGAAAAAAAGGATCTATTCTGTTTTTCTGTTTTACCCCCCCCCCCCCCCCCCCCTGTTTTTTACACCCCCAGTTACAATTTATATGTTATTGTTAAATAGTTTGTTACTATGTAAAAAAAAGCACATGCACCCGGGGCGTAAAAGATATAAGCCCACTAAGCACCCAAATTTCGTTTTGACCAATACCCACTTTTTCGTCTGGCCATTGCTTACATCCAAAGCTTTGAGGTCCAGCCGAAACAAAAGGCGGTTATCTGCTAAAAAGTATAATAGTGCTGCATTGACTGTTTTTTCTGAATAACACGCCGATCTTTGATGCTGTTTCACCAAATCAAAATTCTGAACTTTGCAATGGGTTTTTAATCGATTCCGTTAGTGCAACTTAAAGCAATTTGAGCAATCTAAAGCAATTTAGGTTTTTTTCCGCTTCCCAGGTTGAGGTCCATACCCAAATTGGTTTATGATCAGACCCAGTGGAGCGCACACCCGTGTGTTCCCAGACCGAAATTACAGGGTCTGGACGGAAGTTCGAGCGCACTACAGTCTGGACGATGGTCTGGAGATGGTCTGATCAGAGGTAATTTTGGTCTAAAAAGTCTGGACCATGGTCTGGAGATGGTCTGATCAGAGCTCAATTTAGTCTGAAAAGTCTGATCATAGGCGGATTCGAGCGCACTTGGGTCTGATCAGAGGCGACTTTGAGCGCAATTGGGTCTGATTATAAACTCTTCGAGCGCACTTTGGTCTGATCAGAGGCACCTTCGAGCGCAATTGGGTCTGATCATAAACTCTTCGAGCGCACTTCGGTCTGATCAGAGATGCTTTCGAACGCAACTGGGTCTGATCAGAGACTATTTCGAAGGTGCCTCTGATCAGACCAAAGTGCGCTCGAAGAGTTTATGATCAGACCCAATTGCGCTCAAAGTCGCCTCTGATCAGACCCAAGTGCGCTCGAATCCGCCTGTGATCAGACTTTTCAGACTAAATTGAGCTCTGATCAGACCATCTCCAGACCATGGTCCAGACTTTTAGACCAAAATTACCTCTGATCAGACCATCTCCAGACCATCGTCCAGACTGTAGTGCGCACACCCGTATGATCAGACCCAGTGGAGCGCAAACCCGTGTGTTCCCAGACCGAAATTACAGGGTCTGGACGGAAGTTCGAGCGCACTACAGTCTGGACGATGGTCTGGAGATGGTCTGATCAGAGGTAATTTTGGTCTAAAAAGTCTGGACCATGGTCTGGAGATGGTCTGATCATAGCTCAATTTAGTCTGAAAAGTCTGATCATAGGCGGATTCGAGCGCACTTGGGTCTGATCATAAACTCTTCGAGCGCATTTCGGTCTGATCAGAGATGCTTTCGAACGCAATTGGGTCTGATCAGAGACTATTTTGAAGGCCCTATTTTTTTCTTTTTTTCATTTTTTTGTTTTTTGTTACTGAGAGATGGTGGCTCTGCCAAGAGGCAACAATAAAGCAGCATTCTGATCAGAGACTCATTTAAAGTCTGATAGCTCTGATCAGAAAAAGAGTCCAGCTGATAGCAGAGTCCCCTTAGGAGAAATTTTGATCAACTGGAGACCACGATCTTTCTCATGGAAAGCTGTCTAAACTCATCCATTGAGTCAGAAATATACACTAAACGGTACACTAAATAAAATTTGTTCTCGACAGTTGGGTTTCGTTTTATTTTGCAATGTTTTTACAACTGATTTATCCTTAGATGATTTAAATACTGCAAGCAACGGTTTTTATGAAATGCATAGATTATAGGAAAACTAAGCGATTTTTTCAAGTAAAACTTTTCTGATCAGACTTTTTTGAGCGCACTTGAGTCTGATCAGAACCGGTTACGAGCGCACTTCAGTCTGATCATAAACGGCTGCAAGCGCAACTGGGTCTGACCATAAATGCTTTGAACGCAACTGGGTCTGATCATAACCTCTTCGAGCGCACCTGAGTCTGATCATAGTCTGATTAAGTTCTGGGCAATGGTCTGAATTTGAGCCTGGACCATTTTCTGAAGATGGTCTGATCAGAACGCTTTCGGCCTGAAAAGTCTGATCAGAGAGCTTTTGTGTCTGGAAAGTCTGATCAGAGGTAACTTGGGTCTGGAAAGTCTGATCAGGGTTAATTTACGTCTGGAAAGTCTGATCAGAGTTAATTTCAGTCTGGAAAGTCTGATCAGACGAAAATTTGGGTCTGGACCTCAACCTGGGTTGCGCTTCCCAGTACGTTATGCTCCCCCACGTTACAGGACACGTGTCATTATACAGTAGGTCATTATGTAAAATTAGCACGTGCAAATAATGTGCACCCACTAAGCTGGGAGCAAAAACGTAAGAAATCGCATTTTTTGTTCAACCATCAGCTAAAGAAAGAAGGGATCTTTCCCGTTTGTGTCCCCCAGCATAGTGGGCGCATATTATTTGCACCCCCAGACACAAGTGCAACATTTTTACAATGATTTACTATGTAATGACACGTGTTTTGTAACTGGGGGCGCACAACGTATTCGGGGGCACAAACAGAAAAGATCCGGAAATGTTTAACACGCATTAAGAAGTTAAGAATCTGAGCTTCAGAAAGAAGTTATTGGTAAAATGACGACTGAATTTTCTCGTGTTGAAATTTGCTCTTTTCTCTTCTGGTGTTCTCAGTCATTTCAAGTACAGTGAAAGACTTCTATTGTCTGAACTTGTCATTTCCTTTTAAATTGCTCTCAAAGAAAAGAAATTATTATACACGTGTTTGTCTGTTTTATGCAAATGTTGCGGCTGCTCAAGAATCTCAGCGGAACCGATATATCACAGCCTAGTACTCGAGCTTTACCGCGGCCTGGTTTTTCGCTGAATCCGATTGTCTAATGATCTCGCAGAAATAATTAGTCGCTCGGACGTATTAAAGGACTGTGACTTTAATTTTGTTGATTGAAGTTAAGAAGATCCTTAGTGACAATCTGTGTTCAATCTCGTGCTGAAATTTGTAAGGCTGCAACCAGTAGCTAGTATTGTTGCTAACTTTTTGTCAAGTAAGCTCAACTAACTTAAAACTCGCAAGATCTTAAGATCTAGCAAAATTTAGCAAAAAAGGCTATAGTTTCTAAAGAATCAAATTTTAGTCAATCTGAGAGCCAACTGCTCTGTATAACAGTTTCTAATGGTTCTATATACAATTCGGTTTCACTATTCAAACAATTGGGTAAAAGTAAAAAATCAAATATTTATGTTTTATAACATCATCGTTACTTGTTTCTGATTGCTTAATCAAAAAGTTATTTAGTTCATTGTTCACATAGTAAACGTCAAATTACGGCAATATGTAATTTCATTGACATAAACACGGATGGATATTACGTGGCTCTAAATGCCTCGAATGTACGGTATTTGACCTTTAATGGTCGCCTAAATTATCATAAAATAAACATTTTAAGAAATTTAACAATGAACAACAAAATATCGAAAAATGCTAATTTTGCACCATATAAGTGCTATTATCCACACTTGTGGGTCTGACGCAAAAAAAATCGCTGGGTCCATGAGTAGCTTAGAGGTAACCCTAACCGTGTGCCATAACCTCGGGTTGCTCAGGTTTCCCCTTCCAAAAATGGGGGGAGGGGTTGTACGGAAATTTGGTCCCAAGTTTTAAAATTTTTTCAGTTTTTGACCATTTTTGAGTTTTGACGATTTTCAATTTTTTTTTAAGTTTCAAAGCTGATTTTTTGGTGTCTGATGGCTTTTGTAGCTGTTTTGAAGTGGTGCCAACAGCAAAATTTTTGCTTGACCGTTTTTTTGACGTTTCGAGTGACTTTTCACGCCCTTGACTGTGTGCATATTGCGTGATCTACATTTCTCTCTCATTCAAATCTTCAGGCAACCTAACTCAATTAGCGGCAAATTAATACTAAACGTCAAATGATAAGTGCGCCAAATTTGTTGCTTCATTTTACTATAAATCCTAATAGTGATATAGGTTGAAAATCTCAGCCCTAAAAAGGCTACACAATCCTACTACACGTACAAGCAAGTTCCTAAGTTCACGTAACACTGGATGCTGCGCAACCGAATTCCTTTAGTACTTCGTCCAACGTATGGATTGACCCGTTGCAAACCCGTTGTATTTGAAAGGACAACAGCATCCCCCACTTTCTGCTCTTGCTTTGAACTCCGCGGATTTGACAAAGATGTTGCGGGAAGCAAACACCAGTAAGAATAACGATCCACTGCTTGAATAGAAACTGTCACAGTACAATGGTGACCCCCTGCATTTGCATGAACAGTTCGACCAATTTAGAAGCGCCTCAGTATTAAATTCTTTCAGCGATGAAGTCAAGTTGACTTTCATAAAAAACTCTTGAAACCGAAAAGGCATAAGCCGCCATCGGTCAGTCGCTAAAAAACTTGGATCTTTCGGGTCTTTCCCATTAATGCTCCCCATAAAAACATAGCCCCCATTATGGTACATTTACCATGATTGGGGAAGCTATAGGTTATCTGACCAATAAGTTGGGGGGGGGGGGGGGCTATAATGGGAGACCCAAAAACTTGACTGAATTTTTGGCCCGTCAATGACAGTTGTCAGTTCACATATAGACAAATTCAACACTTTTTCGCCGCTTAAGATGCACAATAGTGAAAGCATCTAAAAGTACATCAATAACTCATATAAATTTTGAGTTATTATTACTTGACGCTGATTTGAAGAGCACCTCACTCTGAAACACGACACAGCGAAAACTGAAGCGCAATATGAAATAATCTTGGTCACTCTTCACGGTTTAGAAGCAATGGTTAAAACCGACACTCGTGGACTTCTTTGAGTTCAATTTGACAAGTCTTCAAATTCAACCGAAATGGAAGTGATCGCTTATCAAATGAAGAATTCTCTCAAACGTATTTAGCGCCGTAGCCGTACCGTAGCACACACACTATTTATCATTCTTGTCAGACTTCTCCTTCTTAAAGCGTCTTCTCCAGTACTTTATTCAAGTTGTTTTTAGTTTCTAAAACAGATTGTTTTGATAACAAATTGTCAAGAGGAGCAGCCGAGTTTCTCATTTATTATCGTTTATTAGGCCTCATACGATTCATTAATTCGATCTCTGTTTTGTGCATAAGTTTCCGCGCCGCAACCACTCAAGTAATTATGGCTGAACTTCCCAAAGAGAGACTTGCATAACAATCTCCTCGTTTCACTGGGGTTGAAAACTTCAGCCCATTTTAAGTCACGACGGCTCATTTTCGTCGGAATACCTAGAAGAGGCGGGGAATTATCTTTTTTTTGTCTGACAATTTGTGCTGTCCATGTTGAAATCGTACTGTCTGTCGACACTACTTCTTGCTTAGTGGGAGGAACATCTAGCATTGTTTGGTCTGATAATGGCACCAACGTTGTCCGATTGCAGTAAGAGCTTCGTGAGTGCACTGAAAAATTGAACTTGATCAACTTCTGCGCGGAACTTGCGCATATAGGCACCAAGTGGATTTTTAATCTACCCAGTGTGCAACTCGAATTTGGCATCTGGGACAACTTGGTCCATAGTTTTAATAGAGTACTGTATGTCATCATCAGTTCACATCGCCTCGACGATGCGGTTTTGCATCTTATTCACGTCCGTTAGCACCGACCAGTGTGATCTATGTTCACACCCACTAATTTTTTACTTGGTAACCAGGCAACCGGAGTTCTTTCGATCATTGGCATTGAGGAGTTCGGTCATCCTACGGGGTATGCTTGCTCGCAGTTTTACGCAAACGCAAATTTGGCACGTTGGCTTGGAATATGTGTGGGCTCCGAATAGTAGATCTATTTTGCAGACGACTGCAGGCAGCACCAAGGTCGGTGACTTTGTTGGGATACTAGAAACATGGGTTACTATTGCACTGCCTGGATTGACGAACTCCAATACGGTTTCGACAACTTCGCCCGCTCCTCCGTCGTACGCACGTCGTCCGGATCTGTCATTCGCCCGCACGTTGAGCTTGTCCCCAATCTCCCAACTTCTTCTTCTGGCCCGGAGTACGTTAGAAAATAAATGATCAATGCTTTATTTCTGGGAAATACATCCAGTGAGAAAATGTGAAATGCGCATAAAACGCGTTCTATTCTACGTAGAAAGCTCAGAAGATATTTCGCTTAACAGATTTTTAAGTAATTTTGATCGAAGACCTATCAAGTTAAATAACATTTGGCTCTTTGTTTTTCGGTTTTTTGGATTCATCGGTTCAAACGGGTGACCAGTTTTGATCTCATTCGTGATCCGTCAAGATCCGTCTAAAAAACCGGATCTACCGCTTGTATCCCCCCCCAGCTTAGTGGGTGCATATTATTTGCACCCCCCAGACGCACGTGTAATAATGATTTTCTGTGTAATAGCACGACTCGGTAATTGGGGGTGGATAACGTACTGGAGGGGGGGGGGGCATGAACGGAAAAAGTTCCAAAAAACAACTTGATTTTCCGGTCGCCGTAATCTTAGTACGCTGTTATACGTTATGTTGAAGTGCTATATCATTCTTGTTTTTCTTGCTTGTTAATTCTAAACGAATAGAAATTGAGATTTGCCGGTGTACAATTTTATCTGAGATTACACATGGCGGCGTAAGCGCAGAAAAGATAGTCTTTCCCATTGTAGCCCCCATACCCAATATTTTAGCACGTGAGTTGTGGTATGTTTACGGCCATTGGCTGGGGGGGGGGGGGGGGGGGGGGTCAATACTGGAGGCCCGTTTAGGTCAAGTTTGATGGCGGATGCGGATGATGATCAGATCTCAGCTCTTGATGATCTCAACGGTGAACCAATTGGGCCAGATGGTGAAAAGAGTGACATAATAATTCTGAAAAGTAAACCAGCTACGCTGAGGGATAAAGTGAAATCAAGCCGACAACCTTACAGTGACAAAAATTGGAAGCACTTGATAAGTGACAGTGCGTATGTTGACCTCATTTGGGATACGTTCCCTCTATATTTGAGAGATGCTGCTGCCAAAAGGTTTCTGCAGAAAAAGTACGAGCTCACCTACCCCAATTTTGACCCTCCTGTACCCGACAGTGAATTCTGGTTCGATAGTCGCGAAAAGATGAAGAGTAGGAAAAGTAAAGTTGAACGTGAAGACAGTTGGGAGGCACTGTGGCTAGGATGCTCAGGAAACTGCTTCTTTTCTCTATTCACTTATATTTCTGAAAACTTTTAGGATCTTTTCTTTTCTTTTCCGCCCCGCCCCAGCTAAAGTACCCAGTAACGTGCTATATAACTATACTCATAAGTTATAAAAGTGGGTCAAGCAAATAATTGACGGTCCAAGACAGTAGATCCAAATTGACTTACAATTTCAAAATATGATTTCAATGTGAGCATTCACCGGAAAAAATGAGAATGTTATTGGATAAAGTCTCAATTAAAACTAGTCTGCATAAAGTCAGATAAAGTCTTAAATAAAGAAAACCGTTTAGTCTTGGTACCCGTGTCGAATTTGTACCCTAAAAAAGATGTACGATTAAGGGGGTAATCGGGGGAATTTTTTTGCGAATTCCTCTCAAGACCCTTACATCTCTTTGGGGTGTAATTTGGTTAATTCGATGCAAGACTGAGGGGTAATGGGGGAGGGTCATTTTGAGGGGTAACGTGGTGCAAGAGTAGGGGGGTAATTGGGGGTAAAACGATGCAAGAGTAGGGGGGGGGGGGCAATGGGCGAGATTTTGTGCCTCCTCGTTAATTTGTTCAGATGACTGGTGCCTAGAGTTGGGCTTACTTTTTGGTCTAGAACGAGAACCCTAACGGTGTAAAATCTAACAGCTCCCCTCCCCTTAATCCTCATTACCCCCATTACCCCCATCTTACATCGTTTTACCCCCCCCCCCCCACCCCTAAAATTAACCCCTTGTTCTTACATCTTTTTGAATGGTAATTTTGGGTGGTAAAGTTTAACAATTCCCTTTCAACACGGGATCTATTTTTTGTCTAGCTACTTCAAGTCCGTTTACTCAAGACCCTCTAGTTACTATTCACGATGTGTTATATTAAACGTAAGTATGTAAAATTGCCGCCTGCGCGTGAGAGACGGAAGATCTTTACATAATGCCCACTAAGCTGGAGGGTTCAAAACAGAAGGTATCGCTTGTCTTTTTCAATCATGGGAGAAAAACGTTATAGTGGCAGTGGCTCTGGTGTGGCCAACGGCTTTAAAGCATACCCTCACTCTCTAGCTTGGCGCTCTTAAGCATAACTCAGATAACAACTAAGCTGCCTAACTAACTAGACTTCAAAACAAACCCATTGTACCACAATTCCAAAAAAAATTAGCTAATGGATGTTCTAAATAATTGAACATTGAACAGACCATGCTACTGGTTCTGTCCATTAGTTTAATCAATCACAGTAAAATTTTGTCCAACTCTCAGTATGACTCTTTCTCATTGTAACCCAACAAATTATCATTGACCAGAAATGTTAAGGGGCTCCAATGGGGAAGACCCGTTTCTTCGAAACAATTAGAGTTGATTGTTCAATTTTCCTATATTTGGTGAGCCACTTAAAAAATCAATGTTTTCTATCGCCAATTGTTCACAACGCCTTAAACTCTCTCAACCTATATTGATGATGAGAAATGCTTTTCAAAATTCCTTCCGGAGTTTGAGGGGAGTGCTGCCTGCTCATCTCTTCCTGAAACTGCCCTGTGTTTGATTACCCTTCAAAATTAAATTTGATTGTGATTGCTTGAAGTCATTTCTATGTAGTGTGGATTGATGAAAGCCATTGAATCTGCCCACAATTCATCGTAATATAAAAGAGCATAATACTTTGTTATGCATTGGTTTAAAAAACTGACTTTGCGGACTGAATTGAAGGTTCCTGAGTTTTTGCGGATCATCTGCTCTTTATTGAGCTGGTTTCCGCGGTCCTAAGGTGACACATTATCACATGGTTCATCATAAGAGCTCATCCAGTCTGCAAAATTGGACGTATTGGTTTGCTGTAGTCGCCAATTCTCGACATGCTTTTCGCCGCGAATTATTATTTGCTGTCATTTTTTCTCGTCAGAGGGAAGACGAATTTGACAAAACTTTCGCGGTCATTCATTCTGGGTGCCTTCTGGCCATTACTCACACTATGCGAATTAGGCGGTGACTACTTTTTGCCGTTTTCCAAACCTGTTGATCAGCTCCCGTAATGCGTTATCATAGATGCCACCATTTATGACATTGATGCCACCTCATGGGATCACATTAGTACCATTGCCTCGTGTTGCATCAAATCGGTTGCTTAGATTGATGCTGATATTCATTAGGTGATACACTGGTTTTGGTTAATATATGATTGATGACTGATTTTTTGACGACTGAAATGTTCGGTTTGCTCAATAAAGCAAAAAGTTTTCCGTTTCCACGGACCATCCAATCAGATCAACTCATCCTTTTTACTTTGTCGACTGATCGTTGCTGTTTCGAAAAAAAATGTCTGGTTCTGAATTGATAACGTCAATTTTTGTTCCAAATCAGAACTGCGGGCATTTTTTTTTACTGGAAGTCAATTACCGGAGGCTGGAGGCCGGTTTCAAGATGCCCCGACGGGTAGTCTTCTATTTTGGATGTAGCAACCACTTCCTTTTGAAACATTCCCGTTGTCAGAAGTGGACCTCTTGTCTCAATTCGGTTTTTGAACTCTTTGTTCTTGGGTGCAAGCTTTTTAAATTGTTGACTGCTTTCAATTCGACTGACATCCACTTTGCAGTAGATATTCCATGTCTTAGGTTACTATGTGATGCAGAAGCACGAGATTTTCAGTTTTCAGCATTGGATTTCTTTGATTTTTGCTGGGCTCGCAACCATGAGCAGTTTCTCTTGACAGATTGCTCAGCTATGTTGTCAAATCCGTTTGTTGTTAGCTAGTGCCCCACGAGCTTACGGCACAAGTGGTCAAGCTCCCCTTTTGTGGTTGCTGCTCGTTGAGGTGTTTGAGAAAATCAACTGTTTAGTAGTTCTGTCATTGTTCCTCAAACAGATATCGAACTGCTCCCATTAGACTAATTTCAATCTCAGCTGTTGGACTAGTTGTCCTTTTGAGATTGGTTTGGTCTTGATTTTGTTTGGCGTTGTTTCGGCTAGTTTTGCTCTCTGTTCGTGGTTTCAGATTGTTTAGTTCATTTTTAGATTTAAATGTATTGCTATATGATGTTGCACATGAAAATAGCTCCGTTTTTGTATGACTTCAAAACTCAAAAAGTGTTTCGGCAAACCTTGAAATGTCATTGTCCTCAAGATCAGATAGTTTGAGTTGAGCTAGAACATGCTATAAATTTTGAAATACCAGTCCCAACCCCCACGTTTAGATATGATCTACCATGCTTGTCGATTGCGCGTGGCCTCTGCTTTGGTTGAAAAAAAAATTCCACAGCCTCACCCTCTCAGGCCCCAGTAAATCTCATTAGATAATACAGAGCCTGTCAGAGTCTATAGATCTGCATTAAGCAGACTGCATCATAATATTCGGAGTGCAACAAGCAACATATGGTGAAGATCCTCAAGCTGTCGCCAACTTCGAAACCCCGATAGCTTTTAAATTCGTATTGTTCTTGATATAAGATTGACAAATTTTTCGATTGTTCAGTTCAACTTAGGGGTGGGATTTTTCCAAAGTTTTGGTGAAGAAATAATGATCTTAAATTGAAGTTGATTCTGAGGAGGTGGATAGGTTTTAAAAACGAGGCTGCGCCCGAATTTATTAATTTCCTTCTTTAACGTAAAGCTTGAGAGAGACAACTGCTTTGTATTCTGTCGAGTCAAATTGTAAAGGCCAGTGTGATTGTTGCATAGCCCCGGTCGAGGTTTGGTGGTGAATTTTCGTAAGAAATGCGGTGAAATGCGGTAAAAAAAAATAATTTTCACCGCGTATTTCTTACATCTTTTTTCGGTGAATGCGGTGAATCGCGGTGAATTATTTTTTTTCACCGCGTTCTCAGTGGCGGTGAATTATTTTTTTTCACCGCTAAATGCGGTGAAAAAAACAATAAAGTTTTCACTACTTTTGTCTGCCTTCCAGTTTCAATTGCATCCAACTATTTTTTTTGAAAATTTGCAATAATTTTTTGAAAGTAGATTACAGCAAGAGTTCAAAAATTGAGGTTGGGGGGTCGATAATTTGCTCCATCATATAGAAAAAATGGTTTAAAAATAAAAATTTTTGATATTCTCACTACTTTTGTCTGCTTTCAACACTTTCCAGTTTCATCTGCATCCAACTGATTTTATTGAAAAAAATATGGATACTTCAGCCCACAACAAAATCTCACATAATTTAACGCTTTTTAGCGTTGACACCTAGACCTGGGGTCGATTAGCGGTGAATTATTTTTTTTCACCGCATTCACCGCATTCACCGCATTTCTTACATTAATTTGCCATAATAGTCTATGCGGTGAATTTTCGTAAGAAATGCGGTGAATTTGGTGGTGAATTTTTGTAAGAAATGCGGTGAAAAGCGATGAATTATTTTTTTCACCGCATTCACCGCAATCACCGCATTTCTTACGAAAAATCACCGCATTCACCGCATTTCTTACGAAAATTTACCCAAAAACCTCGACCCGGGAAGGATTTACAAAAGTGTTGTTCAATCGCGCAAATTTGAGTGTAAATGGGTGGATTGTCCAGTTACATGCAAAAGAATGAACGGTAACATTAATGATGGAAAGTAAACGCAAATCTAACATTTATTTATGACGTCTGCAGAGAATATAAACTTGAAACTCGAAAACTTGGACTACAATAATTTGGAGTAAATGTTGGGCGGATAAACGGTGACAGCATATTGACATTTGCAGCATACCGTTTAAGAGAACAGTTTTAATTGGTGCTAGCTTTAGAGTTTTCGATTTTGGAAACGATTGTTTTGACCCTTTTTTTGCTAAATGGC
Source organism: Convolutriloba macropyga (assembly GCF_964194025.1). Classification (NCBI taxonomy): domain Eukaryota; kingdom Metazoa; phylum Xenacoelomorpha; order Acoela; family Convolutidae; genus Convolutriloba; species Convolutriloba macropyga. The sequence continues at coordinate 46,526,003 of NC_134468.1, read as the reverse complement.
AGTTTTTGACCGTTTTTATACCTACAAAATATTGGCGTAGACCTCTTTTTCGGACCATTTTTTAAACATAAAACTTTCTGTCATTATTTGCCGAAATCTTTCCTTGAATTCAATTGGAATTGGGGCATTTCGAAAAAATTGATGAAATGCGTGTGCAAATTTTGGCGTGGTGGTCCCTTGTTAGGAAAACTGCCAAAAATAATCACATCCGTAAAAAGTCATGCCTAATAAAAGGACCAAATCCTGAAGATTTAAATAAAAAAACGCTCAAAGACGGTCATTTGCTTCAGAAAAAGACAGTGAAAAGAGAAGAGTCATTTACAGCTAGAAAATGACCATTTTACCCACTTTCTCAACTGGGTGACATTGTACGTTTGTATTAAATGTTGTGATTGTTCTCGTTTGTGTTCGTGGTCCAACCTTAAATCAAGAAAATAAATTGTTTTGAAATGTATCAAATTGCTCAACAACTTCAAATTAAAAATTGACGAGTTGCCAACAGAATTAATTTAGTTTTCTTTACGCATGGGAACAGACGAAAGAGAAATTTTTGGAGGCAAACTATTTATCTGAAAAGATTTAGATTCAAAAATGAGAAACGAGCTCATGAAGAGTAGTTATTGGCTCTTACTCTGGAATTGCATAACAAGTTGAAGCTTCCAATTGAAATCTTCAGCAAGCTCTTTGTAAGCATGCTGTTTTTTTTACAAAATTTTACTGTCCAAACGACCAAATTTCTCAACACAAAAACGCTATATTTATGTGCATGTACTGTGAGTAAAAATTTCCTTCAGAATCTTTTGAGAAGGGTAAAATGAAATAAAGCAGTAAAGTTACCTAAAGAACGAGAAAATTAAGCATTGCATCTGATTGATTGATTGTGAAATCACGCAGTAAATCTTTTTGGCGAATGCAAAGTAAGCCGATAGGCAAGCAAGCCGACAGAAAAGCAAGCCGAAAGTTATGTAATAGTTATGTAATCTATCAGAAATAATACATTGTCAGCCGTTACAATCAATACTGCGCGTAGTATTATTGTGGATAATGTATTCCAATGCACCAAAGAAACAAAAATGCGTCAATTGTTAGATATCTAGTGAGTACGGGCCTCAGCAGACCGCTGTCCATGGCCATGCCTCTCATCCGCTGTGGGATGTAATCCGGAAATAGCGGGCCGGTTATCGCGGCGAAGCCCACCGGCCCGCCAGGGGCAACTTAAAATACGGGTATCCGAAAATTTTTCGGCTTATTTGACCTCATTTTCAAAATTCGGCTTGCTTGCCTATCGGCTTGCTTGACCGCCACCAATCTGTGTATTACAATTCTACATATTTTTATATATTTTATAGTGAGCTCTAAATATAATGCGCTTTTCGATCTTTCGAAAATTTTAAGGTTAAAGACATGAATAATGTAAGATTACAAAAGCACAAGTTTTCCAAAAACTTGAAATGTATGCTTTTTCGGAATAAAAACACATCAAATTATTAAATCAAACTTTTGGTTGCATGTCTTTTAGCAATTTTGAATGGAAAGACGGCCATAAGACAAGTGCGGCGCACTTGAACAAAAACTGTAATTATAGTCTTGAAAATTGTACGCTATTTTTGGCAAAAAGTGTAATACTGGTGGTACAAAGTTTTGCCTCATTGTTTTCAGCACTAATTGACAACTCGTCGTCATTTTAACAAAAAAGTATTTTCATACACGGTTTCATAGCAATTTTTGATATCATCATTTGACACAAAACCTTTTTGAATGTTATTGTATCAAATGTTCTTGATAAAAAAGACAGGAATCTTGATACAGATGCAAAACAGACGTTCGTCACTTCAATTTATTGTTCAGAAACGGCAGAAATAAGCGATAATATAAGTCAACGTATTATCATCGTAAAATACATAGCAACAAGCGAGTTTTAGATGGCAAATTTTTTCTTAATGCTCTTCTACCGGCTTTTGTCTGATGTCTCTGATGTCAGAATCGGTTCATAATCGGTCAACAATCGTCTAGAGAAACTAAAAATGTTACGCCAAAAACAACCTATTTTGATACATATTGTAGCATTACAACGTATAATAGAACGATTTTTACGTATATTAGAACGATTTGCGTGTATTTATAAATTAGAGCGTATGTTAGAACCATTTGTGTGTATTTATATCCGTATTGAAAATACTCTATTCTGATTGGTTAATATTTTAAGCGTGCATTCATTTTCTCGGTAACAAAACTGTTTGCGTTTTTGCATGAATGAGACAAAAATTAGCTTGAGATTAGTGAAAAGGGCAAGAACTCCATAGAAGAAGCTACTTTTTTGTTCAAATTTAAATTTTGATTGGAATGAACTCTTTAATCTATAGTGTTGAGTGTTGTTAAGCAGATCTATATACACAAAATTGACTTAACTCTTGTGGAATTTTGAGTTTTAATAATTTGGACATACAAGTTCATTATGAGAACTTGCACTGCACCGAAACTTTGGTTGTTTTTTGGAACAAAACTAACATCAACAATTGATTGAAAATAACCATAAAACTGGAAGAATTCTAGGACAAAAAGCAGGGACTGATCAACAATAGAAACTAAAAAATGCTCAAAAGTAGAAACCAAACAGCGGTGTATTTAGGCTTCTTTGCAATAATTGTTACTGCGTTAGTTTTATTGATTCATAAAATCAGAAAACGGGCCAATAAATGTTGTCATTTTAAACGTGTTGTCATTCAAAAATTGCAGGTCATCGGGATTAGGCAAAACCGAAAGGAAAATGCTTAGATATTGATAAGATGCTTCAAAACAATGAAGAATAAGCCAAACTTCAGAGTTCCAAAATATCATGAAAAATGACATTCAAATTTGATCATTTATTTGATCTACGATCGATGTCCTCTCCAATGATACCACTCAAATTTTACGTAAAAAGACAATTGCTCAATAATAATTTAGGTGCAAAACGGTCAGAAAATGTTTTTGGCAGAAGTTGACGGGCTTTTCAACTCCACTTAAAAGATTTGACATGTTTATTGGAATTCCATGCCTGGATTTCATTGACCAATCATAAATTTGAATACCAAAATCTACTGACAATTTTTTTGGCTACCTCAATTTTAGATTTCACGGAACCCGAAGTTATTAGGCTGGGGTTAGAGCTCATAGTTGTCTTAAGCAGTCTAAATGGTGCAGATTCTGCCGAATAAAAAAGTTGAAAAGACATGAAACAGATTATCTAGTAGTTTTTTATTCTAAATGTTGCTTTGCCTCAAAGAAAGTGATTTTTAAGCAATTAACTTTAATGCTTCATCAATTGTTTGGTGATAATTTTTTTCAGTTTTTGTTTTTCCCCTGAAGAAATTTAGGTGCCCGTTTACTTGGTTTTTGATAGAATGAATTTCAGTTTTAAGAAATTAACGTAAAAATCATAAGGTTATTGGAAAGAGAAGAGTGAAAGTTTTGCGCTTAATTTATTTTGACGCTGACAGAGAGGTTTTATGTAATTTTTAGGAATAGGCTACTAATTGTGAGTTTTCGATTTGAAATTCCATGAATTCCAAAAGGTCTCGTAAAACAAGGTGCAGTTTTCTCACCTTTTCCAATGCTAACTGGTTTATATACTGTCCCGTATTTGTTCCCTCATTTTTGTTAACTTATTTCATTACATAGATAATGGAGTTTTGCCTTCGTACTCATGGTAAACTCTGGCAATTTTCAAATTCGTGAGTCCTCAGCGTCAAATTTTTGTAAGCAATTGGAAACAAAATCAAAGATTTTCTGTTTCAGTGGTATGTGCCTGTCACATCACCATTCACTGTATTGAAGTTACTGTTTATAGCGGTATCAGTGTGAAGATTAACTTGACTGCATGCATATTCGAGGTCCATGGTGGAGAAAAATACTTGATCATGCGAATCATTGTTGCAGTCGTTTATGGTTTTTGAAATTGAATCTTTTAATGCATCAATATGACGGTATTAGGCATCTGATAATTATTTTTGTCGATGAAGTTAAATGTCATCATTTTTCACAGTAAACAAGGCTTGTTTGAACTATCTGTTTTCATGTAGGCATCTAAACTTCTGGCAAAAACACCCCCCCCCCCCCCGACTAATATCATTTAGGAACAAAATTGACTGAAGTAGCGGAGAAAAGAAGCAAATAATTGTGTGGATAGTTGACTGGCAGAAGAAGGCCCTGGCGACGCGACCTCTTCTCCCATATTATATAAAGGAGAGAGTATGCGGCTTAGAAGAGAAGCCTGTATTGATTCGAGCTAACATTAAGCCCATTTTACAACTCAATATGAATTTCACTCTACCCCAGAGATGCCAGATGTCTTTGAACCCATTCTTGCAATCGGGCGAACCACAGGATGGTGACACGAACAACAATCAAGGCAAATATTTTTCTCTGGATTTTGACACACAAACATTTTAACTTATCTCGTTGATGTCGTAAGCCTGTGCGTCTTCAATGCATCATTGTGTAGTAAAAGTTGGTCTGAGTTGATGAATTGTCAAATGAACGCCGCTAAATTTCGGCATTTTCTGCATCATTTTTGGCGTCAATCTCAGTCCCTTCCAGCGCACTTCACTACACTTTTTTCAACACACTTTTATTGCATCTCTTACACTAACTTAAGTGTTTTCAACTCTAAACTTAGTCTTCAACTTAGAGGTATTTTTGTTCTATCCCTGTAAATATATGTTGTGATTATGAAGTTCATGCCAGCCCGACTTTTTCGATAAAAATTGGGCAGGTATCATCTTTTGCGTAAATGCGGAAGTGGTAATAATTGAAAAGCTCACCATAACCTGACATAGCCACTGAAGAGATATTTGTATTTTTTTTGTCCTAATAAAAAAATTATAAATTGAAAGGGTGAAAAAAATTCTTTAGATACTTGAAATGAACTATAAAAGTTATCACCATAGAGCCGGTACAAAAATGCAAATAATACTAATAATCAGGCTTCTGAATATTGCTTGCCCGTTCTAGATAAAAACTGCAATCGCATATCACATATAAACTACAATCACACAAGAGTACATGCTTACAAAGGCGGATGAAACATGACAAAAATTTTTTCAATACATTTCACAATATGTGAATTTAATGCCTGCAGAAACCACTTAGAATTATCCGCATTACAAGTCGTTTGACCTTAAATTTATGATGCAAACTTGCATTTATCTTTAAGTGAATCTCACGACCAATCCTAATAAACGTAATATTAATTAATCTCTGTGAACAGCGCTTGCTTTTGAAACATAAAAGCAAGAATACGTAAGCAGAGTTCACAAAGAAACTTTAATTCGCTTAGGTTCAAACGACTTTTAATGCGCTCAAAAATTTTGCTTTCAAATTAAAAGAAGTTTAACGTAAGTAAAATCCGCGCCGTCGGGTTTCTCACAATTTATCAAAATAGTGTGTGAATTTTACTTACAAACGATAGCAACATCTCCATTTTCCGCTAGGTAGTGCGTATATATGTGATAAAAACATTTTTCTCAGCAGATTAACAAACTGTGCAATGCTGAAAAGGGACAAATTTTGAGCAAAAAAATTGCAACAATTTTCTGAATTTCCTGGTAAAATTATTTCAACTAACGGTGAAAAAATGAATTTTATCGCGAAACACATTACACAAACGGTTTCTGTTGACAAAATATTTTGTCGATAATATTGTTTGACATAAAATTTAAGAAAAGATATTTGCGTTAAACTTAGAAATATCAAACTATAAAAAAAATTAGTCTCCAATCCTTGATATTTTCAATAAATAAGTCACACTAGGCACTCAGTCTTATGCAGTCTCATACTTTACAATAGCATTTAAAACTACAACAATTGGAATTTTTAAATCGTTATCACTTTTTTCAAAAAAAAATGCAACATTTTTTTAAAAAATTTTTAAATAAAAATGTCTATTAAGGCTGAATTGGGTTAATAATGAGTTCTCTGGAAAACCTAAATACAGAAAACAAAATACTAAAGAAGACAGAGATAAAAAGTGATTTAACCGACCCTTTGGTTGCCTCTCTGACTTTAATGAAATGAAAGTCGTATAAATTTTTGTTGACTGCTTTTTGAGTCAATGTTTTTTTTAAGACTGGCGTTTGTTCTTACAAACAGCAAATCAAAATAGGTATTTTAATACGATGATGAATACGTTTTTTTTTCAATTTTATTTTCTAATTTTTAAAAATAGTTCCATAGTTTTCATAAGTAACAATTGCTTATTATAACTATTCAACCTTCGTTTTTGATTTGTAAAACTGTAGCTCTTTTTTAAAAGAATGCGTACACTTATGATTAATCATTCTATTTGTTCCTCTCATAGTTAAAATTTCTCAACTTTAATGCGTTGCTTGTAGTGATATGAAATGTACTATTAAAAATAATTGAGTAATAAAGTTTAGGCCTGCAAAAGGAAAATTTAGTATTCTGTTTTACGGGTTCTAATGCATCTCAATTAAAAACAAAATCTGGATTTTATTTGTTGTTTATAATAGAATAGTATCAAATTGGCTCTTTTGAGGCACATTGATCTCGTGTTTTTTTTAAATCATTTTGCCATTTATTTTGCATATTAGTTGAAAATAATCCAACCTAACGCATTTTCCAAAAAATTTAATCATCTGTTTTTCTTTTCACCACTGCAATAATTTCAGCGGAATATTTGATATTCTAATTGTTCAAACATTCAATTTTCACTGCTTACGGGCACAAAAAGAGATTAAATGAAACTTCTATTACATTTCTGAAATTTGCTTGTACAATGTTTGCTTTCTAAGACCAGATAGTAAAGGGATGGTTGTTATCATTCCTACTATTTATCAAACATCTTTCTTATTTTTGTTTCGCCAATCTTGTTCGAATTTGAAAATTTTAAAACCCTGAAATTTTTGAATTTTTGCTAAAAATTGTCAACAATTTTTCAGAATAAATGTTAACTGATTCATTATTAAAGATGATTAGAAATTATTAATAGAAAGAGCTGGGCAGTTATCAAAATATTTAATTTCCTATGCTTTTTGGGCTCAAATGTCTGCAATATACAAAAAATTGTACCCCAACCAAACCTTCTATCGTCCCCTTCTGTGTTTATCCAGTGGTTTCTTTTCTTGCTTTGAAAAAAGGAGCAAGCGCGCTTTCATGTTTCAACTCAATCAAAACTTTAAATTGGTTAATGTACTCTTGAAGCGAGAGCACGAACATGCTGAAATATTTAACTTATGATATAATTCTAAGAAGAACTGTTTCCATTTCCTTTCTTGAAATTTTGATATGTTGCTACCTGTGACGCCTTGGATCATTCTTCGGTTCTCCTTTATCAATAGGAATTCTAGAATGTCAATGCGGTTCTAGAAATCTTTCATATAGTCATTAACAGGTACTTGGTTGAGCTATGCTTAATATGCATACAAATACAAATTTAATTTTAGCAGACATAAGGAGGCTCGGTAATGTGCGTACGCACATAATGTTCCGATCCCGCTCATTCACATTCTTGACTCCGTTTGCTACCAAATGATGAAGAGATAGAAAACTTTCAAAAATATACACATCGTTCAATGAACAACCAAGGAAATACGATAATGCCAAGCTAGAGGGCCGATGAAAAATGTTGATAATAGGACTGCTAGAAGGGACAATAATAAAAATCAAACAGCAAACTTTATTTACGACAAAAATTCGATGTCTATAATAAAAAAATCATAACAAAATCAGCTTTGCATCAGATAAAAACCAAAATAAAACAATTAAACCTAAACTTCATTAGAAAAGATATGAAACCTGTCCCAAATGCGACCAGTTAACAAGTCGATAAAAAAGAGCAAATAGTTGCAAATTTGAAAAAATACTTTTCCGTTTTTGAAAACAATCAATTTCACAATTATTATTGTCATTAGATATCAGCTGAAACCACTAAAAAGTTCATTTACATCTACAAAGGGAGCAATTGAGACATGTCATTGTCCAATTTTTGATTGGGCAGATTTTGAAAGCCAACGGAATCAAGGATTTTTGTTATAATTTATAAAAAATAAAAACCCTTTGAAATGTACAAATATAAAAAAAATCTAAATTTATGAAATCTCGAAACAGCAGTAAAAAAGCCGAGAAACGAAAGTTTGAAGCTAAAACCGTTATAAATATTAAGTTATAGCTCACTAGAAAAGTGTTGTGACCTGTTTTACAGGGACTGAGCTAAAAATCGACGGAAAAATTATTTAATAAAAAGAAGCTCAATATCTAAATTTTTTGAAAACAAATGTTTTCAGGTCATAACAGTCTAAGAATTACAAAAAATGCAAAGGTTTAAGTTCCAACACCTCAGGGAGCCAATTGAGCCTGTTAATAATGAGACTAAGTTACGAACCCTAAAAAACATTTACATAAACAAGTTAAATCGTCAAGCAATTTTTCGACAAGACACTGTTCACGGCAGTATAATTATAAAATTATACATGCAGAAACTGTAAATCAATTTTTTACTTTCATGTTAACATCAACAAGTCTTCCTCATAAAAAGACTGTTTAGTCACGACAACAAAAACTCAGTGGTCGAAGCAATCAGTCACAATTTATAGCCAAGCAAAAGAAGTTGCAAGCAACAAAAGTACTTGAGACTACTAATGAGTGAGATTGATTACTTGGTGACGAAAATAAAAGCAAAAAGGAGGAAACAGATGGAAAAAACTTTTTTAATATTCTTAATTTGAAAGTCATTAAAACAAACAGCTATAAACTGAAATCTTTAATTAAGTTGAGTTATACGTCTTGGGGAAGCAAATAAGATCTATCACTATTCGGTATGTGGCGCACAACGAAAAGAAATACAAACTTAGGCAAAATAAAAAAACTCATAAAAAAGCTTAAACTATTCAACAAAAACAATTAACATATCCAGATTCGCCTTTTCCAACCTTGTGCATTTTCCCTATACTGAATTTATTCAGTTGGACTTGTCAATAATGTGAAAATTTGACAAGAAAGCAAAATGCACTGATAAAATATGCAGTTTTTATATAAAAGAAACTGAAAATGAGTAGTACCAAAATAAAGAAAGCATTAGTTGAATTTAAAACTGTTAGCGGCATTAGTTTTGAGTTCAAAGAAGGTCGGTTTTTGACTGTTTTCACTGAGGATTAGCCTGAAGTTGAGAGAACTAAAATAAAATGATGGTAATGTTCGATAATTCGTAGATAATTTCTCAAAACAAATAGATTCAATGTCATAACAGATATTAGATAACAACAGAAAAAAGTGTCTAGTTTTTTTTATATTTTCTAAAAACTAATTTGATCTTTGATTGGGGACACTTAGTCATTGGGCTAAAAAAAAGTATACGAAATGAAAGCAATACGAATGAAGTCCATAAAATTTTTAAGAAAACAATTTTGTCAGAGCCAAAAAAAAACCATGAACTTATCTCTGAAACCCTATCTCGTTGGGTCTCGTTTATATTTAATAGTAATTGTTGCTAATGGAGCACTGGTTTGAAATGTTTGTCCGTAATTTACATAAAAAACGTTTACATAACGGAAATATTTGGGAAAAAAATGTAGCGCCCCATAAAAAATATAAAAACTTTTTGTCATAAGGATCCATAGTGTGCTCAAGATCAACGCAGATGTTGCTGCGGTTCCAGCAAATCACTCAAATGTTGAATTGGCTGCAAAATAGATCAATTCTATGCAAAATTTTACAGTTCAATTATTGAGTTTGAGTTTGCGAAAAATTGGTAAAATTATAATTCCAGAAGACTCATAAGCCAACTGGAATACAAGTTGCTCTTTTTTGAGCTTAAAACGAATCTGGCCGCAGTTTTAAGGTGTCTACTTCCAGCAAATTTGATACCATTTTTGACGAAAAAAGGTCGGAATTTTGATAAATTTAGCATAAAACTCGGATCGAACAATTCAGCAAGCCTCCTCTATCTTTAGAGATAAAACCTATAACACTACAGTTAACAAATTCAACATATTTTAGCAAAATTGACGAGCGACAATTGGTCAACATTGACAAAAATTTGGTCAAAAATGTGAATAAAAACAGCTGAAATACGTCTAATTTTCCCAAAATTTTAAACCTCGATAACTCCATATCAAAAGCAAAAATTGTAAAAATGTTTTTAATTCCATATTCTATGCTGGACGGGCTTTCTAATGATACCACTCACAACTCTGTACGATTATTATATCGATCGGCTAAAATTGTCGGAACAAAAGAAACCCATTTGAGTATATAGTTCCTCCCCCCTTCAAGAGGGGTCGGAACAATAATTTCAGTGATTTTAAGGGGAGGGCTCAGTGATAAAAATTTTCTGCCTTGTGTTATTTTCGAAAATTGAGCATGTTTCAGCGCAGTTCTTTACACCAAAAATTTCAGAACAAACTGCAATATCGCCTAGGGGGAAAGAAAGCTACTTTTATTTTAGATGAACAAGAAATGGATTTGTGTCTAGCAGACGATTCAACAACTTTAAAAGTTGGTCAAACAAAAGTTGACGAAGCAGCCGGTTTCTTGAATATTATGAAAAAGAGAGATTTGGAAAAAGAGAGAGCGGATCAGAATCAAGCCATATTAGTTGAGAAGGGCCGGCCGAGGGAGAGAGTGGCACGCTACTCTGATTATTACAAACAGATTCAGTCAACTTCAGCTCAGAAGACAAAACTTCTAATGCACAAGTTAGCCTTTTTACTTTATTCAATCAAAACGAAGCACTAGAATTGACAATGTGGGCTAATCTAATGTGGTCTGGAACGTGGTTAGTGGTTGTTGTAATTTTTGTACCAGTGGATTTACTTTTCATGCATTGACTCTTCTTAGTTGACATTAAGTGGACTCCATATAAAATTTGGAATAACAATGTAAATTGTAATTTTGGTTAAGAAACTTATACAGGCATCTCCTGGAGCAACCACAGAAGTTTCAATTCTTAAGCACAAAAAAGATAAGAGAATCCTTGTTTTTGTTTCCTAGATAATTAATAATTAAACAACTTCCGTTTACACGTGTCAAGATCAGAGAGAAATCTGCAACTTAATCATAAACTGTCACTTGCTCTGTCCCTTTCGTAGGGAAAAAATCTCCCCGGCAACCACACCAAGCCTACAAATTAGTAGGTGCGCTGGCGTCTTGTCAAGTATAGCAATTGCCCTTAACACTTCACTTGTTCGCCAGATCCCAATAGTAGTAAGTAAATACTGTCTGAAAGAGAGAGAGAGAGAGAGAGAGAGAGAGAGAGAGAGAGAGAGAGAGAGAGAGAGAGAGAGAGAGAGAGAGAGAGAGAGAGAGGGATTTTACTACGATACTTAAACATGGGATAATAGGGGGTTATCCTAGACGGAAAGGGATTAAGGGGATTAGGCCGCCTAGAAACTCATTTTTTCGTCATGACAACCCTAGCGACGGTTGATTTGAAAGCTATTCACTAAATTTACAAAGAACTGAAAAAAAGATCATTCTCAATACGGTGAAAGGTTTCTTTGTTTCTTGGCGACATGTCAGTACTTGGATCCTGACTTTGATTTGGATGTTGCTATGAAAATGAAACCCTATGGAGGACTGATTGGTATTGATAATTCATCTCTGACAAGTATTCAAGTCTTACAAAATTTTTGAGGTTTCTTGCTATCCTTCACGACGCTTTAGGTTTTGTTTTTGAATATAGTGAAAAAGGGCCGGGCTATTCGTATGTCTTACCATGTCCAGTGACAAACGAGTACCTTGGTCACGTGACAGGACTTGCCTTCTGTCTTTATGTAAATTTTTTTCAAGGCAATTTATCCAGTTAACTAGAATGTTGTAATCACGACCATTTGTTCTTGATTTTGAAGGCTTACGACATAAAAAGTTTGATTTTATTATCAAAGACCTAGCTGTTTCGACAGAAAATTGTTGCGATACTGTGTCATTTTTACCCCCAACTTCATTCAACATAAAGTCTTCGAGTGAGAGACGATCAAACAGTTGGGTGTCAAAATATCTCCATGATTTGAAATGGGAGAATGCAAATTCCTCATATTGTTATTTGCAACATTTTATTGATAGCATAGCACTTCGATTTCCCTCGGCAACTTTTTATGCGAAAGGAACCGAGAAAACAGAAACTCTTCAGAAACTTCTCAAAAAGGACGTTGTCAAATTAGAGATTTTTTTTATGTCCAAAAATTGAAAATTTAAAAACTTTTCACGAGACACCAATTTGTACTTTACATGTTTTAAGCTGTCCTAAGCAACAAAGAAATAAACACTGTGCAACAAAAAAGCTACACTTTTTACCTGTGGCTAACGAATGAATCGACGGTCCGAGAATGCAGCACCGTTTTTACTTCAAATGAACTTCTCCCCAAAATTAGTGGTTTACAGTTGTACAGCGGATATAAAGCAATTGACAGTTACAGTTGTCAAGGAGGACAAATTTGACAGTCGTAATCAAACTGTGATGAGGAAACAGCAAATTGTCTGTACTAGAGCTGAAATAGAAGCCTTCAAGAAATACTTTTCGCTTTTGGAGTACTTTCAATTGTACCATGTCGTTGGAAGAGAAAAGGCGAAAGCTAAAACTAACCCCTGTAACTCTGCCCAAGCCTGCAGTACCAGTTCTGATGTCAATGGCCAATAAGAGCTTTCCGGCTGAAATAAGACAAAGAATTGAAAAGAACAACGTACAGTCATATGTTTTCAGAGACAAAACTGCAGAGTAAATGCGAACTACACCATTGTCTTTATCAATGATAATCAAAATTCACAATTTGTATCTTATGAAATATATAAAATGAAATTAACAAATTTAGCTCTCTGAAATGAGAAGAGCAGAGGATCAGTTAGATACGGGCGGGGCAATAACTGACTTAGTTTTTGATGATAATCACCGTGAAAGAGGATCATGGAGGTTTTGTAACTCAAAGATACCACGATCAGAAATTGTTTATTTTACACAACTTTTCATAATAATTTTTCTCGTTATTGGTTCTCTGGTAGAACTGTTCTCTGGTTCTCTGGTAAAACTTTTTCAGCTTGAATGTGATGAGTCTACATTTTGGTTTTCTCTTCTTTCTTGTACAGTTGGATATGCTCTTCCCAACCCAAAATTACAATTAAAATCTTTTCAACAACTGACCGGTTGTTTATAGCCGTTTGCGGTCCGTCATGTTGTGGAAAAACAGAGCTTATTTTCAGAATGTTACTCGAAAACACTTTCTCCAAAGTTTCTTCTCAATTTTTATTTCTACCAACATGAACAGCCCAAGCCTAAGTCACTACAGTCAAAATTAAAAATACAGTTTACCAAATTTTCAAACTTCTATTTGATATCGGAGCTCGAAAGCTGTCTGTTGGTGTTTGACGATTCATGCAAAAAAATTTTCGATGACAAAGAGTTTTGGAAATTGGCTACAGTCGGACGTCACAAAAACATTAGTGTAATTTAAGTGAAACACAATTTATTTCAGCAAAGTAAATGGTCACAATCAATTGACCACACACATTATTTTATTTAAATCACCCCGTGACATACAACAGATTTCTTCAATTGGTCGACATTTGAATAACACGCAATTTATAAAAAGATAGCTACGAGCTAGCAACCAAACAACCCTTTGGGCATTTACTGTTCGATCTGAATCCAAAAACATTGGACAATTTACGTTACTGCTCCAATATTTTTCCAACAGGACCATTCGTTTTTTACCTCCCCTCGCTAAGGTTGTTATAACCAATTTGAGTAATGAGAGAGAAAGAGTTTTGTATGCTGCGGCGAATCTTAGAGACATCGGACATAATATCAAAGAAACTAATCAAGTCGGCATCTAGTAGTTTTATTAATTTCTTTGCGAGTATTTGCTTAATGATGTCAACGGTAACGATCCCGTCAAGCAAACAAATTGATAAGAGACCATGAAAATTCTTTTAAAATTTTTATCTAAACAAACAAGTTTAAAAAATAAAAGGCAGAGTTTTCCTAAAAGCACTGTTCTTTTAAAAGGCATTGTTCTCTCGAAATACCTTCATCTGAGGAAGTGACAATGCATACTGAAGAGTTTATTTTAAATCCCAAAAGAATGTTCATGTCAACACAACCGGCAAAAATTGAAATTTTTGCTAATCCTGTCTACAAACAGAAAGCCACGCAATTGTCTCTCATTCGAAGAAACAGGTTAAAACAACCGGAAAAGAGAGAAAAAGAAGATGGAGCAGTCCGGACAGAACCCAGCATAAATGTTGAAACAGATCATGAGGAAAAAGAGGAGACCATAAGTGATGACAGTGAAATTGAAGCTTTTGTCAAAAAAAGTACAACTACAACGTTTCAGTTAATAATTAGAGATTTGGGAGTGATGGAGAAAAGCAAATTAGGAAGAGCAGAAATCATTCTCAACAAGATATTAGAATCTCTGACGGTATCTATTGAAGATCCAAGTGGTATCATTTAAATTGGTTACCATCCACTTGGCTTAGAAGTGTCAACTTTTTTTGTATAGCACAGAGAAGTCAACAAAAAAATGGATATTTTCAAATATTCTAGAGCGCTATTAGCTCTCAAACTTCCAGTTTGAAAACCTATGCCAAACAGATCTTGGAAGCATCCAAAACCAAGAAAGACATTTTTGCAAGCCCACGAGGACAATCAGGAAGCGGTTATTAAGTTACCAACCAGTCAAAAACGGGCACAAGACAGCAGAAGACGAGAACAAACAGCAAAAATGATCTTATTTCTTCTGAGAAAAAAAAAACGTTGGACCAACTGTATTTGAAGGGATCTGCGTCGCTTGGAAACCCAACGCGATTGAAAACTCAAAGCAAGTTATCGTTTGGTAAAATTAAGAAATACTTGGAAAACAGGCTACCTTTTACAAAATATCACCCAATGCATTTACGATTTCCTAGACTCAAAAGCAATAGTAAAAGTTCTAAAAGAAATTTGGTCCGTTGACTTGGTTTACGTGGACAAACTAGCAAAATACAATGGAAATGTTAAAAATTTATTGGTTGCGGTCGACTGTCTTTCCAGATGCTTTCGTGTGGAGCCCTTAAAAACAAAGTTTGCAACGGAAACTGCTTTGGCCTTTAAAAAAATGATAAAAAACAAGCAACCACAAAAAGTGTGGGTTGATGATGGTACAGAGTTTCTTGGAGCCATCAGAACCTTGTGCAACAAACAAGAAATTCAATTATACAGCACTTTTAGTGAAAAAAAGTCTGCATTCGCTGAGCGAAACATTTGATCACTAAAAAACATTATCTACCAGTACCTTGTAGAAAAGTTTACGTACTCCTGCATCGATAAACTGGATCAATTTGTGAAAGCAATTAATTAACGGGTCCACCGAGTAACCAAACTTGCTTCAATTAATGTCACTAAAAAGGATATTCCACGACTTGCCTCTTTGAGCGCTCAAACAATTAAGGTTCAGAGACCCGAATTTTACGTTGGAGATTTTGTTAGAATTGTCAAGAAAGACAAAGCCTTCATGAAGGGGTATAAACAATCTTTCCCCGACGAAGTTTTTGAGATAGAACACTTACCAACCTTCAACCCACCAACTTATTTACTTATTGATGCAAACGTTGAAAACATTAAAGGCAAATATTATCAAGCAGGGTTACAAATTGTTCGCGTAGAGAAAAATGAGTGAAAACCGTTTTAGCGATGAATTCACTGTGCATGTTATTTCGTCTGCTTCAATGGAAATTTTTGACTCTAACGCTCTCAATTCATTTCGAAACGTTTTCAATGATAACATTCAACTCGCTGGTGACTGGTGATTAGCTCTCAGTAAGATCATTTTCCCCACAAAATTGAGCATATTGTTAATGGAGACATGGTAGTATATAGCTTAAAAGGGTACAAAGGCAGCCAAAAATGGCTACTGAAGCCAATGTAATCTCTTGTCCGTATAAAAGGGAGAAATTTTCTACCATGACGGGAACTTATATCTCAGTGGTTGACATACTAACTCCCATCAAAAGAAATGTTGGACTACCAAACTTTTTGTTCAGAGAGATAACAAAACTGGAAAATTTTAAATTTTGATGGGGAAAATGAGGAAATTACTTTTCCAAGTAAAGGAATTCCGAGCATTGTCTGTTTTTCGGGCAAACCAGATGGTAATGGAGTACACATAGGATACAAAATGAAAAGCGCAACTTCAAACAAACTAATGAAGATTGATGAAACCGCAGCATACTATGGAGAAGTTACCGTTGATCTTTGCTCAGGAAAGCACTCAATTTTCATATATACCAATATTATTGAGTACCAGTACATTGATGATACGAAGCCTCCTTGCTTCGAGTCATTGATTCAAAACAACGTCTTGAAAACGGTAGTGCCTGCAATCTTGAACCAACTCATTGGATTGTTTTTCCGATTTAGACTTCAAAAAAACGTCTATCAAACACTATACAGTCAATATCGATTGAGCTTCACACATAAACGGGAGAATTGGTTCCCTTTTCGGGAACCAGTAAAATTATTTTAACCCTTCAGTTCAAAAAATTCTTCGTTCAGCATGGACTCTTATTACGCTAACCAAGAGACATCCTTACCACTTTTTTCTGGCCACTACAAGCAAAGAGGCAACGGTTTTGGAGCCTTAGCTGCGGGAATTGGGCAGTTGGCTTTACCCCTAGCTCGACGTATCATTCTTCCTACTGCAAAACGTATTGGAAAAGAACTTCTAAAGCAAAGTGTTCCAGATTTGTTAGACGTTGTCAGCAGTAAAAAATCACCCAAACAAACATCCAAAAATGCAACAAGCAACAGGGCTAAGAAAAAAAACAGGGGCATCAATACTTCGCCAAGAAAGAAAAACCATTAGGAGTTTCTCAAAAAAATCCACTGTTTATAGTCCTGATGGACTTATGTTAGAATCCGGGGTAACTGGTGACCGTAACAACCTTATAGATTTACAAAAAATGTTTTGGGAAATCAAATGCAAAATTGTTCAGTCATCGGGAGTTGATCTCAAACATGACGGAGCAGCTGCTTTTGACACTGCTAGAACCGATGCTCCTTTTGCAATAATGTGTTGCATTCACTTTTCTCTGACTGCACAGTGTCAGCCAACGGATTGAAAATCTGTGACGCAAATGAAAATTATACACACAAGAGTTTCATAGAGACTGAGTTCCCGCAAAACAAAGATGCAAAGAACACTTGGTTAGCCTGTCAAGGCTTTTCTTACGGAGAAGATCCATCTGCAATAAAAGCAGCGGAAATTTCTCGAAAAAATAACTCGGTCAGAGAGTCAGCAGAAAACAATTTTTATGGTAATGTAGCGGTACATTTTTTCACATGTGATAAACATCTGCTATTTGTTGTATCACTTTATATTGCATTCAAAAGATCTATTGACGATTTTGTTATCGTTTCCGATGATGCTGCAAAACATTACAAGGTGAAAATTATTGAAGCTAATTTGCACGTTCGCAATGAAATTGAATGATGAGGTCGTTTCTGCCATTGACAAAACCTTGCTTACTAGCCCTGCTGCCTGTCTCTACTTTGAAACCTTGACAAAGACGTTTTTAGCTTCAACTGGTCTCCATATTGGGAAGCAAGAGGATATTTTTGCACGGGAGCCAATCCGAAGATTAGCAATTTGTCATAATACAAAGGAAGCTTTTTTGGGCAACAACAATCAAAATCTATTTCATTTGGAACAGATACATATTTATCGCAACGGGTTAGCAGTGGCTGATAGCCCAAAATCTACAACTGATAGCCATCGCTTTTTCTAAATACAAAATCAGATTTAGCCTATTTTGACAATGGACACGGAATAAGTCTTTCAGACTAACCCAACCATTTTATAATGGTATTTGATCTGACTAGCACCAACAAACTTCTCATGATTTTATACATCCGGAGCTAACAAACGGTTCCATATCTATTGAGTTGAAGTTTTCAGCGGCCTTACGGACCTACATTGAAATTTTTACTGTTGGAGAAAAAGCCAGTACAAATTTTGTTGATACTTCGCGACCAGTGTCAAAAAATCATATTCTAACAAACTGATGTACGTTTATTTCAGATATGTCAAAATGTAGAGCACAAATTGCAAGGAATTTTTTCAGCAGACAATTTTCCTTCAAAATTGACATCAAAAAATTTTTTAATAGTAAACGCGTCAAATTTTCAAAGTCCTGGCACGCACTGGCTCCTCATATGTAAAAAGAACCTCCATCTAGTGTTTGCTGATCCTCCTGGACGATCCTTGTCTTCTTACAAAAATATTTATCAACGACTTGCAAAAAATAATTTACAGTTTCACCAATTACTTGAAAACCAACCAATTCAAAGTCAGAACTCAGAATTGTGCGGACTCTTTTGCTTTTTTATTGCTCATTTAATTTTTGATAATAGAAAAATTGTAAATTGTAATGATTTTCAAATGATTCGCTTTGCACTTCAGATGATGCTCTAACAAAACTAACATTGCGAAACAATTTTTTCTAAATTGAATTTTCCTTCATATACAAGACGAACAAATAGTAAATCAGAATCAAAATTTAGTTTTCCCAAAACCACTCATAAAGATATCCATAATCTCACAAAAAGCACCAGAATAAGGACCACTTAAAATTGATTACACTCTTTTCAAAATTTCACTACTAAACTGATCAGGTTGAGTTTTCGAGGAAATTGTAGAACACACAAAATTGTGAATCGTTTTCTGTGGTTCCAGTTCCGCTGTTGCCAAGAGTGGACTTCGCTTGCGTAAATTTGCGGTATAAATTTTGTCTCCAGATCTGCTAATAGAGTCTTCGGCTAATTGTAATTTTGAAAATGTATCTCCTTTAAATTCCACACTCTTTGAATTTGAAAATAATTCTCTGAAGGTAGTAAAGAGACAGGGAAATGCAAAAGTTTTGATTCGCTTCATGGTATCAACATCAATTGCACTCTCAATCAGAACGTGAAAATGGTTAGTTGGTAACTGACAAAATGCGGAATCAAAATGAGGACACACAGCATAGTTTTTCAAAGCTGTTACGTTTGGCTTTTCGTCAACATTTAAAAACTTGAACTGCTTTTGAAACCGTTTGAAATAGTTGGGAGAGCGTTCAAACATTGCTCCCACCATCTTTACTACACTTATCAAGTTTCAGCTTCTTTGCTGGGGGTGGTTTTGATGGGGAACCTTGCGTTGCAGCTTCACGTATTTTTTCTGCTTTTTTGACTAAATTTCCAAACTCATCTAAAATCAGAGAAATTCTCTGTTCAAACTCATAATCCACCGCCCTTTTCTCGAACAACTTTAGAAACACATAGGTTCCGGTTTTCTTCTACGTTTTTAAAGTTGTCCTGGCCAAACGCTTTTCAGTTTGGAAAATGTTGAAATAGCAATCTCCAAATTGTGTGTCTTTTGAAGAAGTAAAAAGCATGGTAGGCAACATATTTTATCACTTTCAGTCAACATAATGAAAACAACTACAAAATAAGGAAGCTCACCAAGTTGGGATCAAACCAGTGTCGTCATATTTGTTATTAAATCCAAGTGATTGTAAATATAGTTTCAAGTATGCCCGACGGCGTACTTGAGACTGTTAATTTTAGACTTTTATACGTATGTGGCCTTAGATAATAATTAATTAAAACCATACCTCTGCAAAACATTAGTTACGTGAACTTGCTTGCGAACAAATATAACAAGTACATGTGTTTTTTATATGAACCAGTAAAATTACCAACACAACCTCACACTTCTGTGGGGAGAGAGGTCAAAATTAATTGTGTAGGGACACGTGAAATTTACATACAAGTTAATTTAGAACAGATTTGACCCTAGATTGTATAGTGCAGAGACCACAGATAATTTACATACAAACCCATACAAAACAGATGTGACTCCAATTTCCTCTGTAAAGTAACCACAGTACGTCTTAATAAAACCACATGCTATATACAAAGAGAGCTATAATATGCAACTAGTTGTGACTAAGTCTATGCGCCAATCATATGTTTGGTCTTAGAAAAAACGAACCTTGTTTTTATTAAGCACATGTTGCGAAAGAATTTTGTACTTGTGTTCATTTCTTTTTTGGCTCCAACTTAATAGTTAATTATTGAAACGAACGTGAAAACAAACTTTAAAACAATGTCCCTGAAAATTCTTTCGGAGTCTGCTATTTCTTTTGAGAGAACTCTTGTTTACCAGACTGTGTTTGAAAATTTTGTCGGTCTGATACAGGAAAAAAGAAAAAACGATTTGTGGTACACTTACCAGCAATGTTTGATACCGAAGGTGTTTATTAACGCTCTTGCTGCCCAACCGGAAAAAATGGAGCCGTCTGAATGCACTATCTTTACTTCTGGAGGACACTTACCTCCAAAAACTATACCACAAATGCTTTCAACTGACGAAATTTGCCGGATGAAGTGAGATGTATCTTGTACAGATAGTGCGATTGTGTGCCATTTTTCGAGAATCAACTCAACAGATATCAAGCCTACGAAAATTTGGGTGACATGTGTGGAGTCAAATCATCACCATCCTCACTGGACAGTCAGCCACTGGATGTTTCAGTCAGTATTCCAGCAACCACTGCTCTGGGTCCAAGACCAACTGTTACTCCAACCCCAGCCCATCACTCTTTGAGGATTTCCAGAGGAAGAACAATATCTCTGACATTTTTGCAAGTACAAGTCAGTTTGATGTCAATATTTTATCTGGTTCAAACTTTCAGACACCACAACAGCAAACAATTTCATCCGACTTCAAGACACCAAATTGCTTGGAAACTCCAGTAGTGTGCGCAGCACCAAAAAAACGAAGACAAAAAGGCTCTCTAATGGACTTTTTTGATCTCTAACAATTTATTTAATATTGAATTAAATTTCCTTTGCACCTTGGTGTAGTGTTATTGGCTTTTGTAGATAGCTCGCTAATTGATATTCTTCTTTTAATCTTTTTACAAATTTTACAAAAATGGATCTGTTCAAACATGTTCACTTAAGACACGTAAACAATATTGTTTAGTTAGAAACCTCGAGAAAAAAAATCAAAAAGGGACATGTTCAATCATGTTTAAAAGGTAATATATATCAGGAAGCAACCAAGCTTCTGATTGGTTGAGAGAAAAGTTGTTGAGAAAGCTATTAAAATGTAAAATTTGGTTTGAAAAAAAGCTTCAAAAAAATGCATAAAATCCTTTTTAACAAAAATTTCTTAAAAACAAATTGTTCTTGGTATGCTGGTGTTGAACCAGCGCCTTTTGCTGGTTAAACCTTCAGGTGTCAGTTAAATTAGTAAAACATCATTTTTTTAAGCGAAAAAGAGGGAAAAAGAATGGAATTTTTTATTAAAAAAATGAGATTTTTTTTGTTTTATTGCCAAATGAATTTTTTTTCGACGGAACGATAACTCCTAAACTTGAACATCATCACCTTCAAGTGTCAGTTAAATTAGTAAAACATCACTTTTTCAGCGAAAGAGAGGAAAAAAAGAGAATGGAGTTTTTTAAAAAAAAGTTGGGATTTTTTCGTTTTATTGCCTAAAAATTTTTTTTCGACGGAACTATAACTCATAACCTGAACGCCTTCACCGAGTGGTTTTTGTGGGCTTTCAATTTGAAGAAAAATAACCACATTTTGTCTCAAAAAGTTGAAAAAAAAGACAAAAAAATTTTATTTCGTTTTTCATGGTGATCTTTGATTGACCCCAAAAGAGTCGGCTCCAACAGATAATTGGGATAAAACCGACTAATGGGTTTACACTATCAGACACTGCACTACAAAAAAGCTCATAACCCTCGTCAACTTAAACTCGATCCTTCGTGAGATCATTGCTTATTATTTAACAGCTAATTAAAACCTAATTAGTTTAACTAGTAATTAATGAAAAAAATTCAAGTTTTTTTGGATTTGTAATCAGTAATACACGCTTGTTTCTTTTGCTCCTTTACCAATTTTCAAAAGATCTCGACATTAACGTCTCATTAAAATTTGGCATTAATTAGCAATTGAAGTACACGAAAGAATAATGAAATACTACTTTTTTCTAAAAAAAACAATTTTTGGGGGGCTGGAGACAAAATCATCTCAAAACAGCTGTCATCAAAAAATGCTTGCAACAGGGGCTTGTCATTAGCTGTCATTTTATGACATTGATTGATTATGATTGACAGAAAACCTAACTTTTTTCCTGACAGAGATGAGGGCTTTTTTCTTGTCAGGTCTTACGTTTAGTGTCCGGGGATTATTTTTGTTATGAGGCCCAACATCGTCAGACGCATCCATCATCTTCTACAGTAAAAAATTACATTACAATATTTAGTAAAAAAAATGAAAAAGTCATATGCTTTTAGTAAACTTATGAGTTGTTCAAACACCGTGACAATTATAAACTGTGCGTCATAACCCTCTCAAGAATCTCTTGTACTTAAAAAGTGGACAAAAAAACCGATGTTTTTGGAATAATTTTCAATATATCTGAGGAATTCAAATCAAATTTTTTTTAACGTAGACCACTGAAGTGTAATATTACCTCTAAACGGTTGAAATACAACTGTTTCCTCTTCTTTTATGTCTTTAGAGCATATTAGCTATCAAAATGAAGAAAAACGATTAAAACATTTGATTGAACGTCAATAAAAATTCATAAAAGTTTACTTTGACTTGACCTAATTCTTTATACAAACCAAAAAAATTGCAATTGATATGTTTTGTCAGATCACATATACCTAGTAACTAAAAGGAACTACCCATGGATTAAAAAATATTTGTATATTGTAATAAGAGTTCAAAAATATCAAACAAGTTTTTATCATATCAGTGTTCTTCAGTGGGAAACGTAAACTTAAGTGCTACTTTTAGTTTAGCGCAACTTGATATGTTCATAGTAGTTGACTAAAGCGGGATAACATAGTGAACGCGCGCTCTTGTTATCCAATGAAAATCGAAAATTTTGAAAGATTGAATTGCGTGCCTTTTATATGAGCCTCGTGTGGAATAGAAAAATTCGCCATTTGAACTTGAGTTTCATATTTAGAAGAGTTGTTATTATCTCTGCTAACTTTTGAATCTCGAATTTTTCTACTATGGTTTGCAATTGTAAACATTGTTCAGCAACTTTTGTTAACAGGGGAAACCAATCTTGTCATGAGCACCGCTCCCACCCCGACGAAGTACGTCTACCAGTCTTTACCTCATGTATTTGTACATTCACTTGTAGAAAATTTTTAGGACTGGAACAACAGGTTTTGTCATCAAAAATTTACAACGTTTTGACGGTCCTGCTATATGGGCTTTAACGACATCAGACTTTTTGCGCAGCATATGAGGTCTCTGCAATCTTTACCTGTCTTTGGCGATCGATTCTAAACAACTCAAGTGCCGGCGGAAATTGCCTTTAATGGTGCCCTTCAGAGCTACCATCTGCCGCCATCAACAACCCAAGTCAACACAGACCTTGCTGAATTCAAGCTCCAACAAAAGCCACAAGTCGATTCGCTTGTAGAACAAAAACTCTCTCAAGGATCACAAAAAGTTCAATATAGTGCTCATCTTCAACTCCGAAAACGGAGTCAAAACGACGATCAGGAAGATGAGCTTAATGAAATTCATGCAAATTCGCTCATGACACCCGTTTATAGTCAGGGACTTAGCAACGAGACCTTCTGGTTTATTGTCGAGAGGATGATTATAGGGCTAACAAGATTTGCCTCTAATGGTAGTGGATTGGTGCTGGAAAAAGTTATCAAAGTAATTGTGAACTCTGACCACTACTGATCATGATTGACAGAAAACCTAACTTTTTTCCTGACAGAGATGAGGGCTTTTTTCTTGTCAGGTCTTACGTTTCGTGTCCGGGGATTATTTTTGTTATGAGGCCCAACATCGTCAGACGCATCCATCATCTTCTACAGTAAAAAATTACATTACAACATTTAGTAAAAAAAATGAAAAAGTCATATGCTTTTAGTAAACTTATGAGTTGTTCAAACACCGTGACAATTATAAACTGTGCGTCATAACCCTCTCAAGAATCTCTTGTACTTAAAAAGTGGACAAAAAAACCGATGTTTTTGGAATAATTTTCAATATATCTGAGGAAATCAAATCAATTTTTTTTAACGTAGACCACTGAAGTGTAATATTACCTCTAAACGGTTGAAATACAAATGTTTCCTCTTCTTTTACGTCTTTAGAGCATATTAGCTATCAAAATGAAGAAAAAAGATTAAAACATTTGATTGAACGTCAATAAAAATTCATAAAAGTTTACTTTGACTTGACCTAATTCTTTATACAAACCAAAAAAATTGCAATTGATATGTTTTGTCAGATCACATATACCTAGTAACTAAAAGGAACTACCCATGGATTAAAAAATATTTGTATATTGTAATAAGAGTTCAAAAATATCAAACAAGTTTTTATCATATGTGCTACTTTTAGTTTAGCGCAACTTGATATGTTCATAGTAGTTGACTAAAGCGGGATAACATAGTGAACGCGCGCTCTTGTTATCCAATAAAAATCGAAAATTTTGAAAGATTGAATTGCGTGCCTTTTATATGAGCCTCGTGTGGAATAGAAAAATTCGCCATTTGAACTTGAGTTTCATATTTAGAAGAGTTGTTATTATCTCTGCTAACTTTTGAATCTCGAATTTTTCTACTATGGTTTGCAATTGTAAACATTGTTCAGCAACTTTTGTTAACAGGGGAAACCAATCTTGTCATGAGCACCGCTCCCACCCCGACGAAGTACGTCTACCAGTCTTTACCTCATGTATTTGTACATTCACTTGTAGAAAATTTTTAGGACTGGAACAACAGGTTTTGTCATCAAATATTTACAACGTTTTGACGGTCCTGCTATATGGGCTTTAACGACATCAGACTTTTTGCGCAGCATATGAGGTCTCTGCAATCTTTACCTGTCTTTAGCGATCGATTCTAAACAACTCAAGTGCCGGCGGAAATTGCCTTTAATGGTGCCCTTCAGAGCTACCATCTGCCGCCATCAACAACCCAAGTCAACACAGACCTTGCTGAATTCAAGCTCCAACAAAAACCACAAGTCGATTCGCTTGTAGAACAAAAACTCTCTCAAGGATCACAAAAAGTTCAATATAGTGCTCATCTTCAACTCCGAAAACGGAGTCAAAACGACGATCACGAAGATGAGCTTAATGAAATTCATGCAAATTCGCTCATGACACCCGTTTATAGTCAGGGACTTAGCAACGAGACCTGCTGGTTTATTGTCGAGAGGATGATTATAGGGCTAACAAAATTTGCCTCTAATGGTAGTGGATTGGTGCTGGAAAAAGTTATCAAAGTAATTGTGAACTCTGACCACTACTGACCTATAACTGGCTCTTCTTACTTTGAATTACCTTCAAAATTACAAAAGTAAAGCCGTTTATTTAATATTCCTAAACATGAGGACTCAATTGGCTTCTTTTACTGCTATTTTGCCGCATATCATATGTACAACAATATTAGCTTAGATCGACCAGGAGGGAACTACAGCACAGCCAAAACTACACCTGAAACTTACAAGCAAGCCAACCCTCATCTACCAACTGGAGACTTCGGTATGCCCATGGGGCTAGAAGACATCAATCATTTCAAAAATCCAAATGAAGGTCGAATCAACGTTTTTGGTTATAATGGTAGAGACTTATTTCCACTCAGAGTGTCAAAGATTGTCTCAAACTTCAAAATGGATCTACTGCTTTTAAACGAAGCTGACTGTTACCATTATGTTTTGATTACCCATTTTGGTTAAAGTAGTCTGTCAACTCCGAAATATCAAATTCCCCTTTGCGTTTCATTTTTTCCGGAATTGTTCTGGTTGCGTGAAGAAGGCCTTGCAAAGCTTGCCGAACATATGGAGTTCTGCTGTAAAAATGCGCCGTTTGTTGTTCGATTACCAGCTCCGGAAAAAAATTTATATAAGTTTTAAAACTTGGCCGCTACCTTGTTTGTTCCATTAGTCATTCACTTTGACTTCGAATCCTTCTTGTTTCCAGTAGCAGGTTGCACGCCCCAATGGAACAACTCATACACCAGAGTTATTGAAAAACACGAGCACTGTGGGTTTTCAGTGGTGGTAATTGATCACAACTCAATAAAACCCATCTTTTTCAACGTGCACAGCTCTGAAGATTGCATTACTAAATTTGTACACATGTTACACCTAATAGCCAAGGATATATACAAGCGCAAACGAGCTTTTCCTATCTTCAGAGGTGACCGTAGCCAGTATCCGAAAAGTGCAGCTAGCGAATGTTGTATATGTAACGAGCATTTTGACGACAATGATGAACAGCCGTCAATTGATCTGGATCACTGCCACTACAGCGTACAATTTCTTGGATGAATTCAGGAAAAATGCAACCGAGCACGAAGGAACGTCAACTATACCCATGTGGTGGGTCGTAATATACAAAAATATGATCTTCATCACATTTGTTTAGCCCTGAAATCTTGCTAGCCAACGACCACTGTAAGTATAATTCCGTCTACTGATGAAAATAAAACATTTCCATGAATTTTGGAGTACTCGTGGAGACCATAACCCTAGATGATCAAAAAGTTATCAAAAAGTATTAAAATCTTTGCTTTATTGATTCCTTCAAAATGAGGAATTCGTCTGTTGAAAAGTTGGTTGACATATTGCCAAGAGATTGTTTTGGAATACTTGCTTCTGTTTTCCCTAACCTATGCTCAACAGAATTGAAGCTTCTCCAGCAAAAAGATATTATCCCTATTCATATGTTAGCGGTCGAGAAAAGTTCAACAAAAAATCTTTACCGCCTGTTTATGAACAGCGTAACACTTTAGAGGGAAACGCGGCAACAATAACTCAAGAAAACCTGGTTCACGCCAAGACGATTTGGATCACTCTGAATTGTCAAACTCCACAAGACTACCACGATGCATACCTGGAAACCGATTGTGCTTTTCTCGCATGCGTTTGTGAAATCCACGGAGAGCTCCGTTTCTCCACTTACAAACTCGATTGCATGCTTTTTTTTACATTGCCAAATATGGCTAAGGAAGCATCTTTGAGAATATGCAAGGCGAAGGTCGAATTGCTTACAGAACACGAGCATCTCGATATAATAGAAGGAGCAGTACGTGGGTGAGTATGTTCAGTTTACGAGATGGGAAAGTTTACGGCAAATAAAAAATATTTTTGAGATTATGACTCCTCACAACTCTCAACGTTTGGCTTCTGCGTGGACGCCAATAACCTATACGGTGGCGTCATGCAGAACCAAAAACTCCCTTAGTCAGACCTTGCACTAAATTCTGATATTACACTGGCTGAGATATTAAACTGTCCTAATGATAATCCTGTCGGTTACTTCGTGGAAGTCGATTTACATTATCCACCAAGTCTACACGATTACCATCAGGACTCGCACCATCGAAAAATATTGCTGAGGATGACTGGCTCAGTGACCACCAATTTAATTTGCGAAAGAGTCGTAACTTAGACCCCACAAAAGTGCCAAAACTCTTGCAGACTTTCGTTGACAAAGAACACTATGCGCTGCATTACAAGCTGTTCAAACTATATGTTATCTTGGGACTAGTGGTTAGGAAAGTGCATCGTGTGTCACATTTTACTCAAAACAATTGGTTAACACACTATATGACCCTAAACAGTGAGAAGAGACAAGCAGTTTCAAATAAATTTGAGGAGAGTTTCCATAAACTAGTGAAAAACGCAGTCTATGGGAAAAACTGCCAATCAAAGCGTCTACGGATGAAAATCGGTCTTACGAGAGACGCAATAGTAACCCTAATCATAGTAAGCAAGTTTGAGTTTGTTGAATTCAGAGTGTTTGGCGCAAACATGGCAGCTCTCTCCTCCCGCCCATGAAACATCTATTGGGATACACCGACAATGGTAGGTGCTACAATACTTGATCTAGCACATTACTACATGTATCAGTTTCATTATGAAACAATGCGATCTTCATTTGACTGTCGATTACTATATAGTGATACTGATAGCTTGCTATACCGGATCAATTGTGAAGATCTCTGCCGTGAACTGATTGAGAGCAACGTTCTTGATGAATTTGACTTCTCAAATTAACCAGAGGATTACAGACTATACAGCGATGAAAATAAACGCGTCGCCATAAAATTCAAAGAGGAATTTGCTGGGGATTATTGAAAAGAGTTTATATGCCTGAGGCCAAAGCTGTACAGCATTACTTCAACTAGTGAATATTTTACGTTTAATGAATTAGAAAAAAGTAACAAAGTACCAACTAAACTTGTATAATTGTCATGATTTGACTGTTTTTTCTTTTCATAGGTAACCGGAAAATGTCCGCCAAAGGAATAACCAGAGCAGCCCAAAATTTGCTTCGACATGCAGACTACAATGATCCACTTGTGACTGGTAGTACACTGCGCGCTGAAAACATAAGGATTGTTTCGGAAAATTATGTTCTACAAACGGTTTCAACGAATAAAATATGTCTCCCTGCTTTTTATAATAAACGCCACATTTTAAATGAGGGATTAAAAACACTATCATTGGGCCACTATAAAATTGATCACTGCCGAGTTGGTGATTTTTCTTGGGATAGCGATGAAGTCGAGTGGGACTACGAAAATGTGGAAAACTATGCGCACCTTCTCCTAGAGTCGAGTCCAAACTGGGACCATAATAGTAGTTTTGTTGTGTCAGATACAACAAACAATGAAAGCCGGGAAGAATGGGAAACACCTGACGCGGGATTTGCAATGACAAGTATTATTAACGAGGAAGATATTGATAGCAATGATAATGTAGATTTTGATGCTACCACCAGCTGCACCAGCTCTTCCTCCCCAAACCAATTCATTAATTATGAAGCTAATAGTGCAGTGAAAGTAGTAGCGATTATGAAGAAGAGCCAGCGTTCAAAGCTGCGCGCAGACAATAAACTTGTTCCTAACTACCCAAATTGCGCCTTTTGAATTCCTAACCGTGTAAAATTTGTGTTTATGAGTACTAAAATACGTTTCAATAAATTGTTCACTTGGAGTTTTTATCGGAACGAAATTGAAGTTAGAAAAAAAGTTGGCTGTTTGACCAAAAACATGTTTGCCGCCTTGGAAATAGTCGCATCTGTTAAAGAATGAAAGCGAATCCCTTTCCGTCTAGGATAACCCCCTATTATCCCACGTTTAAGTATCGTAGGATAACCCCCCTCTCTTGAAACAGTTTTTACTTACTACTCACAATGCCTCACGAGATTTCTTTCAACGTTATTGAGTGACCTCAAAGTTCCTTTTGAGTATTTCGGCTTCAAATCTTTCAACGTCACCGAGTTCAATGTCCCAACTGTCCGCAAGTGTTTGTATTTTTTTTTTATTTATTTAAAAGTCGGGGCCCAATTAGTTTGATTGAAATCGGTTTTTGTTTCCCTGAAAGCGCTAACCAAGTGTTAGTCGACATGTACCCAAAGACAAGGTAGGTAAAATTCCCCCCAATCAGAGTACCTACAAATGACTACATACCTAACACGAGCTTCCATGTAGCTTCGAAGTCCACAGTTACCTTTTTACATAAAATTTTCTGATTTTTAAAGCATCAATCCATCAAAGCCAATATTAGTGGCTTCTGATGGCAACCTTTCTGCAGGACGCAACCGTTCATTCAATGTTTTCTAAAGCTATCCCATCAAACAATTGCTGACCATTTGCAAAAACTGCCCAATACTCATTGTTTACGTGGAGAAGCTTTCAAAACTTTTAAGTTAGCGTTGAGCTGCAATAATAAATAGAAATGGCCGTGACACTAAGTTTATAATCATTTTGAGAGCTGTCATAACAGTGTCCTTTATAGCACCGATTCATATTAATTAACACCTGGTAAACCCACTATTCGGAACAACAGGTAGAGTATATTTTGCTCATTCACTGCAAACAAGGAGTTTCGGTAATGTGCGATTGCACATAAGGTCCCGACCCCACTCATCCACATTTTTAGCTTAATTGTCTACCAAATGAGGAACAGATAGAAAAACCCAAAAATTCAACTATTCAAAAAAAATTGGTGTATGAACGAAAAGATAGCCTCCAAAGCAAAGAACTCAAATGGTGTATTATAATGACGAGATATGCCAAAATTAAGGAAGCGAGTCAAGACGAACAGAAAAATCAAAAAAACAACAAACTTTATTTACATCAAAAGCTTTATGTCCGTTTTGAAAAACAAAACCTAATAACACAGTCAAAATAGCTTCAGATAAAACTGAAACTAAACAAAATAACTTGTAACTCACCAAAAAATATACGGGACCCGTCCATAATATGGCTTGGCATAGAGATCAGCTAAAATATTCCTAAGGTTTACAATTACCAATGCTTCAATAGAATGGAATTAAGAACTGTCGGTATTCATTTTTTGCGGTTACAAAAAGAACAACAAATAGACAACAAACAAAAAATCAATTCAAACTTGCCAGAAAACGCTTTCAAAGCTGTAAAGCCATACTTTGGTCCTCAAAATATGTTTGATTGCGATTTTCTCCGAACAAGATAACGTATTATGCGACCTCTCAATAATGAAACTAGATAACAAGTTGAAAAAAGGATAAAAGACCTAAAAATAACAAAAACGTGAAATATAGTAATATAAAAACCATGAAACCATAACATAATGTGTAAAACGCAATAAGGACTGAGTTTTGGTTTCAGTAGAAAGAGGAAGCATTCTTTCATTGCTGACACTAAGCTATAAGTTGACCAAATTAAGAGAAAAATGGAGGCAAAAATCAATAAGCCATTTTTTATTTAAAAAACAAATATTTTTATAAGTCAAAACGACGATACGCTTTCAAGCAATAAGCTAGATGAATTATATTGAAGCCTTTTAGAAAGCCAATTGGACGTATCACCAGTCAGTTTTGATTTGAAATGTTCTAATATTTAATTAATATAAAAAGAATCGAATTTTTTTTAATAGGAAAGACCGATTGACTACAATCCGAATTTTTTTTTGGGTTGTAACAGTCCAATATTGGTCAAAAACTAGCCATGCTAATGTTGTTTGTCCATTTAGAACACTTAATTTTTCGAAAGTCATAGATATAGATGCTTTGGTATTTGAAAAATCTAAAATGAATTCTGCGTTTTTGATAATCAACGAATAATGTTAGCAAAAACGGCAAAGTTGTAACTACAGAGCACTCTCAACGGAAGTTGAAGTAGAATTAGCCCACTGTTGAGTCTACAAAGATTATGTTAGTGGTTTTCGGGACCAAAGGAACTTATTTCGTACTGTTTTTGATGAAACAGTCTGAATTTTGTGAAAATTACATAAAAAAGCCGACAATATTTTTGTCTTAAAAAATAAAATCAACGACACTTTCTTGAAAAATTTTAACAAAGTTTAGCAAAATTGGAGAAAATTTATTCAAAAATTCCAAAAAATGTGAATAAAATCAACGGAATTCACTCTATTTTTTCAAAAGTTTAAACCTCGATAACTCCCTGTAGAAAACGAAAATCACAATCATTTTAATTCCTTATTTTACGCTGGACAAGTTTTCTTTTGATACCAGTCTCAACTCTCTACGATGAATATATCGATTGGCCAAAATTGTCTGAACAAAAAAAACCATTTGAGTGTATAGTTCCTCCCCGCCTCAGGAGGGGTCGGAAGAATTATTTGTTATGCTTTGTCTCCTCATTGACTCCCTTCAAAATAAAACGCTCTGTGTCATCACTTAATCGAGAGAGTCAACTCCATGTTCTCTGAAAACTTGTTTCAAACCAAACCCGCAAATAATTTTTTTCACAGTTATGTGAATCTTACCAATGCAGCTCTAAAATTTATCGCATTTGCGTAGTTTATATCTTACTCCTATTTAAGATTGACCTTCGTGTTTATTATCCCGTCGCTAGGTCAAAGAGTATACCAGTAATACTATATAGCAATCTCCAAATTGTGTGTCTTTTGAAGAAGTAAAAAGCATGATAGGCAACATGTTTTATCACTTTCAGTCAACATAATGAAAACAACTACAAAATAAGGAGGCTCAGCAAGTTGGGATCAAACCAGTGTCGTCATATTTGTTATTAAATCCAAGTGATTGTAAATATAGTCTCAAGTATGCCCGACGGCGTACTTGAGACTGTTAATTTTAGACTTTTATCCGTATTTGACCTTAGATAATAATTAATTAAAACCATACCTCTACAAACCATTAGTTACGTGAACTTGCTTGCGAACAAATATAACAAGTACATGTGTTTTTTATATGAACCAGTAAAATTACCAACACAACCTCAGACTTCTGTGGGGGAGAGAGGTCAACATTAATTGTGTAGGGACACTTGAAATTTACATACAAGTTAATTTAGAACAGATTTGACCCTAGATTGTATAGTGCAGAGACCACAGATAATTTACATACAAACCCAAACAAAACATATGTGACTCCAATTTCCTCTGTAAAGTAACCACAGTACGTCTTAATAAAACCACATGCTATATACAAAGAGAGCTATAATATGCAACTAGTTGTGACTAAGTCTATGCGCCAATCATATGTTTGGTCTTAGAAAAAGCGAACCTTGTTTTTATTAAACACATGTTGCGAAAGAATTTTGTACTTGAGTTCATTTCTTTTTTGGCTCCAACTTAATAGTTAATTATTGAAACGAACGTAAAAACAAACTTTAAAACAATGTCCCTGAAAATTCTTTCGGAGTCTGCTATTTCTTTTGAGAGAACTCTTGTTTACCAGACTGTGTTTGAAAATTTTGTTGGTCTGATACAGAAAAAAAGAAAAAACGATTTGTGGTACACTTACCAGCAATGTTTGATACCGAAGCTGTTTATTAACGCTATTGCTGCCCAACCGGAGAAAACGGAGCCGTCTGAATGCACTATCTTTACTTCTGGAGGACACTTACCTCCAAAAACTATACCACAAATGCTTTCAACTGAAGAAAATTTGCCAGATGAAGTGAGACGTATCTTGTACAGATAGTGCGATTGTGTGCCATTTTTCGAGAATCAACTCAACAGATATCAAGCCTACGAAAATTTGGGCGACATGTGTGGAGTCAAATCATCACCATCCTCACTGGACAGTCAGCCACTGGATGTTTCAGTCAGTATTCCAGCAACCACTGCTCTGGGTCCAAGACCAACTGTTACTCCAACCCCAGCCCATCACTCTTTGAGGATTTCCAGAGGAAGAACAATATCTCTGACATTTTTGCAAGTACAAGTCAGTTTGATGTCAATATTTTATCTGGTTCAAACTTTCAGACACCACAACAGCAAACAATTTCATCCGACTTCAAGACACCAAATTGCTTGGAAACTCCAGTAGTGTGCGCAGCACCAAAAAAACGAAGACAAAAAGGCTCTCTAATGGACTTTTTTGATCTCTAACAATTTATTTAATATTGAATTAAATTTCCTTTGCACCTTGGTGTAGTGTTATTGGCTTTTGTAGATAGCTCGCTAATTGATATTCTTCTTTTAATCTTTTTACAAATTTTACAAAAATGGATCTGTTCAAACATGTTCACTTAAGACACGTAAACAATATTGTTTAGTTAGAAACCTCGAGAAAAAAAATCAAAAAGGGACATGTTCAATCATGTTTAAAAGGTAATATATATCAGGAAGCAACCAAGCTTCTGATTGGTTGAGAGAAAAGTTGTTGAGAAAGCTATTAAAATGTAAAATTTGGTTTGAAAAAAAGCTTCAAAAAAATGCATAAAATCCTTTTTAACAAAAATTTCTTAAAAACAAATTGTTCTTGGTATGCTGGTGTTGAACCAGCGCCTTTTGCTGGTTAAACCTTCAGGTGTCAGTTAAATTAGTAAAACATCATTTTTTTAAGCGAAAAAGAGGGAAAAAGAATGGAATTTTTTATTAAAAAAATGAGATTTTTTTTGTTTTATTGCCAAATGAATTTTTTTTTCGACGGAACGATAACTCCTAAACTTGAACATCATCACCTTCAAGTGTCAGTTAAATTAGTAAAACATCACTTTTTCAGCGAAAGAGAGGAAAAAAAGAGAATGGAGTTTTTTTAAAAAAAAGTTGGGATTTTTTCGTTTTATTGCCTAAAAATTTTTTTTCGACGGAACTATAACTCATAACCTGAACGCCTTTACCGAGTGGTTTTTGTGGGCTTTCAATTTGAAGAAAAATAACCACATTTTGTCTCAAAAAGTTGAAAAAAAAAGACAAAAAAAATTTTATTTCGTTTTTCATGGTGATCTTTGATTGACCCCAAAAGAGTCGGCTCCAACAGATAATTGGGATAAAACCGACTAATGGGTTTACACTATCAGACACTGCACTACAAAAAAGCTCATAACCCTCGTCAACTTAAACTCGATCCTTCGTGAGATCATTGCTTATTATTTAACAGCTAATTAAAACCTAATTAGTTTAACTAGTAATTAATGAAAAAAATTCAAGTTTTTTTGGATTTGTAATCAGTAATACACGCTTGTTTCTTTTGCTCCTTTACCAATTTTCAAAAGATCTCGACATTAACGTCTCATTAAAATTTGGCATTAATTAGCAATTGAAGTACACGAAAGAATAATGAAATACTACTTTTTTCTAAAAAAAAAACAATTTTTGGGGGGCTGGAGACAAAATCATCTCAAAACAGCTGTCATCGAAAAATGCTTGCAACAGGGGCTTGTCATTAGCTGTCATTTTATGACATTGATTGATCATGATTGACAGAAAACCTAACTTTTTTCCTGACAGAGATGAGGGCTTTTTTCTTGTCAGGTCTTACGTTTAGTGTCCGGGGATTATTTTTGTTATGAGGCCCAACATCGTCAGACGCATCCATCATCTTCTACAGTAAAAAATTACAAAATTTGCATTACAACATTTAGTAAAAAAAATGAAAAAGTCATATGCTTTTAGTAAACTTATGAGTTGTTCAAACACCGTGACAATTAAAAGCTGTGCGTCATAACCCTCTCAAGAATCTCTTGTACTTAAAAAGTGGACAAAAAAACCGATGTTTTTGGAATAATTTTCAATATATCTGAGGAAATCAAATCAAATTTTTTTTAACGTAGACCACTGAAGTGTAATATTACCTCTAAACGGTTGAAATACAAATGTTTCCTCTTCTTTTACGTCTTTAGAGCATATTAGCTATCAAAATGAAGAAAAAAGATTAAAACATTTGATTGAACGTCAATAAAAATTCATAAAAGTTTACTTTGACTTGACCTAATTCTTTATACAAACCAAAAAAATTGCAATTGATATGTTTTGTCAGATCTCATATACCTAGTAACTAAAAGGAACTACCCATGGATTAAAAAATATTTGTAAATTGTAATAAGAGTTCAAAAATATCAAACAAGTTTTATCATATCAGTGTTCTTCATTGGGAAACGTAAACTTAAGTGCTACTTTTAGTTCAGCGCAACTTGATATGTTCATAGTAGTTGACTAAAGCGGGAAAACATAGTGAACGCGCGCTCTTGTTATCCAATAAAAATCGAAAATTTTGAAAGTTTGAATTGCGTGCCTTTTATATGAGCCTCGTGTGCAATAGAAAAATTCGCCATTTGAACTTGAGTTTCATATTTAGAAAAGTTGTTATTATCTCTGCTAACTTTTGAATCTCGAATTTTTCTACTATGGTTTGCAATTGTAAACATTGTTCAGCAACTTTTGTTAACAGGGGAAAACAATCTTGTCATGAGCACCGCTCCCACCCCGACGAAGTACGTCTACCAGTCTTTACCTCATGTATTTGTACATTCACTTGTAGAAAATTTTTAGGACTGGAACAACAGGTTTTGTCATCAAAAATTTACAAATTTTTGACGGTCCTGCTATATGGGCTTTAACGACATCAGACTTTTTGCGCAGCATATGAGGTCTCTGCAATCTTTACCTCTTTTTGGCGATCGATTCTAAACAACTCAAGTGCCGGCGGAAATTGTCTTTATTGGTGCCCTTCAGAGCTACCATCTGCTGCCATCAACAACCCAAGTCAACACAGACCTTGCTGAATTCAAGCTCCAACAAAAACCACAAGTCGATTCGCTTGTAGAACAAAAACTCTCTCAAGGATCACAAAGTTCAATATAGTGCTCATCTTCAACTCCGAAAACGGAGTCAAAACAAACATCAGGAAGATGAGCTTAATGAAATTCATGCAAATTCGCTCATGACACCCGTTTATAGTCAGGGACTTAGCAACGAGACCTTCTGGTTTATTGTCGAGAGGATGATTATAGGGCTAACAAAATTTGCCTCTAATGGTAGTGGATTGGTGCTGGAAAAAGTTATCAAAGTAATTGTGAACTCTGACCACTACTGACCTATAACTGGCGTTTCATTTTTTCCGGAATTGTTCTGGTTGCGTGAAGAAGGCCTTGCAAAGCTTGCCGAACATATGGAGTTCTGCTGTAAAAATGCGCCGTTTGTTGTTCGATTACCAGCTCCGGAAAAAAATTTATATAAGTTTTAAAACTTGGCCGCTACCTTGTTTGTTCCATTAGTCATTCACTTTGACTTCGAATCCTTCTTGTTTCCAGTAGCAGGTTGCACGCCCCAATGGAACAACTCATACACCAGAGTTATTGAAAAACACGAGCACTGTGGGTTTTCAGTGGTGGTAATTGATCACAACTCAATAAAACCCATCTTTTTCAACGTGCACAGCTCTGAAGATTGCATTACTAAATTTGTACACATGTTACACCTAATAGCCAAGGATATATACAAGCGCAAACGAGCTTTTCCTATCTTCAGAGGTGACCGTAGCCAGTATCCGAAAAGTGCAGCTAGCGAATGTTGTATATGTAACGAGCATTTTGACGACAATGATGAACAGCCGTCAATTGATCTGGATCACTGCCACTACAGCGTACAATTTCTTGGATGAATTCAGGAAAAATGCAACCGAGCACGAAGGAACGTCAACTATACCCATGTGGTGGGTCGTAATATACAAAAATTTGATCTTCATCACATTTGTTTAGCCCTGAAATCTTGCTAGCCAACGACCACTGTAAGTATAATTCCGTCTACTGATGAATTTTGGAGTACTCGTGGAGGCCATAACCCTAGATGATCAAAAAGTTATCAAAAAGTATTAAAATCTTTGCTTTATTGATTCCTTCAAAATGAGGAATTCGTCTCTTGAAAAGTTGGTTGACATATTGCCAAGAGATTGTTTTGGAATACTTGCTTCTGTTTTCCCTAACCTATACTCAACAGAATTGAAGCTTCTCCAGCAAAAAGATATTATCCCTATTCATATGTTAGCGGTCGAGAAAAGTTCAACAAAAAATCTTTACCGCCTGTTTATGAACAGCGTAACACTTTAGAGGGAAACGCGGCAACAATAACTCAAGAAAACTTGGTTCACGCCAAGACGATTTGGATCACTCTGAATTGTCAAACTCCACAAGACTACCACGATGCATACCTGAAAAACGATTGTGCTTTTCTCGCATGCGTTTGTGAAATCCACGGAGAGCTCAGTTTCTCCACTTACAAACTCGATTGCATGCTTTTTTACACATTGCCAAATTTGGCTAAGGAAGCATCTTTGAGAATATGCAAGGCGAAGGCCGAATTGCTTACAGAACACGAGCATCTCGATATGTTCAGTTTACGAGATGGAAAACTTTACGGCAAATAAAAAATATTTATAAGATTATGACTCCTCACAACTCTCAACGTTTGGCTTCTGCGTGGACGCCAATAACCTGTACGGTGGCGTCATGCAGAACCAAAAACTCCCTTAGTAAGACCTTGCACTAAATTCTGATATTACACTGGCTGAGATTTTAAACTGTTCTAATGATAATCCTGTCGGTTACTTCGTGGAAGTCGATTTACATTATCCACCAAGTCTACACGATTACCATCAGGACTTCCCCCTCGCACCATCGAAAATATTGTTGAGGATGACTGGCTCAGTGACCACCAATTTAATTTGCGAAAGAGTCATAACTTAGACCCCACAAAAGTGCCAAAACTTTTGCAGACTTTCGTTGACAAAGAACACTATGTGCTGCATTACAAGCTGTTCAAACTGTATGTTATCTTGGGACTAGTGGTTAGGAAAGTGCATCGTGTGTCACATTTTACTCAAAACAATTGGTTAACACACTATATGACCCTAAACAGTGAGAAGAGACAAGCAGCTTCAAATAAATATGAGGAGAGTTTCCATAAACTAGTGAAAAACGCAGTCTATGGGAAAAACTGCGAATCAAAGCGTCTACGGATGAAAATCGGTGTTACGAGAGACGCAATAGGAACCCTAATCATAGTAGGCAAGTTTGAGTTTGTTGAATTCAGAGTGTTTGGCGCAAACATGGCAGCTCTCTCCTCCCGCCCATGAAACATCTATTGGGATACACCGACAATGGTAGGTGCTACAATACTTGATCTAGCACATTACTACATGTATCAGTTTCATTATGAAACAATGCGATCTTCATTTGACTGTCGATTACTATATAGTGATACTGATAGCTTGCTATACCGGATCAATTGTGAAGATCTCTGCCGTGAACTGATTGAGAGCAACGTTCTTGATGAATTTGACTTCTCAAATTAACCAGAGGATTACAGACTATACAGCGATGAAAATAAACGCGTCGCCATAAAATTCAAAGAGGAATTTGCTGGGGATTATTGAAAAGAGTTTATATGCCTGAGGCCAAAGCTGTACAGCATTACTTCAACTAGTGAATATTTTACGTTTAATGAATTAGAAAAAAGTAACAAAGTACCAACTAAACTTGTATAATTGTCATGATTTGACTGTTTTTTCTTTTCATAGGTAACCGGAAAATGTCCGCCAAAGGAATAACCAGAGCAGCCCAAAATTTGCTTCGACATGCAGACTACAATGATCCACTTGTGACTGGTAGTACACTGCGCGCTGAAAACATAAGGATTGTTTCGGAAAATTATGTTCTACAAACGGTTTCAACGAATAAAATATGTCTCCCTGCTTTTTATAATAAACGCCACATTTTAAATGAGGGATTAAAAACACTATCATTTGGCCACTATAAAATTGATCACTGCCGAGTTGGTGATTTTTCTTGGGATAGCGATGAAGTCGAGTGGCACTACGAAAATGTGGAAAACTATGCGCACCTTCTCCTAGAGTCGAGTCCAAACTGGGACCATAATAGTAGTTTTGTTGTGTCAGATACAACAACAAATGAAAGCCGGGAAGAATGGGAAACACCTGACGCGGGATTTGCAATGACAAGTATTATTAACGAGGAAGATATTGATAGCAATGATAATGTAGATTTTGATGCTACCACCAGCTGCACCAGCTCTTCCTCCCCAAACCCATTCATTAATTATGAAGCTAATAGTGCAGTGAAAGTAGTAGCGATTATGAAGAAGAGCCAGCGTTTAAAGTTGCGCGCAGACAATAAACTTGTTCCTAACTACCCAAATTGCGCCTTTTGAATTCCTAACCGTGTAAAATTTGTGTTTATGAGTACTAAAATACGTTTCAATAAATTGTTCACTGGGAGATCTTATCGGAACGAAATTGAAGTTAGAAAAAAAGTTGGCTGTTTGACCGAAAACATGTTTGCCGCCTTGGAAATAGTCGCATCTGTTAAAGAATGAAAGCGAATCCCTTTCCGTCTAGGATAACCCCCTATTATCCCACGTTTAAGTATCGTAGGATAACCCCCCTCTCTTGAAACAGTATTTACTTACTACTCACAATGCCTCACGAGATTTCTTTCAACGTTATTGAGTGACCTCAAAGTTCCTTTTGAGTATTTCGGCTTCAAATCTTTCAACGTCACCGAGTTCAATGTCCCAACTGTCCGCAAGTGTTTGTATTTTTTTGTGATTTATTTAAAAGTCGGGGCCCAATTAGTTTGATTGAAATCGGTTTTTGTTTCCCTGAAAGCGTTAACCAAGTGTTAGTCGACATGTACCCGAAGACAAGGTAGGTAAAACTCCCCCCAATCAGAGTACCTACAAATGACTACATACCTAACACGAGCTTCCATGTAGCTTCGAAGTCCACAGTTACCTTCTTACATAAAATTTTCTGATTTTTAAAGCATCAATCCATCAAAGCCAATATTAGTGGCTTCTGATGGCAACCTTTCTGCAGGACGCAACCGTTCATTCAATGTTTTCTAAAGCTATCCCATCAAACAATTGCTGACCATTTGCAAAAACTGCCCAATACTCATTGTTTACGTGGAGAAGCTTTCAAAACTTTTAAGTTAGCGTTGAGCTGCAATAATAAATAGAAATGGCCGTGACTCTAAGTTTATAATCATTTTGAGAGCTGTCATAACAGTGTCCTTTATAGCACCGATTCATATTAATTAACACCTGGTAAACCCACTATTCGGAACAACAGGTAGAGTATATTTTGCTCATTCACTGCAAACAAGGAGTTTCGGTAATGTGCGATTGCACATAAGGTCCCGACCCCACTCATCCACATTTTTAGCTTAATTGTCTACCAAATGAGGAACAGATAGAAAAACCCAAAAATTCAACTATTCAAAAAAAATTGGTGTATGAACGAAAAGATAGCCTCCAAAGCAAAGAACTCAAATGGTGTATTATAATGACGAGATATGCCAAAATTAAGGAAGCGAGTCAAGACGAACAGAAAAATCAAAAAAACAACAAACTTTATTTACATCAAAAGCTTTATGTCCGTTTTGAAAAACAAAGCCTAATAAAACAGTCAAAATAGCGTCAGATAAAACTGAAACTAAACAAAATAACTTGTAACTCACCAAAAAATATACGGGACCAGTCCATAATAAGGCTTGGCATAGAGATCAGCTAAAATATCCCTTAGGTTTACAATTACCAATGCTTCAATAGAACGGAATTAAGAACTGTCGGTATTCATTTTTTGCGGTTACAAAAAGAACAACAAATAGACAACAAACAAAAAATCAATTCAAACTTGCCAGAAAACGCTTTCGAAGCTGTAAAGCCATACTTTGGTCCTCAAAATATGTTTGATTGCAATTTTCTCCGAACAAGATAACGTATTATGCGACCTCTCATTAATGAAACTAGATAACAAGTTGAAAAAAGGATAAAAGACCTAAAAATAACAAAAACGTGAAATATAGTAATATCAAAACCATGAAACCATAACATAATGTGTCAAAACCGCAATAAGGACTGAGTTTGATTTCAGTAGAAAGAGGAAGCATTCTTTCATTGCTGACACTAAGCTATAAGTTGACCAAATTAAGAGAAAAATGGAGGCAAAAATCAATAAGCCATTTTTTATTCAAAAAACAATTATTTTTATAAGTCAAAACGACGATACGCTTTCAAGCAATAAGCTAGATGAATTATATTGAAGCTTATTAGAAAGCCAATTGGACGTATCACCAGTCAGTTTTGATTTGAAATCTTCTAATATTTAATTAATATAAAAAGAATCGAATTTTTTTTAATAGGAAAGACCGATTGACTACAATCCGAATTTTTTTTGGGTTGTAACAGTCCAAGATTGGTCAAAAACTAGCCATGCTAATGTTGTTTGTCCATTTAGAACACTTAATTTTTCGAAAGTCATAGATATATATGTTTTGGTATTTAAAAAATCTAAAATGAATTCTGCGTTTTTGATAATCAACGAATAATGTTAGCAAAAACGGCAAAGTTGTAACTACAGAGCACTCTCAACGGAAGTTGAAGTAGAATTAGCCCACTGTTGAGTCTACAAAGATTGTGTTAGTGGTTTTCGGGACCAAAGGAACTTATTTCGTACTGTTTTTGATGAAACAGTCTGAATTTTGTGAAAATTACATAAAAATAGCAGACAATATTTTTGTCTTAAAAAATAAAATCAACGACACTTTCTTGAAAAATTTTAACAAAGTTTAGAAAAATTGGCGAAAATTTATTCAAAAATTCCGAAAAATGTGAATAAAATCAACGAAATGCACATAAGGTCCCGACCCCACTCATCCACAATTTTAGCTTAATTGTCTACCAAATGAGGAACAGATAGAAAAGCCCAAAAATTCAACTATTC
Organism: Convolutriloba macropyga; assembly: GCF_964194025.1. NCBI lineage: Eukaryota > Metazoa > Xenacoelomorpha > Acoela > Convolutidae > Convolutriloba > Convolutriloba macropyga. Next base: position 46,483,980 of record NC_134468.1, on the reverse strand, counting down.
AAAAGAAATTGGTGTATGAACGAAAAGATAGCCTCCAAAGCAAAGAACTCAAATGGTGTATTATATTGACGAGATATGCCAAAATTAAGGAAGCGAGTCGAGACGAACAGCAAAATCAAACAAAAACAACAAACTTTATTTACATCAAAAGCTTTATGTCCGTTTTGAAAAACAAAGCCTAATAAAACAGTCAAAATAGCGTCAGATAAAACTGAAACTAAACAAAATAACTTGTAACTCACCAAAAAATATACGGGACCAGTCCATAATAAGGCTTGGCATAGAGATCAGCTAAAATATCCCTTAGGTTTACAATTACCAATGCTTCAATAGAACGGAATTAAGAACTGTCGGTATTCATTTTTTGCGGTTACAAAAAGAACAACAAATAGACAACAAACAAAAAATCAATTCAAACTTGCCAGAAAACGCTTTCGAAGCTGTAAAGCCATACTTTGGTCCTCAAAATATGTTTGATTGCAATTTTCTCCGAACAAGATAACGTATTATGCGACCTCTCATTAATGAAACTAGATAACAAGTTGAAAAAAGGATAAAAGACCTAAAAATAACAAAAACGTGAAATATAGTAATATCAAAACCATGAAACCATAACATAATGTGTCAAAACCGCAATAAGGACTGAGTTTGATTTCAGTAGAAAGAGGAAGCATTCTTTCATTGCTGACACTAAGCTATAAGTTGACCAAATTAAGAGAAAAATGGAGGCAAAAATCAATAAGCCATTTTTTATTCAAAAAACAAATATTTTTATAAGTCAAAACGACGATACGCTTTCAAGCAATAAGCTAGATGAATTATATTGAAGCTTATTAGAAAGCCAATTGGACGTATCACCAGTCAGTTTTGATTTGAAATCTTCTAATATTTAATTAATATAAAAAGAATCGAATTTTTTTTAATAGGAAAGACCGATTGACTACAATCCGAATTTTTTTTGGGTTGTAACAGTCCAAGATTGGTCAAAAACTAGCCATGCTAATGTTGTTTGTCCATTTAGAACACTTAATTTTTCGAAAGTCATAGATATATATGTTTTGGTATTTAAAAAATCTAAAATGAATTCTGCGTTTTTGATAATCAACGAATAATGTTAGCAAAAACGGCAAAGTTGTAACTACAGAGCACTCTCAACGGAAGTTGAAGTAGAATTAGCCCACTGTTGAGTCTACAAAGATTGTGTTAGTGGTTTTCGGGACCAAAGGAACTTATTTCGTACTGTTTTTGATGAAACAGTCTGAATTTTGTGAAAATTACATAAAAATAGCAGACAATATTTTTGTCTTAAAAAATAAAATCAACGACACTTTCTTGAAAAATTTTAACAAAGTTTAGAAAAATTGGCGAAAATTTATTCAAAAATTCCGAAAAATGTGAATAAAATCAACGGAATTCACTCTATTTTTTCAAAAGTTTAAACCTCGATAACTCCCTGTAGAAAACGAAAATCACAATCATTTTAATTCCTTATTTTACGCTGGACAAGTTTTCTTTTGATACCAGTCTCAACTCTCTACGATGAATATATCGATCGGCCAAAATTGTCTGAACAAAAAAAACCATTTGAGTGTATAGTTCCTCCCCGCCTCAGGAGGGGTCGGAAGAATTATTTGTTATGCTTTGTCTCCTCATTGACTCCCTTCAAAATAAAACGCTCTGTGTCATCACTTAATCGAGAGAGTCAACTCCATGTTCTCTGAAAACTTGTTTCAAACCAAACCCGCAAATAATTTTTTTCACAGTTATGTGAATCTTACCTATGCAGCTCTAAAATTTATCGCATTTGCGTAGTTTATATCTTACTCCTATTTAAGATTGACCTTCGTGTTTATTATCCCGTCGCTAGGTCAAAGAGTATACCAGTAATGGTACGGAAACTCTGAATATAGAATTTGAAAATACATTTCTGAGTCTTTAAAGCTATATTTAAAATAACGCTTAACTGACCATTGAAAGGTATGTCGTAACTGTGTTTAGCCGCATTGCATAGTCTGTTGGAACAGCAAAAGGTTAGCGCTGCTGTTGTTTTTTTTACAGTCACAAGTACATTCTGTAGAGCTGAATTGACTAAAAAGAGTTTCTGAAAATAAAATCTAGCCATAAGACTATCATAAAATATCCAGAGTAAAACGGTTTTTCGAAATTTTCAATCAAGTTACATGAATCCATAAAACAGTACAAAATCATCATTTTAGAGATCCATTTGAACAGTACACCCATTGAACAGTAAATTGATAGACTTCTTCAGAAGAAACAAAAAGATGTCAATCTCAAGTTATTTTTTGCCTCAATGATTGCCTCTGAAAAGGTTTTCCCTTATCGATTTTCAGACCTCCTGTCATCATAAACATTTCCCCTTACTTCTGTAAAGAAATTCTTGCAAGCTTTTGTTGAGTTCAACTGTCACGCGATTGAGGGGTATCGTTGTTGTCCTGATGTAAAGAGACTACTCGCTCTTTGTGAGAACACCATTTCCTCGTTTCAATTGTCACATTCAACAACACTTCCCTTTCCTTATTCCCTTTGCAATCTGCAAACTTTTGCTGGTCCAAAACATAAATCACTGGTCAGTGTCAAGTTTTCCCACTTACAATCATTGGTAAGCGGTTATGATAGGCTGTCTTACATTTTTGCTGTCAGCTTCTCTGCTCTGAAAAAACGTCTTTTGGTAAATGATACGCCGCGGGTTCTCGTTTTTGCGACGGAACTCTCTATTAAAGGTGTAAAACCACTCTTTCGAACGTCAATTGAAACCATATATATCATAAGCAACAACGTATAAGCCAACCACGTATAAGCATTAGTACGATCAAGTCAACAGGTGACTTACACGGTAAGATATTTTTTGCTGTTCATTTAACAGGTTTTTTCGTCTGATGTCATTGACGTCAAATCAGTTCGTATTCATTCGGCAACCTAAAAATATTAAGTCGAAAACCAGCTTAATCGATACATATCATGGTTATGTTTACTTAAAATTAGGTTAAATGAACTTTTTCGGAACTTTCTACGTATATTAGAACGTATTTTATTAATTTAGAACGATTTCTGTACGCATTTGAATACTCGATTCTGATTGGCTAATAAATCGCTATTTACTACGTAACATCCTCCGGCCCGGAAGAAGATGTTGGAAAAACTGGTACAAGTTTTACAAGCGGGCGGACGAGTGAACCGGTCGACGTACGTAAAACGGCAGAGCGCGCGACGCTATCGGAGCCGTAACGGAGTTTTACAATCCGAGCGGTTGGGTAGTCACCCCTAGGGTGTTAAAGGACGCAAATTGAGAGCATTCTCCTCGAGACAAAAGGTAGTATGCAGCACCTCATCCGTGAGGCGACGCGTGCCAAGAATAGTATACAACACACGCTTGAAGCTGCGTACCAGCCTCTCCCTGATACCACCATGATGTGGTGCGCTGGGTGGATTGAACTTCCAATTTATACCTTTGTGAGCGAGCTCAGCTGCATTATAGACAATGCTCCACTTTTCGACACTTTCTCGGAGTTCTTTCGCCGCTCCAATAAAGTTAGTACCATTGTCCGACCAAATCATGGCAGGTGTACCCCTACGTGACACAAACTGCTCAACTCCCATGATACAAGAGCTGGTGTCCATAGATGTAACTATCTCGACATAGACAGCGCGAGTAGTTAGACAGGTGAAGAGGAAGCCCCACCTTTTCTCAGTAGTACGGCGGACACTAACATAGAATGGCCCAAAGTAGTCAACGCCAGTGTTCGTGAAGGGAGGAGACTGGTAAGCAAGTCTCTCCTTAGGCAAGTCAGACATGATTGGTTGCATAGTCACAGCTTGGAATTCTCGGCATCTCAGGCAGTGTGCTTTGATGGAATGTAAAGGTGATCTTAGTTTCAGTACTGTATAGTGTTCCTGCACAATTGATCTTAGGTATTCAACGCCTTGATGACCTTGCTTTACGTGCGTGTGTTCAAGGAACAGTTTTACAAAGTGATGACGTGCATCTAAGATGATTGGGTACTTTACGTTAAACCCAACTTCCATTAACCGTCTGATGCGGCCCGAGGAACGGATTATCCCATTTGGACTAAAAAACGGTGAATGTGGAGCAATTCGGCAACTCCGTTTAACAGATTTATTGTCAAGAAGATCTTTTCTTTCGGTTTCAAAATACTTTCCTTGAACAAAGTTTTGTAGATGACGCTCGGCTTCGTCAAGTTCAGTAGGGTCAGTAATGCCACCATCGAGATTACGGTGGCCGGCATGTTTCGGCAAAAGCCGGAGAACGTATGCGGCAATGCGCAAGTAATTTTGATAAGAACTAAACTTATCAAACGGAAATATTGAAGGAACGGGAGTTATCTCTTTTTTGACATATGTAGTCAGAGATACAGTGTGTTCTATAGTGACTGCTTGGTTGACGCCAAGTTTGATGTTATTATTGATGTCTTTGTTCGGTACGAACGAGAAACGTGAGCTAGTTAGGAAATGTGGACCTTTGACCAACTGCCTAGTTACAAAATCTCAGCAGACATTCCGCGCGTGCCAGCGTCAGCTGGATTATCCTTAGTTGCGACGTGGTTCCATTGGTCAACGCTGGTATACTCCAGAATTTCGCAAAAAAGGTTTGCAACGAAGATTGGTTGCTTTTCGTTAGAGTTTATCCACTGGAGAACGGTCGTGCTGTCTGTTCACATGAATACTTGGTTAACAGTTACAGTAAGTGCTTGCGTAATTTCCCTTTTCAATGAGAGGCAAGTAGAACTTCTTGCAACTCCAGTTTTGGGACAGTCAATACTTTCATTGGCGCCACGCGCGCTTTCCCCAAAATAAACCCAAGCTCTGTTTTTACCTTGACCGTAGGAGCTGTTACTCGGGCTCGAAGAAATGGGACGGCACTAAAATATCTTGGGAACTGTCACCGATCATATGCATTTTTACATTACCAAAGGGTCCAGTAAAATAACTTCGAGCAATTTTGATGTTTTCAAGCTTTGGTAAGTCCGCACTCCAAGCCAAAATCTTTGAACCTTGTCTTGCGGGAGTTCATCATCCCATTGTTGTCCTGTGACACGCCAGATATCTTTTAAGAGCAGTCGCGCATCGACGGTAAACGGTGCGACAAGACCAATGGTGTCAAAGACGTCCGAGACAAGACTTAGGACCAAGTGTTGCGTGAGGGACTTAGTGATAGCGCAGCTTGTACCCCTACTAACAACTAAAGTGTCATTAGTGTGATCCCACTTTAACCCTAGCACATGCGATGAACCCTCCTGACATGAAACAATAACCTTGGGCTCAGTAGATTGAGGGAAACCATCAATTCGGTCAGCCAGATTTGGTACATTGCTCACGATCTTTGTAAGCTTGAACCCAACGAGATGGAGAAGATTTACCAATTCCTTTGATCTATTGATGGCTTTCTCGGGAGAATCCACTGAGTCAAGGTAATCGTCCATGTAGAAGTTTTCAAGGACGGCTTTTGCAGCTTCGTGATAAAACTTGGCATTGTCTCTCTCAGTGCGTTGAATGCATAGTTGGCGCATGTGGGCGAGTCTTTTGCCCCGAATATATGGCGCGTATATTGATACACTACAACGTTAGTTGTGGGGTCCTCCCACCACATAAAGCGAAGTGATGGTTGATCTGATTGTAATACACCAACCTGTAGGAACATTCCCTTGATGTCGGCAGAGACTGCATATGGATGTTGTCGGAAGCGAAAAAGTACGTAAATAAGAGTTTGGAGCAGATCAGGGCCAGTCGGCAAAGATTTATTTAGTGAGGCACCATGAAATTTTGCTGCTCCATTGAGTACCCTACGCACCTTGCCCGGTTTGTTCGGGTTTAGAACCGAATGGTGGGGCAGGTACCACTCTTTATCGGACTGGTTCTCTACCTTGTGAGCGTCTTGAACCTCAATTACATGTCCCTTATTTAGGTCTTCCTTGATGGTACTAGTGTACTTCTCTCTAAAGTCTTTCTCCTTGACCAGTCGTTTTTCGAGAGATTTTAGCTGTACAAGGGAGGAGGAGTAATTATTTGGGAGCTTGGTGTTGTCTGCTGCCCACAGCTTTCCGACATCGTATCTCAGACCATTGTGTTTGGTAGTACTCTCAAGGATTTTGTGAGCCCTTGCGTCTGCTGCAGATCTTGAGTTGACCTGCTTGTTTGCCCCGAATAATTCAATGTCGTACCATGACTTTACTTGAATTGCTAACTCCTTGTCATGTTCGATATTCATTTTAAAGCACTTTGAGCTTAGACAAGAACTTGATGGCAACGGACTGCTTAAGACCCAAACTATGGGTAAGCGTATGGCAACGGGTGAACGCTTCTCATCGGCAGAGAAGTATTCTAATGGGCAGATTATATGATAGACATCTTGTCAGATTATCATCTCAATGTCTTTATAGGAATATGTCACGGGAACAAGCACTGCTAAGTGTGGGTAAGTCTCTTGCAGGGCCTGTACATTAATTATATCACAGCCAACTTTCAGACTCTAGTTAACGAATGGGTCGATGGTAAATGGTTTGAAATCCTGATGTTCTCTTGGTTTTACAGTAACTTCAACAACCCTAGTATCAACTACTTCCTCCGTATTAATACCCTTGACAGTTAGCTTTAGTTCTTTACCGTGCAAACCGAGTCTATCTGCGAGACTACCGGCCACCCAAGAGTTACTGCAGGCGGTATCACATAAAACTAAAGCCTTGGTATCTAAACCGGATGAATTGACCAACTGTAGTTCCGTCACCTGAAGTAGCCCTTTAACATCAGTAACAGATGACATTGTTGGGGTCTTATTAGGCTGCAATTGACTAGAAGCCGCTTTACTGTGACCTAAGTTGCCAGAAGGCTGAGTCCTATTGGAAATTGTTGACTGTTTTGTTGAGAAAACCCTATCTGCTCCATGTAATAGTGTGTTATGCGAACTATTACACCCTTCTGCTCGACACTTTCTCGGTTGAGGGCACTGGCGGAATGTGTGCTTGTCCCGTAAGCACGAAAAACAAGGTTTATTGTCCGCCACCAACTTAGCTCTCTGGGTTGGTGTCTTTTCCTTGAAAACTCAACACTCCCAGAGCCGGTGGTTACCTTTACATACAACGCAGCGAAAGTAAGTGTTTCTGGAAGAAGATGGCATTTGCGACTTTGTTTCCCTTTGTTGTGAGTTTGATGCAAACACTTTTGAGGCTGTTTTGGTCATGGTAACTGAAGTGATGTTATCTTCAGACTTTGCCTTGGTTGCGCTTTGTTTCATAAGAACATGGGCCTCAGCCTTTTCTTTAGGCCAATCGTTAAAGTCAAGGAGGGTAGGATTATCCCAGTGCTTTTTAACCGTATAGAGCGACCGTGACTCTTTCATGTTTGGTGGTAACTTCTGTACCGCTTGGTTATGTAGGGAAGCGCTCTTCAAGTCAGCATCATATGATAGTGACTTGAAAACCCCAACCAAGCTGGATATGGCTGCAGAATAGTTAATGATGTTATCACTATTGTGCATTTTAAGAGGTGGAGAAATGCTTAGTTTATCCAAGTGTGCACATACGACTGCCTGTGGCTGGCCAAATTTACGTTCTAAGGTCCTTAATTCATCCTTGTACATTGAACCACAGTAAGCAAACTCGGCGATTGCAATCTTTGCTTTACCGGTGACGAGCGTTTTAAGGTATGTCAATTTAACGTTATCAGTGAGCGACTGCGAGTCAATCGCGCTTTTAAATTGACTATACCACTCGTGCCATTGTAATGGATCGCCATTATACTGAGCAAGTTTTCATTCTGGCAAGGGGTCATTTTTCTTGCTGGTTTCTGCATCAGCCAATTCTTTAATCAATGACGCATTGTCTGCAATTGAAGAGACAGGTGCAGACACCTGCGGGCCACTCCAACTCAGCGGTGTGGGCCCATCATGAGGATCTGTTGGCTGAAAAACCGGAGTGGCTAGACCAGGTACAACGTTACCAGAAGTTGCGATTGGGTTTTCCTGTTGTGTGCCGGATGGTGATTGAATATCAATCAAATGGGTGAATTCGAATATATTTGTTGTTGAAAATTCGTAACAGATGGTGCGATGTGTGGCTGTACATTTGGAGCAACATTATTTAGGGTAGTAATGTCTTGGTTGACTAATGACGGTCTGTGCTGTGCAAAACGCCGAAGACTCATATTTGGCACGAGGGATATTGGGATATTAGACTCATATTTGGCACGAGGGAAGTGTTGGCCAAGAGGGATATTGGGAATATATGGGACAGGTCGAGCAACGGAGCGTTCGACTTTATGTACTTGGTTAGTATTGTTTTTGAAAGTGTTGTGGACGGGAGGCTGATTGATCAAGGGCGAGTGTGGAATTCGAGCAGTGAGGTTAGCTGCAAAAACTGGGTTCAGAATGGGAAGGTCATTAGGATGAGCGGTTTCGGAGATGTGCTGTTGTGTGTATGGACTTGGTGGGGCGCTTGGGTGCAAGGGAACGTTTATTGTGGGGGCTGGATGATTTGTGGTCGGAAAAGGAGGAAGAGTGGCGTTTGGTGCTCGGAGAACAAAATTAATTTGTTGTCGAGAGCACATACGCTGGGCCAAATTATTCTTGGGCAGACTTCATGTTTCAGGTCCCCTGGATTCTGAAGTTTGAAGTTGTGCGTGTGGAAAAAAATTGGACGAATTATTTTGATTAATTTTTGGTCGAACGGGCTCTTGAATGGGTGGCGAATAAACACCTGGGGCGTGTACAGAAGACGGGTGACTATCTGCGGTTACTTGGTTAGTTTTATGCTCGGAAGCGCCGTGCCTTGTTGGCCTGTTTGTTTCATTTGCACCCGTAGGTGCACCTGGTACAACGCCTGTGTGTTAGCAGCAGCCAAAAAGTTTTCAGGTGGGTTATAGTAGGGATCGAGTTGCTGTAAGGTCTCATTGCTTAAAATGTAATTGCCTCGACAATTTTTTGCAGTATAATGCCTTGAAGTTTCAGTGTTCTGATCTTCCACTGTTTTGCGGTTGTTGTGGCTAGGAAATTCTGGAGGGTCAATCATAACATCTGGTTCACTAATTTTCTCCTTATTGTTAAAACTTAAAGCAAGTGAGGTGTTGATCCAGTCTTGGACAGCCTTTTCACTTCTCATTGAGCTCCTAGCACTTGCAGTTGTTTCAGATTGGCTACCTTTTGAAACGGCGTCCAGCAATTCATATTCTTGCAGAGTTGCCTCTGCCAACCGCTTCCTGTTGTCTTCCTCCAGTTCATCTAACTCCATTTGCTTTTTTTTGTTTAGCAAGGCGAATGGCTGCCTCATTCTGTTTTTCAATTTCTTCGCGCTTCATTTTAGCAATTACGTAATCATGTTCACGTTGACTGGATGTTTTTGACAAGGCCATAAGTGAGGGAAGTCTAGAACGAATGGAACTTTTTGGTTCCTGGAACTCACTCACTTTATCATCAGCAGAGTTGATGTAGTTTTGTGCTGAAGTGAGTATCTTGTCGTTCTTAGCTGTCATTGCTTCCAAGTAAGACTCTAATGAAGGAACAAGTGCATTTGTATCCTCCGTTTTTCCAGCAAATGCTATCAGGTCCTCATTTTTGTCTACAACAGTCATAAATGCTTCGTTGCACTTTGTTACTAGGCGTTCAACTTTCACTCGCCTACTTTGACTATTTATACAATGAAGTGTATCTTCATGTATAGCATGCAATTGAGCTTCACGCTTTGACCTGGCAGCGTACAACTTTTTGTTTTTTTGATCAAGACTATTAGACATTACAATGTTGTTATTTCCAACGACCAGCAAAACTACCACTGCAAACGGTTATCTATTATATGCACACTCCAAACAAACCAAATCCACGCGAAACAAACCCAACGCAAAATGCACCAAACACAGCACACTGTAGACGGTCTGTAAAACCCACCGCCCGAAGAGCAAAAAAGGTCGTCGAGCACACAGTGTCCGACAAAAACAGAAGTGGAGCGCTGAATGCTATGCGCTTTATGCGGCGGGAGATAAAGGACACCCGGAAAATTGAGCGAGGAGCGCGCGACAACGGAAACGTGACGGACGGGAAGTCGGGCAAGCAACGCGCGATGCAACGGAAACGGGAAGGACGGACGGGAAGTCGAGCGAAAACGCGCAACGCAACGAAACGGGACGGTGGGGAAAGAACCGGAGGGAAATGAGATCGGAAAGTACTATGTTAGCAGACCACAGCAAAAAACTCTACCAAACAACCTAGCCGTAACTCCAGAACAAGTTTAAGTCACACCCTAGGAAGAAGGAGAGAAGCTACTGCAAGACAATCTAGCATTGTTCATTATGGGGCTTAATATAACAACAAATTAATTTACGGCAATGCAGTAGTACACTAAAAAGATAAAAAAGGTCGAGAAATTTACTAGCCGTAACTCCAGAATAAACTTAAGTCACATCCCAGCAAAACCCAAACCACAACAAACAATCAGCATACTAGCGGTATTAAACAAACTACAGCTAAATTGAACAAACTACAATAAAGTATTTGTAGACAAAGACAGTTGGAAAAGTCAAGAAACAATCCAACCATAACTCGAAAACAAACTTAAGTCACACCCTAGAAGGCAACAAGACCAAACCAACTAGCAATCATACAGGTACACAAAAACGCACAGCAGCAAAATCAATATACTACAACAGGAGGGCTAGTAAATTAGTAAAGTTGAAAAGTCAAAAGACAATCCAGCCGTAACTCGAGAATAAACTTAAGTCACACCCTAGAAAACTATAAGACCTGAACAATAAACCAGCATACTAGCATACACAACATACTACAGCAAAAACAACAACATAATTCAAAAATATGACATACATCAAAATCCGGAAAAGTATACGGAGAAAACGGAAAGCAACGTTTTGGGAGAGCGACGTTATTGAAAAGAAAAACGGAACACGGAGAATTGAAAAGTTAAGGGACGAAAAGGACGCGGACGAAACGGTACATAAACGAACAACGAGGAAAAATTATAGGGATTCGATAATTTTTTGTTTAGTCCAGAGGTTGTGAAAATTTTCAAAACTTTTTGTGTTAATTGAATTTCACTCAAATTACAAACCTTCTTGCTGGAATATTGATGTTTTTGACAAATTTGTCAAAATTTTATGCATTTGTCCAATTTTTTTCAAATTTTGGTCAATTTTTGCAAATTCTTGATTACGGAACGGTAATCCAGTAAACTGGAAAGTTTTAAACTCAAAAATAGGTTTATCAAAATTATTAAAAGTATTGATTTTCTAAAATTCTTTTAGAATTGCCTCAAATTTGACCAAAAAATTTCAACATTGAACAATTAAGCGTTATTTTCTCTCAATTTTCTCTATATCATAGGTTATTTTTGAAAATTTGAGAATTCGAACAAAAATTTTCAAAATTGATGTTTTTTCGTCCCAAAAATTATATTTTTCTAACCAATATTTTCTGCTAAGAAGCGTTTTAATTTCACTACCCTATGCAACATCGAAGAAAAAAAATCACGAGTTGGGTTTCTTGCCGTCTAGGTGATAAATCTAATTATTTCACACAAATCAGCAGCTATTGCCTGCGTCCCTGTTGATTCGGCCCTGTTTTTTTCTCAACATCTGTTGTACTGCGAGAAACGTATGTCACTTGGTCACTTGACGCCATCAGGTGTCTTCACAATCACAAGGTCAGATGCCCCGGATGGACCACAACCTCTCGTCTGATTTTGAGATTGCCTTCAGGGTCATCTGAAACTCGGTTTTCTGGCCCAATGACAAAGTAGTGTACTATCAACAGGCAGAATCCACAAATGGCACAGAATTTGATCCAGGTCTTCAATTTTAATATCATCCTCACTCTTTCTTTTTGCGAAACAGTAAGTTGTGTTCCCCACAATCCGTCTCAATCCAGGGAATCGACAAAATAAGATCCAATCCAAAGATTCAAGACGTGCAAAATAATTGCAGTGATTCGAACTTCGTCTGTTTTTATACAAATACCCGATTAATTATAATGCAACACGAATTAAGATTTCAGCAAAGCTTAATAAAGGCCTTTTCTATCAGACTCTGCCAGCTATTTTCAGGAATTGCAGACAAACTAAAGTGTAATTATAGTAACGAGCCGATTTAGTCCGAATCCAATCAATAATGATCTGGTTCTATCCCGGCTCCCTGGTTCAATCCATTGGGTTCCCGGGTCGCGGCAATTGAAACCATATATATCATAAGCAACAACGTATAAGCCAACCACGTATAAGCATTAGTACGATCAAGTACGATACCGTCAAGGTGACTTACACGGTAAGATATTTTTTGCTGTTCATTTAACAGGTTTTTTCGTCTGATGTCATTGACGTCAGATCAGTTCGTATTCATTCGGCAACCTAAAAATATTAAGCCGAAAACCAGCTTAATTGATACATATCATGGTTATGTTTACTTAAATTTAGGTTAAATGAGCTTTTTCGGAACTTTCTACGTATATTAGAACGTATTTTATTAATTTAAAACAATTTCTGTACGCGTTTGAATACTCGATTCTGATGGGCTAATAATTCGCCCATTTACTACGTAAGACTCTCAATTGGTTTCATCAACACTTTTTTGTGTTCGCGATTTGACGAATGATCTATTCGGTTTCCCTATTTGTCGCTCTTGGGCACATGTTTTTCGGCGAATGCAAGAGAAGCCAATAGGCAAGCAAGCCGACAGAAAAGCAAGCCGAAAGTCATGTAATAGTTATGTAATCTATCAGAAATAATACATTGTCAGCCGTTACAACCAATACTGCGCGTAGTATTATAGTGCATAATATATTCCAATGCACCAAAGAAACAAAAATGCGTCAATTGTTAGACATCTAGTGGGTACGGGCCTCAGCAGACCACTGTCCATGGCCATGCCTCTCATCCGCTGTGGGATGTAATCAGGAAATAGCGGGCCGGTTATCGCGGTGAAGCCGCGACGCGCGTCAAGCGCGCCCACCGGCCCGCCAGGGGCAACTTAAAATACGGGTATCCGAAAATTTTTCGGCTTACTTGACCTCATTTTCAAAATTCGGCTTGCTTGCCTATCAGCTTGCTTGACCGTCACCATGTTTTTCAATAATTACCGAGATCAATATGCGCATCTTCTTTGTTGAGATGCAAAAATCTCCAATCATTCACCAGCACCGCAAAATGAAAAATCTGTTTTCATGGTTTCTATGGTTTCTGATATTATAATTTTCCAAATACTTTTCGAACAGTTGCTTTTGCTTATGATTTGCTGACATTGCGTACGTAGCAACTTGTTCAGACGAGCTTGGTCTTTTCTCATCGTGCCTTGAGTTCTGCGCGAAGTACGTATTACAGTAGATTGCCAATAGCCCTTGACATCCAATTAGTCTCATCTCATGAATCTAAGAGACCAATGGTATATATGATCTTCTCCTTTCTGCATCTTCTACTAAGGTGTACCTAGTCACTTCTCCGCTAGTCACAACACATACCGCAGGTATCTCGCAATTAAAAAACGTACAATTCTGCCACTAATTCTCAAAGCAGTTAATTCCCGTTTTTTTGAGTCTTGCGTATTCATAGAATTTGATGTCAATTTTTTTTTGAAAAATCGGTAACACCAATTATTGGTATTAAATGAGCATTAGGTAGTTTTATTTAAAAATTGACTCTTACAACAAACTTCAGCAAAATAGTCGCCCAAGTGGTTAAAAAAATAGAACGAAGCGAGGTTTCCCAATCGATCGAATAAAGCTCTGTACAGTGAACTTTGCCAAACCGCAGTCCTAAGTCATCTTTTTTATTCTATAGAGAAACACTGGAATAGGCCTCCTGGAAATGTTGCACGTTTACATTCGACTAACTAGATAAAGCCGAGTTTCTGTCTAAGCTAAGAAGAGTTTTTGGCCTTCCGATGGATTGCTCCTGTAATTACTTCCGATTGAGCTAACAAAAAAAACAATGTTCTACGGAGCTTCTCAATTGAACTTTCTTACCGCTTGTCTAATATAGAGGCATGTCTATATTAAATTTGAGCTAATCACTAAAATATGATACCAAAGGTCATTCAGAACGAATCCGTTAAAATTGTTGACATCAGATTTAGAAACCTTTAATAGCAATCATTGCATGAAACAAGAAAATTTGCTCACAATATCGAACATGCGTAAAAAATTGTCAACCATCGAAAGCTCTTTCGACAACCTCAAGTTGTTGCTAATATCACCAGGGAAATTTTTTGGAAAGTTTAATTTTTTACTTTGAATAAACGGCAAAAAAAGAATATTTAGAGCTAACTGACATCTTTACAGAAGCGATTTTGTTTGTTTGATCGAAGTCAGCTATTAGTTACTCCTTATTATCAATTGCAAGTGAACATGAAATAGGAGGTTAAAATTAAACTCGAACTACTTCCGCTATCACAAAAAAGTTGTCCGACGCATTTACGACACATAGAATGACATAAAATTGTCAATAAGATCATTTCTCATAATTTTGCGACCAATTCTGTTTATGTTATACAATATTTGAAAAAGCTCTATACAGTTAACAATCTCCTCAGGACATAAGTTTTACGCTGAAGGAGTGACGTTATGGAAAACTGTTCACATCCTGTTGACATCGCTCCCTAAGTTCAATCAGGGATGTCATTTCGACAAATAAATCTGCGTGACTAGCAGTATAAGTAACGCCTTACAAATCACCAAAAAATTCGTGAATTTTTGATAAAATCATCAGCTCAAATACAGTGCCGCTTGAGGCGCAATTCTCAAACTTTAATTTTTTTTTACTGTTTCTTTGATTTTGTGCTTTTACATCTGAACCAAGTTTGATTAAAAACAAAGATAATTATCTCTGATGTTCTAAATTTTTCCTTTTGCAAAAAACAAAGTCGATTGATAAATAAAAAACACTTTGCGCCAAAATTTCAACGGCCATTCTTTTTTGATTTTGATGAATCGTAGTTTTTTCTCATATTGATGTTATTGAGGCCCAGTGAATACTAGAAATCAGATAATGAAAAAAAATTAGAAATGAATTAAACAATTTTTGTTAGGCTTAGTTCATTTCTGAATCATCAGTTTTGTGTTTTTTTTAATTTTGCATTTGAAAGAGCAGTCAATGGACAAGGACTGACTTACGAGATAATTTCGACTTTCTTTTGTATTTTGAGTTGATACCAGAAACTCCAAAAATTTTTTTATTTCAGCTGTAAGCTCTTTCTTAATCAGAGTGAAGCAATTTTTAAAACCACAACTCTGAACAATTAGATAACAAAACATATTGATTATCAAGTAAAAGCACTAGTTTACAAAATAGGAGATCATGCAGTCACAAAACTTGTAGTGACTGCATAAAATCACGGAAATGTAGTTTCTTGACAAAATTGAGACCGTTGAAACGAACTGGCTGTTGTTACGTTTTCCTCGTTATTGATACATTTGTTTTCCACTAAATTTGTCTGCCGACCCCGAAATTTACTTGCCTGATGCAGAGAGTGCTTGTGATACCAACTAACAAACGTCATAGGAAATCAGAAGGAAACGCCAGATATTTCGTTCGAAAACAGAATTTCAATGGCAAAATTGAAAAACTGACCCTGCCTAAAAACTAAAAACCTAATTTACAGAGAACAGTGTCAGTCAACTCTGAACAAACGCGTCAAGACAAAAATAAATAACTTTGGTCGAAAAAAGTTAGCAGTAAAAATGTCTTGGCTTCAAATAACCTAATATTCATATCGACCCAACAAACTTTGCAAAGATTTTTGCTAACAAATTGTTAATGCTTTTGAGGAGGGCAGTCCCAAGCAACTACAAAATCGAAACAAGCTAGTACTGTAATGACGAAACTGTTATGCGGAGCAGTTAATGCAAGTCAGAGAGTGCAAAGCGAAATGGGAAATCCGTTTGATTAAGCATGAAAGCAAACGCACGCAATGAGAAACAAATGCAGAGCAAAAAAATTCTAGCCAGGTATGAAAAAAGACAAGTTTAACCGACACTAAAGATATGCAAAAATCAGTGAATCATAAGTTAAATATTCAGACAGCAGTGAACCATCGAGATAAAGAAGAATCTTATGTGTGAAGCATGGATGAAAAAATGCAAAAATTAGTCTCAGTTTGCAAAAAATGCGATCTGAACAGGAACATGTTTAACAAAGGAAAATGACGAACGAAAATGACGAAACTCTAAACAAGCATCAACTAATAGAGGGAAGGCGTAAACAAGAACCAAAGTGAAAATAACGACTTCAAAAGATGATTATGCTCGTTTTCAATCAATCAGTGCTCGGCACAAGTGGCCCTTCAGCTGGACTGAAAGTCAAGGAGATATCGAATGTGGCCATTAGAACCAACAAACTCTTAAGGCCAGATAGTTGTAGCCCTCGTTTCGAGGCAGCCACTCACCTAAACAGAAATAGTCAGTTCTCAAAATATCGAAAATTGTTCAATCATTTATCAACTAATGAAGAGCAGGACGCTTTTTCGGGAGCTGATTTACATTTCAGCAATGCTATTTTCAAGAAACAATAAACCACCGAGCTGAAATTGAATGATTTTAAGGGAAACACACAAATGGTCTGAGTTGTTTAGTGTGTTTCTTGATATGGTAGATCAATAAAAGACTATGAAGGATTGAACCAAAGCGCTGCTGACCGGGATTGAACCAAAGCCCTGAAGGATTGAATCAAAGCTCTGCTGACAGGCGAAGCAAAATTGACCATGCGATTTTCTGGAGTATTCCATGATGTTTACTGGAGCACTCTTGAGGTGAGCTTTTATGACCCCATGAGATTTATAGCTAGGCAAGTCAAGTTAAACCTCAGGAATCACCAGTTTTGATGAATTTTGTGATCAATAGTTCTCAGTTCGTGCACGAGCTCTAAAAAGTACAAGAAACACTAATTGGTAATCTCTAATCAAGTTCTACAACTGGATAGTCCACTTCGAGTTCTCAATGAGATGTTTCAATCTTTCAATGTTGATGATTACAATGAAAACTGCGCTTATGTGGTTGAGTTTGTGAAACGGCTATGAAGAATGTCTTTTGTACCCGAAAGTTTTTCTGCTTTCAGTGGAGAGCGAAAAAAAGAGCGAAGAAAACCAATTAAAGCAAACTGTTTTCGAAACAACTGTACTTCAGTTGAAGTTCAAAATTGGAAGTAACGAAGCCAAGTCAAAGCATCACAGTTCACTAGTTATTGGTTCTCATACGACATGGAAATGTCCATTATTCATCAACATGAGTCTGAATGCTCGGTACGCTACACTGGAGAAAAAGGCTTAAGAAAGGTGTGTCTAGGCAGAGAAAATTAAACCAAAAATTATAAAATCAAATTGTGCTGTACAAATGGATGCACCAGGACGTACAATCAATACACTCTTGTAACAAGCAAAAGGTGGAAATGAATATATTTTACTCGATAGTGGACAAACTGCTTCATTCACAGATCAAAGTGCTCAACATAGGTTAAAAACCCAAGGCACTGTTATCATAAATGCTATACACGGAACAAGGAGTCTGAAAACAGATTGCGTTCCTCTGAAAAAAAGCCACTCTATTCAGAGATGCATTCATATAATCTCTCTGTGCACACACTTCAATCTCATTGGGTTACCAAAATTATGTCGACAACAAGCTTAAACAAAGCTTCAAATAATTGAATGTTCTCTCTAATAGAAGCTTCAACTTGAATGAAGTGAGCAGTTTTTGTCGTGCAAGTGGCTTATGAGCAACAACACTCCTTGAAAGACAAAATACAAAAGCAAAATGATTATTCAACTGTTCTATTGGAGCTGCGAGTGGGCCTATAATGAGGTGGAATAAAATCTATCTTCGTCACTTGATCTTCACATATAATGATAACTTGCCGGAGATAACATAAAGTTGTTGCAGGTAGAAGTCGATGCTTTTCCAAAATTTTTGTCGGGAGTCAGTCATGGAAAGAACTGCAGGCCCAAAAGATGCCAGAGAGTACAACAAAAATTACAGACAAAATGTAAAAATTTTAAATGCTCTGGAGTGGACCAAAGCATTTTAGCGAACAACTAAGTTTTGAGTCGGTTTCACTCGTTTGTTCGAGGAAGTCGAAGGGAATCAACCTTTAGAACTTTATTTCCACAACCAACAGATACAGATGTTTACAAGCAAATGGTGAAGATAATAATAAAGTCCGTATTGAAAAGTAACATTGGGAAAGAATATGTGCCACATCGTTCAGCTATGAACCTGATCAAGCCGGACAAAGTGAGACGTGTTTGCAAATTCGCATCAGGGAACAAAAAATATGCCAAAAAAGTAATCGATTAGCAGGACATGATCTACTCTACTACACAATGTTATAAAAACGGCATTTCTTCGAAGGGCTAATTGACATGACAGCTGCTATCGAGTCAATCTTTCCTGAGAATGAAAGTACCCGAAAGGGTGAAGAGTTCCTATGGCGTCCAACAGTTATCGAGCATCCCGAACAATTTGAAAATCGCTTGACGTGCTTGGCGCTAAGAGTGCCAAATTTTGTTCACTTTTTGCGCCCGAACGACTGGGATCAAATAAAAAAATGTACTGCAACTCAGCAAAAGCAACACAAATTAGTTCATATTTCGACGGCAGCATCAAAACATTGGGAACCTCAGTAAAATCCATCACATTTTTCCAGCTGTTGAAACAAATTGAGATGAAGAATTGGATACGCCACAATGATACGGGTAGCCCGTTGATTTTGAACTCACATCAAAGAGCTCTTCATTGCTTGGACTACAATGGACTGTTACTGACTTTAGCCTTATTGTGTGCGCAGAGGTACCAACAAAAAAATTTGAAACCCAGTAACTCAGAGGAAGATTCCGCTACTAATATTTTCATTATTCGAGTCAATCGGTTTCCTTGCTTCATTCACAGTTCACAAGGGAAGATTTCTGAAAAAGGTTTGGAGTAAATAAATAAAATATTTACGGATAAACGTAACTCATTTCCACAACTGTAAACTTGTCATTAGCCTAAGACTTCATTGCCCAAAATTTGTTCGTAATAATTTCAGACCCAATTCAAAGACTTAGTTGTTGTTGTGAAAATTATTATTGTGATTGAAAGTCTGCTGTTTGCCTTCTTAATCCTCTATTAATATCGAGAGTAAAATTTCTAAAATATTCATAATTGGTCTCTCTTTTTTTCGTTCGAATTGATCCTAGTTTAGTTAATTGGAGATAATTACTCAAAGTGCGGAAGCTAGTGAGTTACGGCGTGGAAATTAGTGAAAAGAGAGTTTTCACGATGGCCCAAAACAACGCGTTGTTAAAATTGAGTCCACGTATGCCCAATTTAGTAGTCGTTTTGAACCAAATTATCTTAGTGTTGTGCACGTATGTTAGTTACTTACAGTCTGACTAAGTTTAGACTCTGTGATGAAACATTTTTAGCCCTGCAAACACAAAAATAAAGTCAAACTAATTACCAACTGCGAGGATAATATTATTGAATTTTTATAATAAATTTTGTTCAAAAGTTTTTAAATGTTTTTAATATTAAAATATACATACGTAAGATAAATCTGTTGTTATGAGTTTGCACTTAATTTTAGGTAATTTACTCGAGGCAAATTGCGCGTATCATTTTTAGCAGGTAATTTTGCAGGTACTGCTACCTGCAATTTTGCTTACCTGAAAACGTCGCAGGTAAATTTACCAGACATTTTTCTTAGAGTGAAAAATACTATTCGGAATCTGCAACAGTGCTTCCGCATGCAGCTTCCTTAACATGACTTGGGTTCCATAATTTGTAATCGACAAAAATGTTTTAGTTTTGTTAATATCACCTACGTGAATGAATACGTCCTCTAAACAGAATTAAACAATAGAGACATAATACAAGATGTAGATAAATTTTCTTAAATTATCATAAATTTTTCTTCTGTTTTAGTGTTGATCAGAGCGTACAGAATGCAACTGGGTCTCAACCTCAGCAGGTATGAGTTGCTATAATTTATAAAACATGCCTCCTATCGTCTCCGATTGTGCATTATTTTGGAGAGAAATACTTTAAGCGCTCGTTATGAGTACCTGTGATACTCGTAATGGGTTGCTACGCGAGGCTTCAACTTATGAAAAGACCGTTTTCAACCGGTATTTGCTGTAAGAGTTTGTTGATTTTTTACCTGTCCTTGACGTTAGCTGGAAATTGAAGCAATGACCTCTAATTTAACTCGACTATAAAGTTCAGTTTATTATGGCTGGACTGATAGAAGTGGTAAGAAATGGCGCGCTCCGTAATAAAAAATGGCGGGCTTCTACTATATGGACCATGCAGGGAAGGTTCGCGCATAATATTCGGGCATTTCAGTTGTCAAACAATGTACAAGATAAAAGATTAAAATGTACACAAAAAATACCAAATTTGTTGACAGTAGATAGATAAAAGCATCATTGTTCCGCATCACCCCACTTAAGCATCACCCCACTTACATATATAAGCATCACCCCACTTGTTGGAGGAGGAACTATGTACTCAAATAGTTTTTTTTGCAGACAATTTTGGCCGACCGATATATTGATCGCAGAGAAATGTGAGTGGTATCATTAAAAAACTTGTCCAGCGTAGAACTCAAAACTAAAACGAAATTCTGTGTGAACACGTGATAATTACATGATTTTTGTTCACTTTTATCGTAATTTTTGTTCAAATTAAGGCACTTCTATAAAAACATTATTTCAAAATTACATTTCACTCAACAAAATGAAAAAAATTTGTGTTACCAATCGGTCAATGGAGACGTTAGCTCTGGTCTCGTGAGGAAGTCTACGATCAAGAAAACTCGAATTCATTTTGAGAGCTGTTTTTTTTTAGAAAAATTTTTATTTATTTTTGTTTTTTAGTGACTTAGAGACTATTTATTTTCATATCGAGGTTCCGCTGATGACAAAACTCGTATACAGTTTTATGATACCCAATGAACAAAAATTTTTCACTCATGTTTTTTGTCTTGGACTTTCAATGAAATTTTGATTTCTTTTTGAGATTTTAACAATTTTTGTGAGTCCTATGGCATAAATTCGCTAAATAAAAGTGCAATCCTTTTTCCAATGTGCATTAGATAAACCTATATGGTGCTTTCAGTTGACGGCTAATGGCTGGCAAGACTTAAAAATATAAATTTTCGAAAATTTTTTTGATCATTAACCGAGATTTAACCTATTTTGACGAAGATTAAGTCACTCACAGTAAAAAAAAGCACCCCTTTTTTACTGCAATCAATACAAATCTGGTAAACAGTTATATCTTCTTACTATTGGATTTATATCTCCGATGCCAAGAGTTTTCATATTTTAAAAAAAATTATTGGATATTTTTTCCCCTAAAATTTTTGGTTTTTGCCTGCTTTTGTTGTTGTTTTCATAATCATAAGACTTATTGCGATGTTTTATTGATAACCTTAATTTGGAAATTTCCTTATCTCCTTATTGACATAAGTTAGCGTATTTATTGACTTCTTTTGAGAGATATTGAATTTAGTGATAAGACTTTAAAACTTTTTGGACACTAACCATTATTAAACTTATTTTTATGAACTTTAAGTCCGTCTCAGTAATGACCGGACCCTCTTCCTTTTGACTGCAACCAAAATTAATCTGATAAGCTGTTTGGTTTTATCTTCTAACTATGGGTCTTATGACTTTGATGCTACGAGTTTTTAATATTTTTTAAAAAATATTGTGGATAATTTTTGTAATTTTGGTTCGTTTTGAAATCTTATCTCCTTATCTGGATATTTATAGTTCTCTGCGGCTAGAAAAAGCCGTTCAATGGATCATAGAAAAAGTTTTTAGAGAAAAGTTTATGGTTTAAATGTCTTTGAAACTTTCTTCTTTCACTTTTCTACTGAATTTCTGGCTTTTGCAAGTATTTGTCGTTGTTTTCATAATCATAGGACTTACTGTAATGTCTTGTTCACAACTTAATGGTGTGAAAAACCTCCTTTTCTTCCCATCGAGACATAGCGTTGTGTATTTTTTTACTTCCGTTGAAAGCTCTTGAACTTAATGTATCTTAATACTGAAAAAAATTTAGATTTTCGTGGACATTAACCAACCTAAAACTTATTTTGGTGAACTGTAAGTAAATCTCAGTAATGACAAGACCTCCTTGGTTTCTACTGCAACTAAAAAGAATCTGGCTAGCGGTTTCATCTTCTAACCATTGGTTTTATGACTTCGATGCCATGAAATTTGATAATTTTTTTTAGTTAGTGTTTTTTTTTTGTAATTTTGGTTCCTTTTGAAATTTCATCACATTATCCGAAAACTGATAGTTCTCAGTGGCTTAGGAAAGGCGTTCAATGGATCATAGATAAAGCTTTTGAGAAAAATTTAGGATATAAAAAGCTTCGACACAATCTTGCATTTTTCTACTGAAGTTTTTGGATTTTGCCCGCTTTTGTTGTTATTTTCATAATCATAAGACTTATTTGTTGTCATTTTGATAATTTTATGATGACCAACGTCCTTATTTCTTTATTGAGGATTAAGTTTTTGTTTTTATTGACTTTCGTTGAGAGCAACTGAATTTAGTGGCTGATAAGAGTTTAAATTTTTTTTGGACACTAAGCAATATTAAACTTTTTTTCATGAACATTAAGTCATTCTCAGTAACAACAGGACCCTCCTCTCTTAACTGCAGCCAAAGTTAATCTGGTAAGCGGTTTTTTCTCCTAACTATTGGTTTTTTGACTTCGATGCCACGAGTTTTCATATTTTTTTTTAATTTCTGGTTTTATTTTTGTAATTTGGTTCCTTTTGAAATTTTGTCGCATTATCCGAATAATGATAGTTCTCAGTGGCTTAGAAAAAGCATTCAATGGATTATAGATAAAGTTTTCAGAGGAAAATATATGGTTTAAATGGCTTCGACCTTTTCTTGCGTTTTTCTACTAAAGTTCTTGGTTTTTGCCTGCTTTTGTTGTTGTTTTCATAATCATAAGACTTATTGTGATGTCTTACTTGTTACTTTAAGATGAAAATATCATTTTTCCTTTTTAGGGCATAAGTTTGCGTATTTAATGACTTCTCTGAGAGCTATTGAATTTATTGGTTGATAAATATTTAATTTTTTTTGGACACTTTGGTTTTTAAATTTTGGTTTTTTTTTTCGAAATCTTATCTCATTATCCTAATATTGATAGTTCCGATTGACTTCCGACGTGATAGAATACGTCCAAACGCACATAGAAAAAATTTTTAAAGAAATTGTTGTCATCATAATCATAAGACTTATTGTGATGTCTTATTGATAAATTTAAGATGACTAACATCTTTATCTCCTTATTGAGGCATAAGTTTGCGTATATATTGACTTCCGTTGAGAGCTATTGAGTTTAGTGGCTGATAAGGCTTTTAAAAAAATTTTTGGGACACTAACAATTATTAAGTTTGTTTTTATGAACTGTAACCAGTCTCAGTAAAGACGGGACCCTTTTGACTGCAACCATAATTAATCTGGTAAGTTGTTTGATTTTCTAACTATTGGTCTTATGAATTCGATGCCACGAGTTTCCAATATAATTTTAAAAAAATTTTGGATTTTTTTGTAACTTTGGTTCCTTTTGAAATCTTATCTCATTATCCTATTATTGATAGTTCCGCTTGACTTATAGAATACGTCCAAAGGTACGCACATACAAAAAGTTTTCGGAGAAACGCTTATATTTTAAATGGCTTCGACAACATCTTCTTACATTTTTCTAATGAATTTTTGGTTTTTTCATGTATTTTTTGTTGGTTTCATAATCATAGGACAAATTGTGATGTCTTATCCATGACTTATTGATGAGAAACGATATAACGTAGTGTTATTTTTTTTACTTCCGTTGAAAGCTTTTGAATTTAATGTCTGTTAATACTTTAATAAAAATTTTTAGATTTTTTTGGACATTAACCAAACTTGAACTTTTTCTGGTGAACTGTAAGTCATTCTTCTAACTATTGGTTTTATGGTTTCGATATTTTTGGTATTTTTTTTAGTTTTTGGTTTTTTTGTAACTTTGGTTCCTTTTGAAATTTTATCACATAATCCGAAAAATAATAGTTCTCAGTGGCTTGGGGAAGGCGTTCAAGGGATCACAAATAAAATTTTCAGAGAAAAATTTATGGTTTAAATGGCTTCGGCACTTCCTTGCGCTTTTCTACTAAAGTTTTTTGTTTTTGCCTGCTTTTGTTGTTGTTTTCATAACCATAAGACTTATTGCGATTTCTTATTGATTGCTTTCGGATGAGAAATTTCCTTATCTCTTTTTTGAGATAAGTTAGCGTATTTATTGACTTCCGTTTAGAGCTATTGACTTTAGTGGCTGATAAGACTTTAAAATTTTTTTGGACACTTACCATGAGTAAACTTATTTCCATGAATTGTAAGTCAGTCTCAGTAATGACAGGACCATCTTCCATTTAGCTGCAAACAAAATTAATCTGGTAAGCGGTTTTACCCTCCAACTATTGGTCTTATGACTTCGATGCCACGAGTTACCAATATTATTTTTAAAAAGTTTGGATATTTTTTTAACTTTGGTTTTTTTCGAAAACTTATCTCATTATCCTAATATTGATAGTTCCGACTGACTTAGAGAAGACGTCCAAAGGCACATAGAAAAAGTTGTGAGAGAAATGCTTATGGTTCAAAATGGCTTCGACACTTTCTTCTTACACTTTCATACTGAATTTTTGACTTTTGTATTTGTCGTTTCATTTGTCGTTGTATTTTTCGTTGTTTCTATGTATTTGTCGTTGTTTTCATAATCATAGGACTTATTAAGATGTCTTATTCATGGCTTATTGGTGAGAAACGATATAACGTAGTGTTATTTTTTCTTCCGTTGAAAGCTCTTGAATTTAATGTCTGTTAATACTTTGAAAAAATTTTAGACTTTTTTTTGGACATTAACCAATCTTAAACCAATTCTGGTGAACTGTAAGTCATTCTCAGTAATGCAAAATGGACGTCCTTATTTTCTTATGCAAATAAAATGATGCAAATGAACGTCCTTCTTTTCTAATGCAAATAAAATTAATTTGGCTGGTGGTTTCATCTTTTAACTATTGGTTTTATGGTTTCGGTGCCACGAGTTTGATATTTTTTTTAGTTTTTGGTTTTTTTGTAACTTTGGTTCAATTTGAAATTTTATCACATAATCCGAAAAATAATAGTTCTCAGTGGCTTAGGGAAGGCGTTCAATGGATCACAAATAAAATTTTCAGAGAAAAATTTATGGTTTAAATGGCTTCGGCACTTCCTTGCGCTTTTCTACTAAAGTTTTTTTGTTTTTGCCTGCTTTTGTTGTTGTTTTCATAACCATAAGACTTATTGTGATTTCGTATTGATTGCTTTTGGATGAGAAATTTCCTTATCTCTTTATTGAGATAAGTTAGCGTATTTATTGACTTCCGTTTAGAGCTATTGACTTTAGTGGCTGATAAGACTTTAAAATTTTTTTTGGACACTAACCATTGTTAAACTTATTTTCATGAACTGTAATTCAGTCTCTGTAATGACAGGAATCTTTTCCGTTTAAACGCAATCAGCATTATTCTGGTAAGTAGTTTTATCTCCTAATTGGTCCCCTATTGGTCTTATGACTTCAATGCCTCGAGTTTCTAATTTTGGATATTTTTGTAATTTTGGTTCCTCTTGAAACCTGATCTCATTATCCTATTGTTGATAGTTCCGATTGACTTATAGAAGACGTTCAAAGGCAGATAGAAAAAGTTTTCAGAGAAACGCTTACGGTTTAAATGGCTTCGACACTTTCTTCTTACACTTTTCTACTGAATTTTTGGCTTTTGCATGTTTTTGTCGTTGTTTTCATAATCATGTCTTATTAATAAATTTAGGATGGAAATATCATTATCTATTTATTGAGGTATATATTTGCGTTCTTATTTAATTTCTTTGAGAGCTATTGAATTTAGTGGCTGACAAGACTTTAAAAATTTTTTTATGGATCTAATCATTATTAATACTATTTTCATGAACTGTAAGTCAGTCTTGGCAATGACAGGACTCTTTTCTGTTTAGTTGCAACCAAAATAATCTGGTAAGCGGCTTTAACCTCTAAATTTGGTCTTATGACTTCGAAGCCACTAGTTTCCAAAATTGTTTTAAAAGTTTTTTTGATATTTTTTTGTTTCCTTTTGAACTCATTATCTTTTATCTCATTATCCTAATATTGATAGTTCCGATTGACTTATAGAATACGTGCAAAGGCACATAGAAAATTCTTTCAGAGAAATGCATATGGTTTAAATGGCTTCGACACTTTCTTCTTACACACTTCTTCTGAAATTTTGGCTTTTCATGTATTTGTCGTTGTTTTCATAATCTTTAGGATGCAAATATACTTATCTCTTTATTGAGGGATATATTTGCGTATTTATTGAATTTTTTTGAGAACTATTTAATTTAGTGGCTGATAAGACTTTAAAATTCTTTTTGGACACTAACCATGAGTAAACTTATTTCCATGAATTGCAAGTCAGTCTCAGTAATGACAGGACCCTCTTCCTTTTAGCTGCAACCAAAAATAATCTGTTAAGCGGTTTTTTCCTCCAACTATTGGTCCTATGACTTCGATGCCACGAGTTACTAATATTATTTTTAAAAATTCAGGATATGTTTTAAACTTTGTTTTTTTTCGAAATCTTATCTCATTATCCTAATATTGATAGTTCCGACTGACTTAGAGAAGACGTCCAAAGGCACATAGAAAAAGTTGTCAGAGAAATGCTTATGGTTCAAAATGGCTTCGACACTTTCTTCTTACACTTTCATACTGAATTTTTGACTTTTGTATTTGTCGTTTTATTGGTCGTTGTATTTTTCGTTGTTTCTATGTATTTGTCGTTGTTTTCAGAATCACAGGACTTATTAAGATGTCTTATCCATGGCTTATTGGTGAGAAACGATAAAACGTATTGTTATTGTTTACTTCCGTTGAAAGCTCTTGAATTTAATGTCTGTTAATACTTTAAAAAGAATTTTTAGATTTTTTTTGGACATTAACCAATCTTAGAGCTTTTCTGGTGAACTGTAAGTCATTCTCAGTAATGCAAAATGGACGTCCTTATTTTTTTATGCAAATAAAATTATGCAAATGGACGTCCTTATTTTCTAATGCAAATAAAAATAATTTGGCTGGTGGTTTCATCTTCTAACTATTGGTTTTATGGTTTCGGTGCCACGAATCTTGATATTTTTTTAGTTTTTGGTT
Organism: Convolutriloba macropyga; assembly: GCF_964194025.1. Taxonomy (NCBI): domain Eukaryota; kingdom Metazoa; phylum Xenacoelomorpha; order Acoela; family Convolutidae; genus Convolutriloba; species Convolutriloba macropyga. The sequence continues at coordinate 46,456,735 of NC_134468.1, read as the reverse complement.
TTTTTTGTAACTTTTGGTTCATTTTGAAATTTTATCACATAATCCAAAAATTGATAGTTCTCAGTGGCTTAGAGAAGGCATTCAATGGATCACAATTAAAATTTTCAGAGAAAAATTTATGGTTTAAATGGCTTCGGCACTTCCTTGCGCTTTTCTACTAAAGTTTTTTTGTTTTTGCCAGCTTATGTTGTTGTTTTCATAACCAAAGGACTTATTGTGATTTTTTATTGACTGCTTTTGGATGAGAAATTTCCTTATCTCCTTATTGAGGTAAGTTAGCGTATTTATTGACTTCCGTATAGAGCTATTGACTTTAGTGGCTGATAAGACTTCATAATTTTTTTTGGACACTAAACATGAGTAAACTTATTTTCATGACTTGTAAGTCAGTCTCAGTAATGACAGGACCCTCTTCCATTTAGTTGCAACCAAAATAATCTGGTAAGCGGTTTTACCCTCCAACTATTAGTCTTATGACTTCGATGCCACGAGTTACCATTTTTTTTAAAATTTCGGATAATTTTTTGTAACTTTGGTTTATTTCGAAATCTTATTTCATTATCCTATTGATAGATCGGATTGACTTATAGAATACGTCCAAAGGCACATAGAAAAATTTTTGTAGAGAAATGCATATGGTTTAAATGGCTTCGACACTTTCTTCTTACACACTTCTTCTGAAATTTTGGCTTTTCATGTATTTGTCGTTGTTTTCATAATCATAAGACTTATTGTGATGTCTTATTGATAACTTTAGGATGCAAATATACTTATCTCTTTATTGAGGGATATATTTGCGTATTTATTGAATTCCTTTGAGAGCTATTTAATTTAGTGGCTGATAAGACTTTAAATTTTTTTTGGACACTAACCATGAGTAAACTTATTTCCATGAATTGTAAGTCAGTCTCAGTAATGACAGGACCCTCATCCATTTAGCTGCAACCAAAAGTAACCTGGTAAGTGGTTTTACCCTCCCACTATAGGTCTTATGACTTCGATGCCACGAGTTACCAAAATTATTTTTAAAAATTTTGGATATTTTCTTGTAATTTTGGTTTTTTTCGAAATCGTATCTCATTATCCTAATATTGATAGCTCCGATTGACGTATAGAATACGTGCAATGGCACATAGAAGTTTTTTTAGAGAAATGCATATGGTTTAAATGGCTTCGAAACTTTCTTCTTACACACTTCTTCTAAAATTTGGCTTTTCATGTCTTTGTCGTTGTTTTCATAATAATAAGACTTATTGTGATTTCTTATTGATTGCTTTCGGATGAGAAATTTCCTTATCTCGTTATTGAGATAAGTTAGCGTATTTATTGACTTCCGTTTAGAGCGATTGACTTTAGTGGCTGATAAGACTTCATGATTTTTTTTTGGACACTAACCATGAGTAAACATATTTCCATGAATTGTAAGTCAGTCTCAGTAATGACAGGACCCTCTTCCATTTAGCTGCAACCAAAATTAATCTGGTAAGCGGTTTTACCCTCCAACTATAGGTCTTATGACTTCCATGCCACGAGTTACCAATATTATTTTTAAAAATTTTGGATATTTTCTTGTAATTTTTGTTTTTTTTCGAAATCGTATCTCATTATCCTAATATTGATAGTTCCGATTGACATATAGAATACGTGCAAAGGCACATAGAATTTTTTTTAGAGAAATGCATATGGTTTAAATGGCTTCGACACTTTCTTCTTACACACTTCTTCTAAAATTTGGCTTTTCATGTATTTGTCGTTGTTTTCATAATCATAGGACTTATTGTGATGTCTTATTGATAACTTTAGGAAGCAAATATCCTTATCTCTTTATTGAGAGATATATTTGCGTATTTATTGAATTCATTTGAGAGCTATTGAATTTAGTGGCTGACAAGACTTTAATAATTTTTTTGGACAACAACCATTATTAAACTTTTTTTCATGAACTGTAATTCAGTCTCAGTAGAGACAGGACCCTTTTCCGTTTAACTGCACCCAAAATTTATCTGGTAAGTGGTTTTATCTTCTAATTGATGGCCTTATGACTTCGATGCCACGATTTCTAATATTTTGTTAAAAAATCTTTTGGATATTTTTTGCAATAGAAAAAGATGTCAGAAAAACGCTCATGGTTCAAAATGGCTTCAACACTTTCTTCTTACAATTTTCTACTGAATTTTTGGCTTTCGTATGTATTTGTCGTTGTCTTCATAATCATAGGACTTATTGTGATGTCTTATTGATAACTTTTTGAAGTAAATATCCTTATCTCTCTATTGAGGCATATGTTTGGGTATTTATTGAATTCCTTTGAGAGCTATTGAATTTATTGGCTGACAAGACTCTAATAATTTTTTTGGACACTAACCATTGTTAAACATATTTTCATAAACTTTTATTCAGTCTCAGTAACGACAGGTCTCTTTTCCGTTAAAATGCAATGAAAATCATTCTGGTAAGTGGTTTTATCTCCTAACTATTGTCTTGTGACTTCGATGCCACGAGTTTCTAATATTTTCTTAAAAAAGTTTTTGGATATTTTTTGGAATTTTGGTTCCTTTTGAAATCTTATCTCATTATTCTATTGTTGATAGTTCCGATTGACTTATAGAAGACCTCCAAAGGCGCATACAAAAAGTTTTTGGAGAAACGCTTATGGTTTAAATGGCTTCGACACTTTCTTCTTAAACACTTCTTCTGAAATTTTGGCTTTTCATGTATTTGTCGTTGTTATCATAATCATAAGACTTATTGTGATGTCTTATTGATAACTTTAGGATGGAAATATACTTATCTCTTTATTGAGGGATATATTTGCGTATTTATTGAATTTCTTTGAGAGCTATTTAATTTAGTGGCTGATAAGACTTTAATATTTTTTTTGGACACTAACCATGAGTAAACATATTTCCATGAATTGTAAGTCATTCTCAGTAATGACAGGACCCTCTTCCATTTAATTGCAACCAAAATTAACCTGGCAAGCGGTTTTACCCTCCAACTATAGGTCTTATGACTTCGATGCCACGAGTCACCAATATTATTTTTAAAAATTTTGGATATTTTTTTGTAATTTTGTTTTTTTTTCGAAATCGTATCTCATTATCCTAATATTGATAGTTCCGATTGACATATAGAATACGTGCAAAGGCACATAGAATTTTTTTTTTTTAGAGAAATGCATATGGTTTAAATGGCTTCGACACTTTCTTCTTACACACTTCTTCTAAAATCTGGCTTTTCATGTATTTATCGTTGTTTTCATAATCATAGGACTTATTGTGATGTCTTATTGAAAACTTTAGGAAGCAAATATCCGTATCTCTTTATTGAGGGATATATTTGCGTATTTATTGAATTCATTTGAGAGCTATTTAATTTAGTGGCTGACAACACTTTAAAATTTTTTTTGGACACTAACCATGAGTAAACTTATTTCCATGAATTGTAAGTCAGTCTCAGTAATGACAGGACCCTCATCCATTTAGCTGCAACCAAAATTAACCTGGTAAGCGGTTTTACCCTCCAACTATAGGTCTTATGACTTCGATGCCACGAGTCATCAATATTATTTTTAAAAATTTTGGATATTTTTTTGTAATTTTGTTTTTTTTTCGAAATCGTATCTCATTATCCTAATATTGATAGTTCCGATTGACATATAGAATACGTGCAAAGGCACATAAAATTTATTTTAGAGAAATGCATATGGTTTAAATGGCTTCGACACCTTCTTCTTACACACTTCTTCTAAAATTAGGCTTTTCATGTATTTGTCGTTGTTTTCATAATAATAAGACTTATTGTGATTTCTTATTGATTGCTTTCGGATGAGAAATTTCCTTATCTCGTTATTGAGATAAGTTAGCGTATTTATTGACTTCCGTTTAGAGCTTTTGACTTTAGTGGCTGATAAGACTTCATGATTTTTTTTTTGGACACTAACCATGAGTAAACTTATTTCCATGAATTGTAATTCAGTCTCAGTAATGACAGGACCCTCATCCATTTAGCTGCAACCAAAATTAACCTGGTAAGCGGTTTTACCCTCCAACTATAGGTCTTATGACTTCGATGCCACGAGTCATCAATATTATTTTTAAAAATTTTGGATATTTTTTTGTAATTTTGTTTTTTTTTCGAAATCGTATCTCATTATCCTAATATTGATAGTTCCGATTGACATATAGAATACGTGCAAAGGCACATAGAAATTTTTTTTTTAGAGAAATGCATATGGTTTAAGTGGCTTCGACACTTTCTTCTTACACACTTCTTCTAAAATCTGGCTTTTCATGTATTTATCGTTGTTTTCATAATCATAGGACTTATTGTGATGTCTTATTGAAAACTTTAGGAAGCAAATATCCGTATCTCTTTATTGAGGGATATATTTGCGTATTTATTGAATTCATTTGAGAGCTATTTAATTTAGTGGCTGACAACACTTTAAAATTTTTTTTGGACACTAACCATGAGTAAACTTATTTCCATGAATTGTAAGTCAGTCTCAGTAATGACAGGACCCTCATCCATTTAGCTGCAACCAAAATTAACCTGGTAAGCGGTTTTACCCTCCAACTATAGGTCTTATGACTTCGATGCCACGAGTCATCAATATTATTTTTAAAAATTTTGGATATTTTTTTGTAATTTTGTTTTTTTTTCGAAATCGTATCTCATTATCCTAATATTGATAGTTCCGATTGACATATAGAATACGTGCAAAGGCACATAAAATTTATTTTAGAGAAATGCATATGGTTTAAATGGCTTCGACACCTTCTTCTTACACACTTCTTCTAAAATTAGGCTTTTCATGTATTTGTCGTTGTTTTCATAATAATAAGACTTATTGTGATTTCTTATTGATTGCTTTCGGATGAGAAATTTCCTTATCTCGTTATTGAGATAAGTTAGCGTATTTATTGACTTCCGTTTAGAGCTTTTGACTTTAGTGGCTGATAAGACTTCATGATTTTTTTTTGGACACTAACCATGAGTAAACTTATTTCCATGAATTGTAATTCAGTCTCAGTAATGACAGGGCTCTTTTCCGTTTAAAAGCAATGAAAATCATTGTGGTAACTGATTTTATCTCCTAACTATTGTCTTATGACTTCGATGCCACGAGTTTCTAATATTTTCTTAAAAAAAGTTTTTGGATGTTTTTTGGAATTTTGGTTCCTTTTGAAATCTTATCTCATTATTCTATTGTTGATAGTTCCGATTGACTTATAGAAGACCTCCAAAGGCGCATACAAAAAGTTTTTGGAGAAACGCTTATGGTTTAAATGGCTTCGACACTTTCTTCTTACACTTTTCTACTGAATTTTTGGCTTTTGCATGTATTTTTTGTTGTTTTGATAATCATAGGTCTTATTATGATGCCTTATTCATGACTGATTGGTGAGAATCGATAAAACGTAGTGTTATTTTTTATTTCCGTTGAAAGCTCTTGAATTTAATGTCTGTTAATAATTTAAAAACAAACTTTTTTTAATTTTTTTTGTACATTAACCAATCTTAAACATTTTCTGGTGAACTGTAAGTCATTTTTCTAACTATTGGTTTTATGGTTTCGGTGCCACGAGTTTTGGTTTTTTTTTTTTGGTTTTTGGTTTTTTTGTAACTTTGGTTCCTTTTGAAATTTTATCACATAATCCGAAAAATGATACTTCTCAGTGGCTTAGAGAAGGTGTTCAAAGGATCACAAATAAAATTTTCAGAGAAAAGTTTATGGTTTAAATGATTTTGGCACTTCCTTGCGCTTTTCTACTAAAGTTTTTTTGTTTTAGCCTGCTTTTGTTGTTGTTTTCATAACCATAAGACTTATTGTGATTTCTTATTGATTGCTTTCGGATGAGAAGTTTCCTTATCTCCTTATTGAGATAAGTTAGCGTATTTATTGACTTCCGTTTAGAGCTATTGACTTTAGTGGCTGATAAGACTTCATAAATTTTTTTGGAGACTAACTATGAGTAATTTTATTTCCATGAATTGTAAGTCATTCTCAGTAATGACAGGACCCTCTTCCATTTAGCTGCAACCAAAATTAATCTGGTAAGCGGTTTTACCCTCCAACTATTGGTCTTATGACTTCGATGCCACGAGTTACCATTATTTTTTTAAAAAAATTTCGGATAATTTTTTGTAACTTCATTTTGTTTCGAAATCTTATTTCCTTATCCTATTGATAGATCGGATTGACTTATAGAATGCGTCCAAAGGCACATAGAAAAATTTTGGTAGAGAAATGCACATGGTTTAAATGGCTTCGACACTTTCTTCTTACACACTTCTTCTGAAATTTTGGCTTTTCATGTATTTGTCGTTGTTTTCATAATCATAGGACTTATTGTGATGTCTTATTGATAACTTTAGGAAGCAAATATCCTTATATGCTTATTGAGGGATATATTTGCGTATTTATTGATTTCATTTGAGAGCTATTGAATTTAGTGGCTGACAAGACTTTAATACTTTTTTTGGACACTAGCCATTATTAAAGTTTTTTTCAAGAACTGTAATTCAGTCTCAGTAATGACAGGACCCTTTTCCGTTTAACTGCAATCAAAATTAAACTGGTAAGTGGTTTTGTCTTCTAACAAATGGCCTTATGGCTTCGATGCCACGAGTTTCTAATATTATCATAAAAAATCTTTTGGATATTTTTTGCAATTTGTGTTCCTTTTGAAATCTTATCCCATTATCCTATTATTGATAGTTCTGATTGACCTATAGAAAACGTCCAAAGGCACATAGAAATTTTTTCAGAGAAAAGCTTATGGTTTAAATGGCTTCGACACTCGACACTTCTTACACATCTCTACTGAATTTTTGATAACTTTAGGAACTAAATATCTTTATCTCTTTATTGAGGGATATGTTAGCGTATTTATTGAATTCCTTTGAGAGCTATTGAATTTTTTTGCCTGACAAGACTTTAATAATTTTTTGGACACTAACCACTGTCAAACTTATTTTCAAGAACTGTAATTCAGTCTCAGTAATGACAGGAATCTTTTCCGTTTAAACGCAATCAACATTATTCTGGTAAGTGGTTTTATCTCCTAATTGGTCCCCTATTGGTCTTATGACTTCGATGCCTCGAGTTTCTGATTTTAGATATTTTTGTAGTTTTGGTTCCTTTTGAAATCTGATATCATTATCCTATTGTTGATAGTTCCGATTGACTTATAGCAGACGTTCAAAGGCAGATAGAAAAAGTTTTCAGAGAAACGCTTACGGTTTAAATGGCTTCGACACTTTCTTCTTACACTTTACTACTGAATTTTTGGCTTTTGCATGTTTTTGTCGTTGTTTTCATAATCATAGGACTAATTGTGATGTCTTATTAATAAATTTAGGATGGAAGTATCATTATCTATTTATTGAGGTATATATTTGCGTTCTTATTTAATTTCTTTGAGAGCTATTGAATTTAATGGCTGACAAGACTTTAAATTTTTTTTTGGATCTAATCATTATTAATACTATTTTCATGAACTGTAAGTCAGTCTTGGCAATGACAGGACTCTTTTCTGTTTAGTTGCAACCAAAATAATCTGGTAAGCGGCTTTAACCTCTAAATTTGGTCTTATGACTTCGAAGCCACTAGTTTCCAAAATTGTTTTAAAAATTTTTTTGACATTTTTTTGGTTCCTTTTGAACTCATTATCCTTTATCTCATTATCCTAAAATTGATAGTTCACATTGACTTATGGAATACGTCCAAAGGCACACAGAAAAAACTTTCAGAGAAACTCTTATGGTTTAAATGGCTTCGACACCTTCTTCTTACACTTTTCTACTGAGTTTTTGGTTTTTGAATGTATTTGTTGTTGTTTTCGTAATCATAAGACTTATTGTGAAGTCCTGTTGATGACCTATGGTTGACAAAACATCCTTGCCTTCTAATTGAGGCATAGTTTAGCGTATTTTTTGCCTTCTGTTTAAAGCCATTGAATTTAACGTCGTTGATATAGCGGGATTTCTCAAAAATTTAGTGATTTAATTATATTTGTTCATACTTGTTGATTTCCTGAAATCATGTTGTTATGAAAAGAAAAACTCCATTGCTGTTAAGAATTGTATGATCTCATAAGCTTTTAATTGAGAATTGAATGAATGATGTTGCTCAATGCACACAGTTTATAGCAATTAGTATTAAACTTTACGATATTGTTCGTTCTCAATGAATTTTTATACCTCTCAGTTTTTATTCTTTTCGTCAACCTGTAATTTATTCTCATAGGGAAGTTCTATCCAATTCCCAATTCCTTTTAATTCAGAAACTGTTTTTCCATTGATATCATATCTTAGCTGATGTTTTTGTTGGACAATATGCCTTTTCTTAAAAAGTTTTGAGAGTGCTCATCAATATTTGTGTTTCTTTTTCTCTTCTTTTAGCACATTCGCTGAAATTTTTTCGTTTTTGCTTATTTTGTTGTTTGTTTTATTTCTCGTAGTCTTCCTAATGGCAGATCTTGTGAGCACTTTAATGAGGCATGGTATTATGCAATCAATTAGTAGTTCTGTTTTGTAACGATTTTTTTAAACTCAAACATTTATTTTTAATTATCTCATCATTAGGTTGATAATTGAGTCAAAAATCTAGATGAGCTCGGGTCGGAACATCATGTGCGAACGCACTTTAACGAGCATCCTTGTTGGTTATGTATTTGAACGTATTAATGATCAAGAAACAGGAGCACATTGACCAGTACCTATATATTGACTTAAAGGCCTTTTTGGTGCGCAGAACCTTTTTGGTTTTTTTTATCTTGAAAACGGCATGAGCTGTGAAACAATTGGAAAAGCGAAATTTTCAAATGGACCAAAAACATCAAATTGAGGAAAACAGCTGGCTATTTTTTTAAATAATTCTACAGACGAATTAAAGTAAAAATATGCGTTTTCTCGCTTCATTAAATTTTAAGTCTCGATTTTTCTTGAGAAAGTGTATTTGAAAAATTTTTCTATGAGGATTGATTAGGTTTCAAGGAACTTCTCAATGATAGTTTTTGTCTCTGCTCTAAAAATTTTCCTCATGCCGTGTAAGGGCACGCTAAAATAAGTGCTCAACAGTTCTGAGTTTTCATGACATGTTTAATTTTATAAATTCTGTCAAGGCTAACTTGATAGAATTGTTGTTTTTTTATTCTGGGTGCAAATTATACTCTGAAAGTGTGAATGAATTCAGTTTGGTGAAAATTTTAGTAGAAAAGAGGCAATCCATGTTCGGAATAGAAGAGATTTTATCATTTTACTGAATTGCTGACATCCAAACAAATGCGTAAGCTTGCATCAATGAGAAGCTATTCGGATCAAAATAACTTGCATTTTTGAATGAAATTTGACTAAAATAACTTTTGAATTAAAAACAGATTAACTTACTCATTGCCGGAGTACTTTCTGCAAAACATTAATACGTTCAAATAACAGGAACATTTCGCATAGTCTTTTAATATGAAACAGCTGTTGTTGAAGCGATTGCTTGTTTAAACTTACTGAGTTAAATAAACTGTAACATTCGTTTTCCTTTTATCTAAATAAAATTGTATGGCATCCCATATTTTATAATCAAATTACTCTTTAACTAGTTAAGACAAATAAAAGAGCTTTTCTCACAAGTATTGGGGAATCAGTTTTGAAACATTCATGCACTCAATTTAAAACTACATTGAATTTAAGATACAAGATTGTTTCGGCCAAAATCGTAGATTGAGGTTCATAAGGAAATATTTAGAAATTTTTCTCTAGTCATAAATTATTCACTCATCTCTCTAAACATTGTTCCTGTATATGGTTTGAGGGAAACTTGAAGTTTACTGCTTTCAATGGCGCTAGTGAAAATGGCAGACGTACCAAAATATAGAAATTTTACGGCTGGCCAATCACAATTGAGAAAATAGGAATATTTTTTTCTGATTGGATGATTGCTCAACAAATTCTCCATGTTTTAGGATATGCGTGTTAACAAAAAATTGCTCAGAAATTGCGATAAGCCGAAATAGAATAATTATAGTTTTTTGGGGGAAGCTGATCTCCCGTTCGGTTGTGATAGGTTCATATCAAGTCCAACGGGCAGCTGAGGCATGGCCATGGCCCGCAAGGCATGGCCAGATGCGGTAAAAATTATAATCTAGCATTAGGCTATGTCCAATTTAGGCTGACTGATCGCATAAAGGTACAGCGTTTTAAATTTCTCAACCAATCAGATTTGTTGAAAATTCTACATTTTGGTACGTCTATTTGTTAAGACGTCACCGCTTTCAATATCCAGCTGCTGTATCATTATCTTTTGGAAGAATTTTTTGAGTTCGAATTTATAGGCAGCAGACATGGAGTACTTCTTTCGATGTTTGTTTCTGTTCATTCAGTTCTTTTTTGTATAGGCTTGCGTACTAATATTTTTCTGGGCTGGTCACTGGTGTAAAAGTAAACAGAAATGCAATAATTGGCGTGACATCAGTTTTATTTTCTTTTATCTTGATATATTATTTAGTTTTTTTAGAACGGTGGGATGTTTAATTGTTTTTTTATTTAGAAGGATGTCCAGCTTCTAAGCTACATAAGTCATACTGTCATATTTTTTAACTTGGAAAATAATTAATTTTCAAAATAATTCTCAAAAATTGCTCTTGGCAGGACTTAGCGAGGTATACCATCCTCATAAAGGCTGGTTGCTGTTATTTTTTAGGCCCTAGTTAAATGGAATGATAGTTAAGGAATAATGATAAATCAAAAAAACCAAAGCAATCTTTGAAATTTTGAATCAGTGTATTGATAACCCTTCAACTTCGTTTTGTAATATATCTTAAAAATTCAGCAGCATCTGTGATTTTAGCAAAAGATGATATTGAGGTTGAGTAGTTGTTAAAGAAAACTTTTGAACTCATAGTCAATTTTAAAAATGAAGAAGGTTATCCCAATAAAATGGCACAAACAAGAGTTTAATATGCTTTAAGAGAAAACTTATAGTGATACTGTTTCTAAAACTAGCAAAGCTATTAGTAGCAAAGATTAAACAAACTTCATCTTTTACCGCTAATACCGCTAATGGACTTGTGAAAAATTTTGCTACCATGTGCGCTAAATTTTGTAAAATACAGTCACTTTGTATCTTGTGGATGAGTTTTTTTTATTTATGCTAGTTTATCAGATAAAACACTGGCTGTCTAAGGCAATCCAAAGTTGGTTCCCCCGCCAACAATTTTTGTCAAAAATAACGGGGAAAAATTAAACTTGACCTCAGAACTTGACCTGAGATATTCCACCTTTTTACTTGCTCTCGGAATGACGCCTTGATTTCCCCCCTGTTTTTTAAATTGAAAAACTTCGCGTCTAATTACACCGTCACAATTTTAGTTCACTCCTATTGCAGATTTCATTATTGATGCATTTTCTCACTTGTTTGTCACTCAACTGAAAGATGTAATAATAAGAGTGAACTAAGTGTAATTGGACGAGAAGTTTATTTAGCACCCTTACACTTTTTCCCTCATTTGCCCGAGTGTAACGTTGCCTTCGATCTAAGTTCTCGTTTTGAAGCTATGGATTATGAGTTAAACTCGGTGCGGGTACTGGCAACCACTGTATTGAATGCCACCTCTACCCATTTGGAGAACATCAGCTTCTAGATTCTACAAAAATTTTGGTGCCATCGAGGTGGCTATCTATGGTCCCATACCAAACTGACTTCTGATCCGTCCCCCTTTCTGAATTGACCCACCAAACAAAATGTCGTTGATCGAATTTGTGTTTGGTTTTTGACACAGTTCAGAGCCTTTAATTTTGATCGCGAGCTTCTCCAAGTTTACTCTCGAATATAGTCTGATCAGAAGTCACTTCAGTCTGGAACATCAATCTTGGCAGATTCATAAGCTAATTCTTGTCTGACCATCTCAGGCCGCAATAATATTTGATTAGGAGTTAGGTAGATTATGCCCTTGTATGATTGAAATGACTCTACTCAGAGGTCAGGGGCAGGTAAGTTTCTGGGACGGGTCTCAAAATTTATTTATAGGACATCCCAACAATAATTATGTTTGACCTTTGAGGATTTAAATATTTCACTAGGGAGCAGCTACAAATACTGCCGGGAAGTCTCCCAGTATCAAATCGCAAGGATCTGGAACCAGCAAGTCCAAAACACCCAAAACCTCACCAAGCGTCAAATCTGAGGCAGCTTGTACGACCAATTTCAAATCTATTACTGACCGTCTCTATGTCTAAAGTAGCTTCCAGTAAAGAAGGGCTCAGTTAATTTACTATCCGATTAGATATCGGTTTCTCCGTATATTAATTCTTAGGATACAAACATTTAAAAACATGTTTACTTAAGTTTGTCTTTTTCCTCTTTTAAGCAAATATTGCCACATAAGGATAAACACACTAACTCTTTTACTTAAGGGGAAGGATTATTTTCAGTTTCCTTATATGGTAAAACTTGCTTGACAGGATTGTTCTCAATTTCCTTCTGGTAACATTTAATGAGTTTTAAATGAGGGAAATCCGGGCGATGTAGGATTAGGACAGTTAGGACCCGGGCCGAGGAATTTACCAAAAATAACGGGGCAACGAGTGTAAAAAATGTAGAAAAAATATTTTTACACCATTAGTGCTACCTTTAATAGGGGTGGAAAACTTTATGCGAGTAAGTAATTGAAAACCAGTTTTGATTCAAAGCCAATTCAGAAATACGGTCCGTAATATCACTTGCAGCCCAACATGCAGCAGTGACGGGAACATTGGAAGCTCATATTGATAGCCAGCCCACACCTTCTCGTCCTCCCTCCGATTTCATTCCCCTGCCAGATGTTCTAGGAAGTGAATATTCAAACGTCGACAATACGAACATAGAGGCTCTTGAGGCATTGAGCTGTATGCCCTATTATCAGGCAGTGGATGTTCACGGGGTCCCCTCTTATGCGAGACTGACAATGAGCATTGAGGATATCAGAAATGTGGTCGAGTTCATGCGCATCGTATGTATGACTTTTATTCATTCATCAATTTATTGGATGATTAATCCCTAGTGATGGCAGTTATTTGAAGTTTATTGACTAATGTGACTTCCATACAAATAGTGATGTTCCAAACAACCCTGGTCTCGCTACCACTTATTACGAAATGCTAAACCATTCTTCTCGTGTTAGGTGTTTCAAAAGAGAAAAATTTCACGAAAAAAGCCAGATTTTTGTTCTTCCCAGCCCCTTTGTCAACGTGTCCGCGGCCACACGGTCTTTGGACAAGTAGTTTAGTTCTACTAGTTGTTTTTACAATCAAATCCCGAATAAAATCTAAGTTGAAAGCAAAATGCTTTGCTTTCCGTTTCTAGGAGAACGTTTAATTAGAGAAATCCATGCTTGATTTATTGGTGTACAGATTAGTGGATTTGTTTTAACTCCTATTTTTTGAAGAAGGTTTTCAAGATGTCTGATTCTACTACAGATTTCAGCGTCTGTTGTGGAGGTTTGAAGCGCATTATAGGTGATTACTATTGCTAAAATTAGGTATACCCTCAAGCAGTGTCCACTATATGTTTCTATGATGTCTAAATTTCCTCCCCATTCTCAATCTGTATACTCCTCCAACTTCATCTTCTCATCCAGAGCATTTTTAAAACCCTTTCAATCCCTTTACATATACATTTTTTTGCAGCATTTCGGTTCGTTTGATCTAGAATGGCAGCAGAAATACGAAGAACATGGCAAAATAAGCAATGTCAGGTTGACTCCCTCAAGTTTAACTGATCAAACAAACAATTTTTCCTCTATGATCAGATTACATTCTTTCAGTTTTTTATTCAGCTCCACCAATATCGGTGTCACTAGTATTACTGGACCACTACTTTCTTCCACTTATGGTGCTTTTAAGGATCGGGGCCGCTTCAGGACAAAAACGAGTGACACATAACTGCCCAGAGCAGTCCTCGGTTAAATGCTCTTTATTGTTCGGGCAGTTTCGATATTAGTTCCTTTTCGCGCCGCACGCTTGGCACTCAATGTCTTGCTTCGCTATCTCTCGTTTTTTTCTGGTCACTGAAATTTCATTGTCTGAAGACCATTCTTCATCACCTGCATCAGTTCCTCTTGCAGTTTGATGGAGTGTAAAAGGGATGATTGAATAGATTTTAGATCCTTACTGTTTGCAAAGTCTGTACCCTCGAGGTCTATCGCACAGAAACACCACGCCGGTGGTATTTCTGCGCCATCCCTCACATCATGGTCCACCAGGTCACGACTCTTTTGCAGCCAAGTCTCTGGCTTCTGCTGCTAGAGTTGCATTGCCTGGTTTGCTCACTTCTGCGTAACTGTCGTTGGAAGTCAGTTCAACCATGGTTGTCATCAAGTTTGAAAAGTCTCCGATACTGTTTCTCAAGTCCTTGAATTGAATTTTAAGAGTTCGCGAATTTTAATTTTAACACTTTCAGTGTTCTCTTTTTTGCTACATTTCTATGTCTTAACTTCAACAAATCAAAAATATTGACATCAGAAATTTGCTAGTTTTCTTTTGGTAATACATACCACATGGAGCTTGATCATGGAATTATCAGCCCTACGTTCAGTATCCTCGCCTGTTTGGTTTTTGCTTACAAAGTTTAATCAGAACCACACACCCTTATTTCAAGGGTGAAATGTTTTCTTAATAAAATGCGCAAACGTTACAGTTAAATGAGTTCAAGGATCTGGTATTTGATTAGATAAGGTAAAATATTTTGTTTTATGCTGCTATCAAGCGCCTGAGCCCACTCTGCATTTAAGATTTTTGTTACAAATACGTCATAGTGCAATTCCTATTCAAAACTTAATCATATGTCTCTTTTGATTCATCGGATATAACGATTTTCTTTATTTAACTATTCATGGAGAACAATCAACGTCACTGGAACTCACATAGACTATTGGGCCAAAATTTGAACGAAAAAATTAGACTGTACAGAAATTGTACTATGCTCATATAATTGACTGAGTAAACTTTGTTCTAACTTATTTGCTTAGTCAAGCGATTAGCGCCTGACTCAGGGTATTTTCCTTTTGCTATAAGTAATGGAAATTATGCAACGATTTTTTGGCTCTAAATTGAATCTCTTTTTCCAATCCTACAAAATGCATTAGTTGCTTGATATCCCAGGCTGAGGCGGGCGCTCAACATTTCCCTTGATGAGATAAGTTCGAGTGCACACCTGACCATTTTGTGTTCGAAAATACAGAGAAATTAGGAGCACACGAAGGCACTTGAGTTTGATCAAAAACGATTTTGAGCGCACCTGATTCTCATCATGACACTTTTTGATCGCATTTGAGTTCGATCAAAAATGCTTCAAGCGTAACTGTGTCTCATCGTAAACGATTAGAATGCAACTCCGTTTCATCATAAAAAAAGTGAGTGCAACTGAGTCTGATCAAACAGTATTTCGAGCTCACTTTTTCACTTTTGCATTGTTTTCTGAGGAATGATAACTTTGCCAGGAAGCAACTCTAAGGCAGTGTTCTGATCAAAGACTCATCTTATGTCGGATGGCTTTGATCAGAACCAAAGAATGCAGCTGATAGCTAATGCCCGTCCCCTTTACAGAAACCTATTTAACTGTTAATCAAGACGGTTCTTATTGAAACTTGTATCATGTCATCCACTGAGTCAGAAATATGCACTAAAGGTGTAAGTAATAAAGTTTTTCCTCAACAGCTGGTTTTTTGTTCAGCAATACTTTCAGAATTGTCTGTATGTTGCTGCAAATATCAGTTTTAATGAAAGTAATACTTCTTTAAGCAAAATAATGATGTTGTTGAAAAGTAAAATGATTCTCTGATCAGACTTTTTCAAGCGCACTTGAGTCTGATCAGAACCCGCTTCGAGCGTCTGTTATTGAACAGCATCGAGCGCAACTGGATGTGTTCAAAAGCGGCTACAGGGTTATCTGAGGCTGACCACAAACGGTTCGCGCTTAACTGAGTCCGATCATAAACGGTTTGAGCGCAAGATGGTTGATAATCCTGCGCTGGAAATTTTTCTGAGAGAGACGGAGAGAGAAGTTTGAGTTCAACTGAGTGTTATTGGACGACTTCGAACATAAGTGGGCCTGATCGGAGACCATTTCAGATGCTTTTTCAATTCTTTGTATTGTTAACTGAGAGATAATGGCTTTGCCAAGAGGCAACACTAAAGCGGCGTTTTGATCAGACACTCACTAATGTCCGATAATTTTTATCAAAACCGAGGGGTCCAGCTGATATCGAATCCCCTTCCCCTTTACAGAAACTTATTTAACTGTAAATCCGGTAAGTTCTTATTGATAGCTGTATTATTTCATCCATTGAGTCAGAAATGTGTATACAAATTAAAATCTTGCCTCAACAGCTGGGTTTATTTTATTTAGCAATATTTTCAGAATGGTCTCTTCCATAGTTTTGTATGATTCTGCAAACATCGGTTTTTATAAGAGTATTATTTTATAGCAAAATTCGTGGAAAAATAAAATGATCCTCGATTAAGACTATTTCGAGCACACTTGAGTGTTATCAGAACCGGTTTCAGGCGCCTGTTCACAAACAGTTTAGAGCGCAACTGGGTCTGCTCAAAAACGACTAAAAGTGCAACTGCGTCTGACCGTGAACGGTTCCAGCGCACGATGGTCGATAATCCTGCGCTGGAAACCTTTCAATCAGAAAGAGTTTCGAGGGGCGCAACTCTGTGTTATTGGAAACAATTTCAAACACAAGTGGGCTTGATCAGAGACCATTTTGAGTGCTATTTTCCCCAGTTTATTTAATGTTTTTAGGGATGTTGCCTCTACCAAGAGGCAACATTGAAGCAGCGTTCTGATCAGAGACTCATCTAAAGGGCGATGGCTCTGATCAAAAGCAAGGGCCTAGTTGATGGCAAATGCAGGTCCCTTTTAGAGGATTTTAATGAACCGTAGATCAAGATAACGTTTTTTGTGGAAAATTGTTTAAGTTCATCCATTGATTCAAAATGATGCGCTAACGGTATAGTTGTGAGTCGTTTTAACTGTTTATAGGTTAGCGGTGTTTTTTTATTTACCGCTAACTGATTATTGGTTACAAAAACCATCAATAGTCACGAAGCAAAAAGTGAAGAAAAAGATTTGTAGTGATTTTAGCAATGTATATTTGTGAGATTGTAACTTTTTACCGCTTTCACGGCTGAAACCGCAAATCTTTTTCAAGCGATTTTTAACGGTGACACTTGGAGCCGGGAATCTGACCAGAAGTACATTCGAGCGCAGTTGCGTCTGCTCAGCAACGCAGGTCTTTTCTAGTGCGCAGAAACTGTCGGGTGCGCTTGAGTTTGATCAGAGACGAATTCGAACGCACTTCGAGCGCATATGAACTGTCGAGCGCGGTTGAGTCTGATCAGAGGCACTTTCGGTCTGGAACGGTCTGATGAGAGGCATTGTGTCTCCATCCTCTAAGACGCTAACTTCAACCAACACTGGTTCTCTCGCTCGCGGCCAATAGAACTTGAGTTGTTGGGTTTTTGGAACCAGAATAAAAATCTTTGTGGCAAAGAACCAAGTCAGTTCCATTCTTTGACGTGAAGTCCAGATCAACTGCAGTACCAGTCTCTAACCCTATCGTTCCATAGGTGAAGTTTTCCCAGAATAGAGCCATAGTCCATTTAAGATGTTGCTACTGGTGTCGTAATACGCGGTAAGTGTGTAGATAACATTGGCCGTCAGATCTGAGAATGAATTCCAGAGAATGAGGCACTGGTTCAAACGAGATCTTGAAAGTGAACCCTGATCAGACTATATCCCAGACAAAAATGACCTCTGATCAGACCATCCCCAGACCGAAGTGACCTCTGATCATACTTAAGTGCGCTCGAACCAAATCCCAGGCCCTGTAATTTTGGTCTGGGAACACACCGTGTGCGTTGGACTTGGTCTGATCAGAGGTCACTTCCGGATGGTACCTCAACCTGGGGAGCGCAATCGCAGACTTCCTTGTGGGAATTTCTTATCATTCTGTGCACCCTCTAGTAAATGTTGGTAGTATCTAGGCTGAGGTGTGAATGAGTCGCCTGAGACTGTGTCTGCTATGTGAAATGTCGATGTGTTGACCTCTTCGTATCCTTCATTTGCCTGATATTGTTCCCTATTTTTGTCTGATATAAGGGTAGCGGTATCAGAAATAGAGCTAAAAGCGCTCTATGGGCTTGATGAGAACTTCAACTCATGAATACTATGACAAAGTAGGCGTCTAATTAAGCATTAAAATAACATTTTTTTGTTATGACGACGATAAGGGAACTGTTCAATGTAAACACCAATTAAGGCAAAAGCAACAAACTTTTTAGCCTAAAAGGTGCGCAATGGATTTACTCTTTTCGCTGGATAGATTTACTCAGCTTTTTTTTACTTATGTAACGCATTGCTTATTTCATTCACTGGGTGACACATCGGAACGCTGATACAAAAATTATATTAAAAACTAAAGTTACCTCAATCAGAGCAATGTGAAAACAAACATTAAGCGTAATTCGGAATGAACTATGAACTGAAAATTATCTTTTGCCCGATCGATTCAGTTTTTGGGGACTCTTCCCTTGAATATGCACAGAAGATATTAAAGCGGCCAGGCAGAGGCGTCTGTGCTAATAAACGCAAAATTATTAGCGTTGATCTTATTTAATTTGAACACTTTCATCGCATTCATCGAAAAAAATCATTGCCGAGAAATTTCTGACTTGTCAATGCCAGTTAACGGTTATATTAACATTTTATGACGATTCCGCGGCCCGGGCCGTCTTTATTGACAAAACCGATAAATCGCTGGTCATAGAGTTGAATTTTTGTTGGGTTGGGAAAAGTCTTATTTGGGTTTGCGGTTTTAGTTCAACGGAGTGCATGGTCACAATGTAGGAGCCTTAAACTTCATGGAAGCATTCAGATATTTACAGGAAAAGGATGCGTTGAATCCCAGAGTATACCAGGAATAACAAATAACAAGATGGAAATAGAAAACAAGACAAAATAGCCTCTGAACCAAGAAACCAAGACTCGCAATTCAAGGTTTTCTATCTATTCATACTGCTCTTTTTATGAATAACAGATTTTTATTTTCACATTATTTACTAAAGAAATCGACAACAAATAGGGTTTTAACTCGGCGCTCAAACCCCTCGACAAGATTATACCCCGTCAAAAATCGAATGCTCGTGTTCAGCTGAACAAAAAGGTGCAAACCATGGTGAATAGGCATGCAAAAGCCTTAAACCTGTTGAGATAAAACGCTTTTAAAACTTCTGTCAATAAATATTAATGATCGTAAGGCTACTTTCTCAGACTTCTTTCAAAATATCATAGTTTGTGCATATATTTTCGTTTTAAATTCTTTTTTTTTTCAAACAGACTTCGATAAAGTTCAAGTTCTGTTTTTAATTTAATTTTTTTCTCCCCGCATTACCAAGTCCAGAAACATTTTTTTCTAATCATGCCACAAAGATTTGTCATCATGCCAGCGAGTTCGAAAGAATTAAAGAAGAGTTTAAGCCGTGCAAAATATGATAGCAAAAGGTACCAAATCCAGATTATACAGAAAAGAATTGTTAGAAGGCAAAAGGCTTTTCATAGTGAAGTCAAAAGACTCAACAATTGGCTTTTCAAATGCATTGTATTAAAAAATAAACGAGATTGCAGCAGAAATTTCCCAGCAATCTGATTGCTAATTTTTGGAAGTCAAGTGAGGGTTTATTTCCATGGTGGCTTATTGCTCCGACCCCCTCTGTAGTGGGGAGGGAGGAACTATATACTCAAATGGGTTTTTTTTGTTCAGCCAATTTTGGCCGATCGACATATTCATCGTGGAGAGTTGTGAGTGGTATCATTAGAAAGCACGTACATCCTAGAATATGGAATTAAAAGATTTTTTTGAATTAGTTTTTTTACAGGGAGTTATCAAGGTTTAAATTTTATGAATATTTGAGTTTTTATTCATATTTTCTGTAATTTTTCGCTAAGATTTGGCTAAATTTTGCTAATATAATTAAAAATATGTTTAAATTTTCAATGATAGAGTGTTATTTTTTCATTAACGATAGAAGAGCGCGAAGAGCGTTGAAGAATTGTTTGATTGAAGTTTTGTTTCGGCTAAAATTTTTGACAAAATTTTCAAAATGCGACTTTTTTCATCAAAAACGGCACAAAATTTACTTTTTCTGTTCAATTTCGCGTAAGTTTGTCAGAAGTAGAGACCTAGAATGCAATGACACAAACTCCGTAAACTCCAAAAGAGAGCTCTTTGACTTTGGACTTCCGATAAAGTCTTCTAGTATTAAAATGTTGCTGTTTTTTTATAATAAAACTCAATAATTATACAAAAAGCATCACTGTATTTTGAATATTTGAAAAATTTAACTAAGCAAGTGATCTAATTCACAAACCTTTGGAACAACTGGGTGTTTTTTTGGACGCGCGGCAACATCAGGGATAGGTTTTTCAATCAGAATTTTTCAATTTTTCTTTGGGCGCTCCCTTTATTTTCCAAAACATTTCGCTTTTATTGTTTTTTAAAGTTCATTAAACGGCTCAAATGGTGACATCTCCGAAATACTTGAAATTGAGGTCAAACGTAGTCATTGTTTAATTTCCGTGAAAACCTAATGGGTTTATGGTTTTGACGAAGACTTTTAGTAAACTCGAAATGATTTTTTGTGTGTTGCCTTTATTTCTTAATCTTCTTGCTCTCTGATTTTTATGTCTAACTGATCAAAGGTCATAATGGCTACCTCAGTAGGTGTAAGTGAACCTATAAGTTTCATTCGGTTGTTATCTAATGTCTCTTATTTGAATTTAATTGTTTTTAGGAAATTTCACTGAATTTTTGAACGCGTCAATTTTTTTTATGTCATTTCTTTCAACTTTTATCTTATTCTATGTAAATACAGGTCAAATTTTCTTCCATGAGACAGAACTTAATCTTTGTGGTAATTTTTCTTCAATAAGGGCTTCTTGTTTCTAGTGCTACGAGTTTTCACACATAATTTTGTGATTTTTGTGCATAATTGCCCATTCTTGCTGTTATTTTTTGTTTCTGTGGTTCGACTTCACGTTACTGAAAAGTCCAGTCAGGAAACCTTTAAAATGCAGAACTCAACACATTAATTGCTTTTATAACTTAACTGTTATTTTTTGTTTCTGTGGTTCGATTTCACGTTACTGAAAAATCCAATCAGAAAACGCTTAAAATGCAGAATTCAACACATTTATTGCTTTTATAACTTAAGATTTTTTCTTAAGGTAATTTTTTTTATTTTTTTCCAGTATTTGTTGTCATTATTTGTTTTTGTATGCCATATAATGGTTAATAAAATTTCTCAATGGCCAACTATAGCTTTGTATATGAGCGCCATAACCGATATCAGTGTTTTGCCAATGGTTTTATTGTTTTTTAACTTAACTTTATTCAAAAAAATAAAAGACGCAAGATAACATTTAATTTTCTTGCGGTTAATTTATTGTAAAATTTCGTAAAACTTCGTAAAATTTCACAAAAAAATTATTAAAATTGTGAAATTATCTAATTGTACTTAAATTTAATGTTATTTTATAGTCTTTTGACTTAGTCTCAATAATAACAGGCGGAATCAGTTTGCTTTGGCGTTGCAAGATAAACTGTCTATTTTTTTTAATTGAAAGCTTATGTTTGTTTGTAATTTTGAAACAAATTTACTTTTAAAAAAATCAATGGATTTTCGAGCTCTGCCAATCTTATTTCTGTTAAGTTAAGTTTAAAAAAAACGTTCGTCAGCCTAAAAAAGTAAAAGTTTAAAACCAGGTTCGTCGTTTTTGTTCTTGTTTTGCCTGACTTGTTCATGTTTTAGTTGTTTGCATTATTTTTGTAATTCAGCTTCATTGTTGCGAGATCTCAATAATTAAAATTTTGTTGAAACAAACAATAAATTCTCATCTCAATAAACGTTTTGACTGATGTCTTTAGGGCTTAACCAAATTCTTAAAATTTCCTAAAGTTGTTTGTGAAATTATCTAATTCTACCACGAGTTTTTCATAAAATACTCCTGATTCTCACAAATTTGTTCATTTTTGTATATTTTCGTTTTCTTTTCACAGCATCACAATAATCAGTGGTTCTGTTGCCATTAGAAGAGAAATGCCATTACGCAAATTTATTGTTCTTAATGAACAACTTAATCTTTGATTGGCTTGGAGACTGTTTTCGTGCAAATTCTGAATTTTTTCTTTATGCCGTTTTTTTCGTTATTTTTGTAGTTTTATGTTATTTCCTGAATAATTAAAGTTCTCAAACGCTTTCTATTGAGATATACATGAGTTTCTAGTTGATATCATTTGATATCTAATGTTTTTTATTTAGTTTGACATTATTTTCTTTGCAAAAAAGGCAACGTTTTTTTAAAAGTTGGGCCTTTTGCTCTTTTCTTGTTGACTTGTTATCATGTTGCATTGAGGAAATTTCCCATTTTTTTTCAATTGAAGTTCAGGTTTATTTTTTAGCATATTTTTCATCTGATGCCATTTTGATTTGTTAATTAACTGTTTTTAATAACGGACGAGTTATGGTTGTAAATAATGTTTGTTGTAAATTGCTTTTTGTCGACGTCATTTCTGGCAGCCACATTGATGACCGGTCTCGTCGGCCCTCTAAGATATATTGTTTTATTCATTTAGTGTTTTATTGAACGATATAAATTTTTTTTATCTCTTTCTCGTTTAACAGAAAATTAAGTGAAAAACGTAGATTTGTGGGTTCGGAACATTATGTGCAAACCCATATTACTGAGCCTCCTTGTTTCCTAATTAAAATTAAGCGGAATTTTTTCCGTGGGGTTTTTTCCCGGAATTGAAAGAAAACAAACAGCCTTTTGGAATTATCGTTCGCAAAACATGTTTGTGGGAACTTTAATTAAACAGAATATGATGCATGACATTATTGATATACCTCTCAAATTTTGTCACTACATTTTGCATTTTAAGAATTTAAAGACTGCGAAATTTAAAATTTTGCCATCCCAAACGCTACCGCTTAGGATTTATAAAACTATCTTAACGTCAAGATAATGTACCGCATGTGTTGTTTTTCCGTGTAGGAAGAGATGTCAATATGGAGTCTGTACAGTGAGATCCTAGATGACTACAGGGTAACGATTGGTTTTTCCTGCCAACGATAAACGAAAAGTTTGATCCATTTAAGAGCACTAGTTTTATACTGGTGTCAGGACAATATACAAAATGCCATTATACCCAATGCCATTATACCAAATGCCAATATACCCAATGCCAATATACCCAATACCAATCTCGATATACCTCGCAAAATTTGTCACATGTTGCAATTTACGAATTTAAAGACTGCGACAATCTAAATTTAGCCATCCCAAACGATATTACTCAGGAGTTATAAAACTATCCATTATACCCAATGCCAATATACCCAATGCCAATATACCCAATACCATTATACCCAATGCCAATATACCCAATACCATTATACCCAATGCCAATATACCCAATACCATTATACCCAATGCCAATTTACCCAATGCCAATATAACCAATACCACTATACCCAATGCATTTTGACATTTTTGGCACGTGGGACTTGATATGAAACTATCACAACCGAACATGGGATAGGATTATCCACTTGAGTATGTTAAAACAAACATTTAATACCGGCGGCTAATTTGTAGTCGGATTATTGAACAAAAATATTAAAGTATATTGGGTATGTGATACATATGAATACCTATATATATATATATATATATATATATATATATATATATATATATATATATATATCGAAATCCTTAAATCCTTATGTGTACTAAATTATAAATTACCCTCTATTTTATAATTTTTATCATACATATTACATATTTCAACTAAGGTTATAATGACTATTTTTTTTTCACGTACAAATTTGTTCCCGCTAGTCTACTAAATTATTTCATATTTTGTTCACCGTATTTTATTATAAGTAATCATAATCTCGATTAAGCATTCTGAATTCAAGTTACCGTTGTAAACGCTCTTCATTCTCAGAGACAAATTCTAGTTCGGATTCGCACTGCGATTCCACTAAGTAAAAGTAATAATTTTCACGTAATTACGGATTCGCTCCGCGATTCCCTTATACTTCTAAGATAACGTATTCGCCACACTAATACAATTCTAATTGCTAAACTATGTTATAACATGGTGCAGTCAGAATTAAAGGACAGCGGCAAATCTCCACTCGGAATTCAACCCTTTTGGGAAAAGGCAACTCTAGAGCCCCCACTTCGATGGGAATACTGGAGGACGCAACTCAAAGTCGCAATTCTTGCTCGTGAAGGCATTGTAGTGGACATTCTCTCGGCCGACCCTCCAGAGCATGTCAATCTGCATCCCGAACCGGCATATGAAGATGCAGTTGAAAACCCTACAGCACAATCCGAACGAGATCGACGCACTCGTAACGAACAAGCATTGACTGCGTGGAAAAATCATTGCCAACGTGTTGCGGCGGTAGGTATTCTATGCGGAGATAAACCGTGGCAACTCTGTGATCGAAAAACATCTTCATTGATGTACTTGAGTTTGGGAACGGGAGGGCGACGAGTATTCAATTCTAAGAACTCGACTGTTAACCTAGACGAAATCTCAACAAGAAATCTCTGGGACGTCCAGAATAAAACTTATTCGAATCCATAATATAACTTTCGACCGATATCTCTTCCCTACACAAAAATAACAAAAAGGGGAACTGATTGAGAAAATCTACGGTCATCTTAAAGAACTCTCCGAGAATTGTGACCTGGGAGAAAAGGGGGATACAATTATCAGAGACGTTTTCATCGCAAACATGCAAAATGAAGACATCCAAAAAGGACTTCTCAAAGAGACGGTAGAACCTGATAAAGCTTTAGCAATTGCAATCAGCATTGAAATGGGTACTCTCAATCAACTTAAAATGAACGCAAACAAAACTGAACTCAATTCAACGGTTAATCAAGTACAACGGATGCGCATCGTGAATGCTACCCCTCTTTCCACTATGAATACCACTGCACAGAAAAAGCCCACAACTTGTCACTTCTGTGGAATGAGTTGGACCCCAGAACCCTGCAGTAGATGTCCGGCACTTGGAAAGAAATGCAAAATCTGCGGTATTGAAAACCACTTCGCAAAGGTTTGTCGGAAACCTAAAGATCCCAACTCCTACCCAAAACCGAAGCCAAGGGTTAATAATGTTGAAAAGGATGATCAAACTGAAATTGTGTATCAAATTTCGGCTGATTTTGATCCCGATTTGGAATCAAACTACTCATCGGATGAAGATAACTGTGTAGCTTCAGTATCTTCGGCAGATTTTACAACTTCTGTAGAAGCAGTCAATCTCCCTGTAGTGTTTGGAAACACAGCAACAAATGTTCTGGTGGTTTCGGGTAGCGTATGTACAATAATAAGCGAGTCATTGGCAGATTCAATCATTTCCCAAAATCAAAATTCGAATTGGATACGCGAAGCGAATCCCAAACAATTGAAAACTTTCTCTAACGAGCACATTCAAATGCTAGACATCCTCCAAACGTCAATTCAAAGCAACAAATGGTGTGCGAATCCAATAGAAATTCAAGTAGTGACAGATGGTCACCGTCCTCTATTGGGTAGAGATTTATTTCCTGCCCTTGGCCTTTCTATTCAACAATCTAATAATCAAAAGACAGTTAATCAGGTAGATCAAGAATACTGTCCAATCAAAAAGCAAATTGCAACTGATTTTCCTGACCTAATCTCCAGAGTCGGTAAGTTCAAAGTACATACAGTTCGTTCAAAATTTCATAGAAATTATACCCCATCACACCAAAAGGTCGTCGTGTCCCTATAAATTTATTAGACAAAGTATCTGATGAATTGAAAAAACTTTCAGAACAAGGACATATCGAAAAATTACAGGAATGCTCTGATAAAATTTTTATTTCTTCAATTGTAATCACAGTTAAGAAAGACAAATCAGTAAAGCTGGCCCTCGATTCCAAAGTTCTGAACAAAGTTATTCATAAAAAAAAGTATCAAATGCCAAACATAGATAGTCTTATTGATTCGATTTCACAACATATTAACGATTCTAATCATGGTGATAATGTTTATTTTTCGACGATTGACTTAAAATATGCATATAGCCAACTAAACTTGCACCCGGATACCGCACCTCATTGTAATTTCAATATTATTTGTGGCGACGCAACAGGTACGTATTGCTTTAAAACGGGATTTTATGGCCTTACGGATATGCTGGCAGAATTTCAAAAAGCGATGGATTACACACTAGTTGGTTTGTCTAATACCTACTGTTTTCTCGATGACATAATTGTAGTTAGCAAAGGTACTAAGGAGTCGCACCTCAAATACGTCTACAAATGTTTACAGAAACTTGATGCTGATAATCTCAGAATTAATTTAAGCAAATCTGACTTTGCAAAACACCAGATAAATTGGCTTGGTTTCACAATTTCGCAACATGCTGTTAAACCAATAGAATCAAAGACAGCAGCAATTGCAGAAATTAAAGCACCTAAAACATTGAAACAATTACGATCATTCTTAGGCAGCGTTTATCATTTAAGCAAATTTATTCCCAACGTTGCTGAAACATGTCACCCTCTCCGGCCCTTACTAAAGAAAAGTGAAAATTTTATTTGGACCGATATTCACCAAAAACGTTTCGAGTATATTAAAACCGTAATCGCAAATGCTACAGAAAACACTCATTTTAACCCAACACTGGAAAAACCGAATCAAATGCGGTTTATCTCGCCAAGGCTTAGGCGCTGCGCTCGAGCAATTGGATTGTGACGGGTGGAAAACGGTGGCTTTTGCTTCTCGCTTTCTTAATAATAATGAAGAACGGTACAGTATAAATGAACTTGAATTGCTTGGTGTGGTTTGGGCCATCGAATATTTTAAATATTATCTTTTTGGAAAAAATTTTACAGTCCTGACAGATCATAGAGCACTCCTTTCAGTTTTAAAATCTCATCGTTCAAATAAATCTTACAATAGCCGATTAACACGATGGATTGATCGTTTGTTACCTTTCGACTTTAATATAGAACACATTCCCGGCACTAGAATGGGTTTAGTTGATTACATTTTGACCCAACCGAATCAAAAAGCAAAAAACATCACTTAATATGATGAGGAATTCATGGTAGCAACAGTTTCCCAAATTCGCGACGCAATTACATCTTTCTTCTGTCACTCAAATAAAATTCCTTTCCAAAAGCGGCACACTACCAACTCACATAAATTACAAGTAAACAAGACGCGCGTCCATTATTGCAAACCTGCTAGAAGTAGCACGCATATTTCAAATGCCTCAAATACTTCATTCAGTACTCGAGCAAAAGTAAACAATTACAATTCAAAATTCATTTTTGCTTTTAATTGCCACGCAAATCACTTGCTTAAAAATAATACTGCACTTGCAGCGCAAATCCACTTGCCAAATTTAAATTGTAATTCAACCACAAATCCAGATGGGAAAATACATCACATAGCAATGCCTAAAAACGCGTCACCACAAAATAGTCCCACAGCATCCCCGCAAACTCCCCGAGTGACGTTCCGTACCCACTCAACCCCTATAGAAACTACAATTACGAGCAATAACAACACTCAGGCCTCATCGTCGACCGAAAATCGTGACATTGAACTTTCTCGGGAGGAGATTTTTGAGAACAATCTCAATCAATTGTTCACCAAGTCCTTCCTCGCAGTCCTCACCAGCAAGGATGCGGTGTTGAAAGAAATCAGAGACTGCGTCATTCAAGACGACGAGGCTCGATGCAAGGAGGTCAGTCCATATGTCCACTCCTTCTGGAGAGACCTCCATGTAAAGTCTGGCTGCTTGTGTGTCGACCAACGCGTCGTCATACCCAATTCAATCAAGGAGGCTGTATTGGAATCAATACACATGACACACCCCGGTAGTTGGGGAATGATTTCTCTTTCCCAATATGCATGGTGGCCATACATGCACAGGGAAATTTTGGCCAAAACCTCTGATTGTGTTCCCTGTACGGATATTGGTGAGAATCTCAAACCTATTATACCGAAATCTAAATGAAATCCACATAAGGCTTGCCAAGAACCTAATGAAGAAATTCAGATTGACTTTGGGGCTCCGATAATAAACGATCAAGATAAAGATGTCTATTTCCTAACATGTATCGACCGTTATTCAAAGAATCCGACAGTTAGAATTGTTGAAAAAGCTAATGGGGCAAATGTAGTAAAATTTCTTCGAGACTATGCATATACTCACGGCATTCCACGAACCATACGTTTAGATCAAGCAACTTGTCTAGTAGGTAAACAAGTTACAAATTACTGTAATGAAAATAATATAAATATTATCGATGCCCCGGTCGGTGATCATAGAGCTATTTGATTAGTGGAGCGAATGATTCAAACAATAAAACGCCGTTTATCTTGTATGAAAGCTAAAAAAATAAAGATACATTCTCAACGTCGAAAGCAATTAAACAAATAGTCTCAGCTTCACGTTTAACAAAACAGAAAACTACAAAGATAACACCGTTTGAAGCTCACTTCGGTTGTCCTGCAAATACTCCTTTACGGAATATTAGTACTACTCCGTCAAGTTTAAATCTAACTTATGAAAAAAATCATTAATCACTATTTAGATGCCGATACAGTTCCTGCAGACGAATTCTTGGACGAAGCTGGATGAGTCAACCCCGAAAGAAGTGATCTAGACATCGAGAAAAACATGTGTAGGGCACAGCAGGACGCAGGCCGCCGCTATCGCGATTCAGACAACAAGGAAACGCCGTTCATAATTCATCCCAAACTCACGGACCCCTTTCCTCGAACAGAAAAATCACTCAATGTCAAACTGGCCAGGAAACTCCCTAACAAAAAGAGAGCAAAACGCCAACTCGCTTGCTTATATGAAGTTTTGCAACCGGGATCTTTTGTGACCAAATCCTCTCCTACAACAACCATTATTAATGAACAAGGACGATCTCCCGTGAAAGTTCGTGATAGTGACCTAGCAAAGTTCGGTACCAGAGCCGAGAGATCAACAAATTTGTGGACTTATGCGCAATGACGCCCTGCACCATACGAGCAAACTACGGAGACGAAAATCGCAAAGCATAGTAACGACTTGAAGAAAAAAAGAGTGGAGAGATCAAAATTCGTCACCGTCATCACGATACCACTTCTGTCGTCTCTTTGGCAAACTCAAAAGTCTCACGTGCCCTGACAGTCCGCAAACCTTCCAAGCCTCAACCTAAACGTCGTCGCAACACTGCTTCCCTGGACGAACCAACTGATAATTCAACGATTTCTGAGCATCCAATAATTTCGATAGTACCCGCTCCGCCAATGCCTACACCACAAGAGCGGCAGGAACCGTCTGTGGCTTCTGATCAACAAGAACAAAAGGCAGGTCGCAAACGAAAACGACCTCAGTTTTACGGTTTCACAGACGCGGACATCTCCCCAACCAGTACTTTGACATCAACTAGCTCGGACAAACCAAAGAAGCGCAAAACGAGAAAAGAGAAGAAAAGTTCAAACTCAGTAGTAGCATTAATTCAGGATGCTGAACAGTCGCGAGTCCCATCCCCACCCAGGCCCGATATTCAAATAGGGCAAACTTCACCACCTGATTCCCGGATCAGGTATCATGAGTACGAACAAGAATGAGAATTGTCAGTTTGTGATGCCGAAAATGAAATTTAGTAAACTCTTAAAACTCTGCAAACTCTTTTAAATTACATTATCTTTTTTATTTCATGTATTCGATTTGCGAATCCAACTTTCATTGTATGTGTGATAAATTTCATTCATTTCAACTGTTGCTCAATTTATAATTCACAATTTGTAAATGTATTCGCCCCGCGAATCCATTTTCTTGTGTAAGTGCATATAATTTATTCATTCAAATCTGATTCATTTACGTGCTCATAATTCTATAAAGTATTCGCTCCGCGAATCCAAAATTTAGTGGGATTTTCTCATCCCATGTGCTACAATTGTCTTTCAAGTTCTTTTCGTTTTTTAAAATTAACATTCGTGGCATATTTCCAGTCACAATTTCGTTATGTTCATCCAATTTATCCACTTCTTTGTTTTGATTTTAAAATTGTAAATACAATTAAAAATTTTTCTTGTTATGGGGGAAATGTGATACATATGAATACCTCTATATATATATATATATATATATATATATATATATATAATATATATATGTCGAAATCCTTAAATCCTTATGTTTACTAAATTATAAATTACCCTCTATTTTATAGTTTATATCATACATATTTCAACTAAGGTTATAATGACTCTTTATTATTCACGTATAAATATGTTCCCGCTGGTCTACTAAATTATTTCATATTTTGTTCACCGTATTCTATTATAAGTAATCATAATCTCCATATAAATTTATTAGACAAAGTATCTGATGAATTGAAAAAACTTTCAGAACAAGGACATATCGAAAAATTACAGGAATGCTCTGATAAGAACTTTATTTCTTCAATTGTAATCACAGTTAAGAAAGACAAATCAGTAAAGCTGGCCCTCGATTCCAAAGTTCTGGACAAAGTTATTCATAAAAAAAAGTATCAAATGCCAAACATAGATAGTCTTATTGATTCGATTTCACAACATATTAACGATTCTAATCATGGTGATAATGTTTATTTTTCGACGATTGACTTAAAATATGCATATAGCCAACTAAACTTGCATCCGGATACCGCACCTCATTGTAATTTCAATATTATTTGTGGCGACGCAACAGGTACGTATTGCTTTAAAACGGGATTTTATGGCCTTACGGCTATGCTGGCAGAATTTCAAAAAGCGATGGATTACACACTAGTTGGTTTGTCTAATACCTACTGTTCCCCGATGACATAATTGTAGTTAGCAAAGGTACTGAGGAGTCGCACCTCAAATACGTCTACAAATGTTTACAGAAACTTGATGCTGATAATCTCAGAATTAATTTAAGCAAATCTGACTTTGCAAAACACCAGATAAATTGGCTTGGTTTCACAATTTCGCAACATGGTGTTAAACCAATAGAATCAAAGACAGCAGCAATTGCAGAAATTAAAGCTCCTAACACATTGAAACAATTACGATCATTCTTAGGCAGCGTTTATCATTTAAGCAAATTTATTCCCAACGTTGCTAAAACATGTCACCCTCTCCGGCCCTTACTAAAGAAAAGTGAAAATTTTATTTGGACCGATATTCACCAAAAACGTTTCGAGTATATTAAAACCGTAATCGCAAATGCTACAGAAAACACTCATTTTAACCCAACACTGGAAAAACCGAATCAAATGCGGTTTATCTCGCCAAGGCTTAGGCGCTGCGCTCGAGCAATTGGATTGCGTTGGGTGGAAAACGGTGGCTTTTGCTTCTCGCTTTCTTAATAATAATGAAGAACGGTACAGTATAAATGAACTTGAATTGCTTGGTGTGGTTTGGGCCATCGAATATTTTAAATATTATCTGTTTGGAAAAAATTTTACAGTCCTGACAGATCATAGAGCACTCCTTTCAGTTTTAAAATCTCATCGTTCAAATAAATCTTACAATAGCCGATTAACACGATGGATTGATCGTTTGTTACCTTTCGACTTTAATATAGAACACATTCCCGGCACTAGAATGGGTTTAGTAGATTACATTTTGCGCCAACCGGTACAAAAAGCAAAAAACATCACTTAACATGATGAGGAATTCATGGTAGCAACAGTTTCCCAAATTCGCGACGCAATTACATCTTTCTTCTGTCACTCAAATAAAATTCCTTTCCATAAGCGGCACACTACCAACTCACATAAATTACAAGTAAACAAGACGCGCGTCCATTATTGCAAACCTGCTAGAAGTAGCACGCATATTTCAAATGCCTCAAATACTTCATTCAGTACTCGAGCAAAAGTAAACAATTACAATTCAAAATTCATTTTTGCTTTTAATTGCCACGCAAATCACTTGCTTAAAAATAATACTGCACTTGCAGCGCAAATCCACTTGCCAAATTTAAATTGTAATTCAACCACAAATCCAGATCGGAAAATACATCACATAACAATGTCTAAAAACGCGTCACCACAAAATAGTCCCACAGCATCCCCGCAAACTCCCCGAGTGACGTTCCGTACCCACTCAACCCCTATAGAAACTACAATTACGAGCAATAACAACACTCAGGCCTCATCGTCGACCGAAAATCGTGCCGTTGAACTTTCTCGGGAGGAGATTTTTGAGAACAATCTCAATCAATTGTTCACCAAGTCCTTCCTCGCAGTCCTCACCAGCAAGGATGCGGTGTTGAAACAAATTAGAGACTGTGTCATTCAAGACGACGAGGCTCGATGCAAGGAGGTCAGTCCATATGTCCACTCCTTCTGGAGAGACCTCCATGTAAAGTCTGGCTGCTTGTGTGTCGACCAACGCGTCGTCATATCCAATTCAATCAAGGAGGCTGTATTGGAATCAATACACATGACACACCCCGGTAGTTGGGGAATGATTTCTCTTTCCCAATATGCATGGTGGCCATACATGCACAGGGAAATTTTGGCCAAAACCTCTGTTTGTGTTCCGTGTACGGATATTGGTGAGAATCTCAAACCTATTATACCAAAATCTAAATGAAATCCACATAAGGCTTGCCAAGAACCTAATGAAGAAATTCAGATTGACTTTGGGGCTCCGATAATAAACGATCAAGATAAAACATGTATCGACCGTTATTCAAAGTATCCGACAGTTAGAATTGTTGAAAAAGCTAATGGGGCAAATGTAGTAAAATTTCTTCGAGACTATGCATATACTCACGGCATTCCACGAACCATACGTTTAGATCAAGCAACTTGTCTAGTAGGTAAACAAGTTACAAATTACTGTTATGAAAAATAATATAAATATTATCGATGCCCCGGTCGGTGATCATATTTCCAGTCACAATTTCGTTATGTTCATCCAATTTATCCACTTCTTTGTTTTGATTTTAAAATTGTAAATACAATTAAAAATTTTTCTTGTCATGGGGGAAAAGTGATACATATGAATACCTATATATATATTACCGTATTTTATTATAAGTAATCATAATCTCGATTAAGCATTCTGAATTCAAGTTACCGTTGTAAACGCTCTTCATTCTCAGAGACAAATTATAGTTCGGATTCGCACTGCGATTCCACTAAGTAAAAGTAATAATTTTCACGTAATTACGGATTCGCTCCGCGATTCCCTTATACTTCTAAGATAACGTATTCGCCACACTAATACAATTCTAATCGCTAAACTAAGTTATGACAGGGTATAATCACATTGGGTATAGTGGCATTGATATTTTGGCATTGGGTATAATATCATGTAACCGTCGAAACCTATCAGTAGAAGTTTGCACCCTAGGTTATATGGAGAGATAGAAAGGTTGATCTCTTCTGTTTCACTCTACCATCCCACCCTATGTGTTTTAATGCCCCAAAATTCCATTTCATATGAACAAAAACCAAGCGTCTCCAATTGAGTATTCCAGTATTCCAGTATTCCAATTGAAAACCCGATTGTGTGGGTTCTACTAAAGTATTTGAAAACCCGATAGTGTAGGTTTTGATTCACGTAATAAATCAACATTAGATTGACGAGGGATCAAAGATCTGAGAGTTGCTCTGATTCAAAACTTGGATTATGACTTTGAACTGACAACTAATAGCATGACAATGAGTTAATAAAGTCGACTAAGATTATCATACCAAGCCATATATTAATTGAAATTTACTCTTTTGCCGAAGAAATTACTTGTTATAGTACTATTAAGTAGAATTGATCACGTGCGCCTGGGGGCCAAAACAGAATAGATCCAAAAATGTATGATCGTTTGTCGCGGCTGCGCTGCAATAACCGACCCGCGATTTCCGGATTACATCCCGCGCCGCGCATGAGGCATGAACAGCGGTCCGCAAAATTCTCCACTAGGTACCAAGGGCGGGGGCGATTGTTGAAAAGATCCGTTTGCTCTTTTCGTACTTCTCTCAACTTAAAATTCAAGGTAAAAACAAAACATCTTAAAATTTACGTCTTATCCGGTTGAATCTGAGTACCTATTTGTTGAAGTAAGCCGCGGATTCTTTCTTGATGTTGACATGGAAAATGGTCCCTTTGCGGTTATTACGCTTCAATTTGTTATTGCCCCGTAACATTACATGATTACGTGCTATTTTAATATTTTTAGCAAATTGTTTAACATTGTAAGGCGCTTGTTGGGGGTGGGGGGGGGGGGGGGTAGTGAGTTTTGAT
>NC_134468.1:46272913-46422168 GCF_964194025.1 Convolutriloba macropyga | reverse complement strand
CCTGCATTTATTTACATGTTAATATCATGTTCATGTAAATTGTGCACACATGCACGATATTTAATTCCAAATTTTGTAAAGCATTTGACGCTGATTCATTCAACTTTCTATTATTTGCGATTTTTTCGATTTTTTGTAAACAAATCGTAATGAAATCTTTTTTCTCGGAGTATTTTCTCAAAAATTAATTTCCATTGTTAATCATAAAGGAAAAACAAGGCTGTCAATTTTTTGTAAAAAACTTGAGAAACAATTCGCGTAATTCGAAATTCTAATCGAAATCTGTAATTTTTAGGAAGAAGTCGAAATGACGTTTTCTGATGAAAGTGAGTATTATCTTTTGATATTGACTTGAATTTTTAAGCATAAGATTAAAATTTAGCCCCTCCGAATTTCTCAAAGATATCTGGCGAGGCTATTTATTAATAATAATTTTAAATTCCAAGAATGTTTTTGAAAATTCTAACTTTGCACTTTAGATGATGCATATAAATGCAAACTCTGCAGTGAAGTCTACCCGAAACATGATGCCGTTACTCACCTCAATTCAGCACACAATGTTGCTATTAACGACGTGGGACTCGTGCTATCAATATTGGAACCACTAAAGTTCTCGTAAGTACATAATTTAGCTGCTGAGGAACTACTAAAAACCAAATGCTCATGTTGAGTACCAACGTTTACTTTTGTTTTGGGCTTAATTTTCCTTGGCTTCCTTAAAGTTAAAAACAGGTAATCATCCTACGCAACTATTAAGTGTTTATTAATAGTCGCAAAGTGATAGTGAGGCTATTCCTGGCCTTCTGTTTTTTTTTTGTCAACAGGAATTTTGTTAAGAACACATGACATCGCAATTACTTCAAATCTGCTTTTTGTTTATTCGTTAATGCAATTTCAACTCAATTGAGTGCGCGACGTTATTTTTCACTCTTATTTGAGCGAGTTTTTTTTGTTCATTGGCGTGATCAAATTTTGATCGCTCGTGACTTTGATCAACAACAACAACTTACCTTGCTCTCACTCAAATTGACTTTTCTTTAATTCAAAGAGATAAGGTCAAGTGAGTGTGTCACTCTAATTGAAGGGTATTTGAGGGCTTCTAATAGAAGCAGCAATAAGTTAAACAGCTTCTTAATCAAAATATAACAGCATTTAAAAAGTTTCTTTTGTCTGCTTCTTTGGATCTTTCCCATTGTAGCCCCCATTATGCAATAATGAGGGGGGGGGGGGGGGGGGCTATAGGGGGGTTATTTGACCACTAAACGGGGGGTGGGGCTATAATGGGATAAACCCGTTTCTTTTACTATCTTTTTGAAACTGCGGATCTAGAAAGCTATTGCGACTTTTCTGGCAATCTGCCAGCTATGTTTAAATTTTTTGGCCGAATTTTGAAATAAAAACCATGTACTTCATGTTATAGTCCACTCTAGAAGTATGCATAACTTCAACTTCTATAATTTTTTATATTGTAACGTGTAACGTGCTATATTACAAGACATAAATTATGGGGGCATAAAAACACGGAGGGGGGATGAGGGGAGAACAGAATAGATGCAATAAAATAACCCCATATGGCAGAATCATTGGAAACATTTATTTGAATGTTCCGCATATTTTCTTGAGTTAAGTAGAACTGTGATAATAGTTCCGATTCGCGCTTCGATTGCAGGTGCGGTTTCCTTAAACGTGCTCCTGGATCGTAAATGTTATGATCGTTTGACAAATTTTACGTGGAACTGAGCTGACAGCTTTTTGACTCCTTCGTACTGCCAATACTGACGTACTGCTCACAAGCATGGTTGCCAAACCGCACCAACATCTTCAAAATTGAAAGAGCGCAGATCATGGCCACTAAATGGATTCTAGTAAATTCAATTCAAAGTTACAAAGAACGTCTCATTAGCCTAAAACTCCTCCCACTCTGTCGTCACGTTGAACTGCACAATCTTCTTTTCCTAGCTATTACACGTAATGAGTATGACATTCCAACAAAATTTAAAACCCTCGAAGACGAGAGGACAAGGCAACACTATAGAGTTGAACTGAAAATTGAAAATAACCGACTGGTCAAATCCGATGAAAACTTTTTCCGCCGAACGAGAAACAACTGTACAACGTTGTGAATAGAAATATTCAAAAATTTGGAGGCAGATTAAACAAACACTATCACGAAAGCATGCTGGCACTTTTTCACAACTCAATTCAGCCTAACAAACAAATGCTCTTGGCGTATAATTTGCAGATGTGACAATTAACGAAACTTTAACGAAACTTTAACAGCACGTTTAACGAAACTTCTTCCTCGAACAGTATAACGAGTTGAATACATGCAGCTGGAGGATTCTTTGCAGCTGTGGTAGCTGCAACCCTCATTCAAAACTCTGAAACTGTATATTTTTATTTCAAGGCAACGAACTGATGAACTGAAGGGTGAAAACCCTTGGCTGTGCCCTAAAGTCTCGACTACACTACTTGGGCGTAATCCAGAAGTCTCAACTACTACTACTACTACTACTACTACTACTACTAATTGTAACAATTGGAAAAAAACTTGACTACTGAAACTGGAGTGACACAGGGGCACAAATTGAAGCCCCGGGAAACACCCGAATTCTCTACTACTACTACTACTACTACTACTTCAATTTAAGTAGATTGGATCATGAATTTAGGTGATCAAGTTGAGCAGTTTTTGCGTGGGCCTGATAGTCGCTTTTTTGCGGAGATAGGCCAAATTGCCATCCGGATTTTTTCCGAAAGTGTTTCTGGCATTTTTACTTTTTTTCGAGGATTTGAAATTCTATTCATTCACAGTCGATTCGTATAAAATTCAAAACAGCCAGTTTGAAAATTCTTATGTCATGAAAATTCTCAAAGAAAATTATAAATTTGAATTATAAATTGGTATTGTTTGAATTAATTGGTATTGTGTTTGAATTATAAATTGGTTTGAATTATAAATTGGTATTGTGAGCTATAAATTGAATTATAAATTGGAATTATAAATTGGTATTGTGAGCTTTCCTTTTGTAAACGGTGTACTTTCGGTGAAAAAATGCAGATAGAAGTTTGCCACTTCTCCATAAAAAGCTAAGGGTAGTCCCACGTAAGCTCGTTCTTTCTGTTCAACTTTCTGATCAGTTCCGTACCGCGAAGCCCACTCATGTGCATTCGCGAATCCCGCTCGCTGCGACGACGTGCTACGTCGAAGCATCGATGGGAACGGTTGCCGAAGAGCGGAGACTACTACTATCAGGGATTTGGAAAAATTAATTGCAATTAGTTACAACTAATAAATTGCAACTGGACAAAAAGAGAAATAATCAATTAATAAATAGCCGCCGCCAGCCTCTCAACGGCTATTATTTAGGCGTTCTCCTTTTTTTACAATCCAAGAATTGCTTTGTATTGGTGCTCTGTCTTTTTGTACGATATTTTTACACATTTTTCATGACTTGAATCTTTCATAATGGGATAAACTGGTAAAGTACAGTGTGCATTAAGTTTCATTAAAGGCGCAAAGCTAGATATAAGAACTTTTCATGGCCATTTTTGAGCTATATATTTGGTACTGCGAACAACCACGAAAAATAATACAATTTTTTCGAAAATTTTTTGTCATTTTTGAGTTTATCCGGCCTCAAGGGCCATAAAACCTCTTCAATGGTTTGAAAGTAAGTTACTACCTAGTTTCTTTTTTCAATGAAACGAATTTCAACATTTTAATGTCACGAATTTTACAATTTTTGGAAAAAAATTGCAGTTTTTAAATTTCTGTCATTTTTTGAGTTTTTCCGGCCTCCGGGGCCAAAAAAGCTTCTCTAGTGTCTGAAATTAGATCTCAGCATTAAGTGGCAATGAAATTGTCTTCAACATTTCAGTATCACGAATTTTAGCAATTTTGTGATAAAGTTCTTAAAAAAATATATTTTGTTCACCTTTTCTTATCTCAGTGCTCAGGTAACCCCCCTAGGGTTTGCTAGCATGTTCCTGCTTAGTTGCTACTCACAATGGAATGGTATTCAGCTTTTCAATGATACAAATTTTTGCAATTTGATAATATTTTTAAGTTTTTGAAATTTCTAACTTCTGAAATTTGTTGTCGTTCCTAGTTATTGATCTTTATAACCGAATGTAAGTTTTTAATTTTTAGTCTTTGTATAAGTATGTCAACGGTTACAGGCCAATAAATTTTACAAGGTCTTGCGAATGGGTAACTGGACACATTTCAGAATAAAAAGTGGTTTTGAAGTTTTTAATGTTGCGAAATTAGGGAGCGTTCTTTTATTTTGCAATTTCTTAATAGACGCACAGCGATAGATGAGGCTATTATTGGCCTTCTCTTGTTTTTTTTTACAATTCAAAGAATTTGATTTGTATTGGGGCGCTGTCTTTTTTTAAGATTTCTTCCACATTTTCATGATTTTTGAAGTCAAATTGGAGTAGTGATTTTGGTCACGCAGAAACAGGAAATGGAGCGAATAAGCGAGTGGTTTAGCGGCGTGAATCTTCTCCGCTCTAAGTTTAAAGTAGAGTGAGAAAACGGTGTTTGAACAAAAATTCGCTTTCTCGATATTTATTCTGTTCACATGCGGCAATTTCAATTTGGTATTTACTGTTTTTTCGATTTTTTGGATTGGATTTTTTTCTAAATGGTTTTCCCAATCCATTCGTAGTTCATTCTCGGCCTAGCGTTTTGTTAGAGTTAAATTTACAATACTCGCAAGTAGTTTTTTGTATTCGCTATCGGCATTTTGACATTGAGTTTCTGTTTTTCTGATTTTTTCTTAGAAACGATTTTTCAAATTCACTCATCGTACGTTCTATATCTAGTTTTTCTGTTTAGTCAATAAAAATTCTTTGAATTGTACGCCAGGACTTGTCCTGGTATGTTTTTTTTTATTTCTTCGTCG
Source organism: Convolutriloba macropyga (assembly GCF_964194025.1). Classification (NCBI taxonomy): domain Eukaryota; kingdom Metazoa; phylum Xenacoelomorpha; order Acoela; family Convolutidae; genus Convolutriloba; species Convolutriloba macropyga. The sequence continues at coordinate 46,417,255 of NC_134468.1, read as the reverse complement.
CGATTTTTGTTACGACCATATGACGTCACAACCACTTGAAATCTGCTTTTTGTGCATTCGTTCATGTAATTTCAACTGAAGTTCGTGTGTGACGTCAGTTTTCGCTCTTAGTGGAGCGAGTTTTTTTTGTTCATTCGCATGAGTTAAATTTTTGGTCACACTTGACTTAGCTCTCTCAAAAATGACTTCCTCACTTTGAAATTGACTTTTGACCTTCTCTTGGAATTAAATTAAATAAAGTCAATTTCAAAGTGAGGAAAAAATTTTTGAGAGAGCTAAGTCAAGTGGGACCAAAAATTTAATGCATGAGTCACTCTAAATGAAGGTTATTTGATAGCAGCTAATGGAGGCAGCGAAAATTTATACAGATTTTTTTTATACAGATTCTTATACAAAATATAACATCAGCTTTCAATGAAAAGACGATTTTTTTGGTCTCTCTGTCTGTTTTTTTGAGATTGCAGAACTGCGAAGCTATTGCGGCTATTTTCTGGCTATCTGCCAGCTATGTTTTTAAAGTATTTCTTTTTTGTCGATTTTGTTATCTTTATTGGCCAATAAACGTCTTTCAAGGCATGTGCTTTTATTAATGGGTATATAATTGGATCAAATTTGTCCTTAGGGTAAAAGCTTCAACTGTTTTAATAATGATTGTATTTCTGTTTAGTCTGTTTGATTTTTGTTTTTCAACTTCGAGATTGGTTTCCTTTTTTTCTGGCGTTGTTCAAATGATCTGCTGGTCATGTAGACTAATTCAAAATTTTTCTTTAATTTTTTATGTATTTCAGGACTTGTCCTGCTATGTTTTTTAGAAGTTTTCACACTGTTTTCATGACTTAGATCTTTCCAAACGGGATAAACAGGTAAGGCCCTGTGGGCATTAAGTTTCATTAGAGGCGTAAAGCTGGCTTTAGTAGTCCTTTAAGTACTTAAAATGGTGCAGCTACTAATTGTTTGAAGGTTACAAGCTCATTTTTAGAAGTTTTCGAGTCCAAAATGGCGCAATTTTTCGAGGTTTTATAATTTAGTCTTGAATTGACGGTTGTCGAAGTTGATAAAGGTCTTTTGCAAGATATAGTAAATTTTCATGGCCCTTTTTTAGCTATATGTTTTGGTACTGCAAACAATCACGAGAAACGATACAAATGTTTGTAATTTAAGTTCAAAAAAATTTTTTGAAGAAAATGGTGATCAATTCCTCGCACACTTAAAACGACTTGCAGTCGTAGACGACGCTGTTGCAGCAAAAGCAGAACCGATTGACGAGAGCGTCTCAAAGGGAGAACTTATACAAGGCATGCTATATAACGCATAAAATTTCATTGAATAACAATGAGAACGCCCATGTGATTGACCTCTGTGCAATTATGAGAACGAGAGTCTGCATAGATCAGTTGAAACCTCAGCAGACCGCAACATTCAACAAACTCCTCGAGTAATTTTAATACTCTCCAAACACAAAAATGTCTTGGCTGCTGGAGTTTTTAAAACTGAAACTATTGTCAATAATTTTTGCCAGTATTATGCTCAAAAATTGCCACCAATAAATAGTGACAATCCAACATTGCATACAAAAAAGATATAAGAAAAAGATATATCATTGCATAATAAGATAACAATAGGAAACTGACTTTTTTTTACCGAAACTGACTTCAATGTTAGTGGAAAGGCTAACCTGAACAAAACATGCTCGATAAAAACCGATGTTCTCCAATCGACAATACAAGAACGCAAACAGATTAAGTGTTCCTTAGTACACAGCAGAAATTGTTTTATTTAAAAAATTTTGTCAACGAACTGAACTGCGAAGCATACGGTTCCATTCGGGCTAGCTACTGATGAAGCCAACTGCTTGCCGCTCGTTTGAGAGCAATTCGCCCGACGTTAGTCAATTATTAATAGCCGCACAGCGATAGCTGGGGCTATTATTGGCCTTCTCTTGGTTTTTTACAATTCAAAGAATTTGAATTGTATTGGGGCGCTGTCTTTTTTACGACTCGAAGAGGAGTATTGGAGAAGTCCTTTTTTAATCAATTTTATTGGAGTGATTTTGGTGCTGAACAAAAGTGAAGAGCGGAGCGAAAAGAGAGTGGTTTTTGTTCATACCGCTGTTTTTGAGAGAGCGAGAAATTGATGTGTGAAAAAATTCTCTCTAAGCGAGCGAAATTTTTTTGTTCACGTGCGGCATTTTAAAGCAGTTTTTCATTTATTTTGTTTAAGAGGTTTGTTTATGATTTTGTTTTCATTTTTGGTTGGTTTCGGTAGTGGTTTGAAGGTTTTTGGATATTCATATGAATTTTATGATAATTCGGAGGTTTTTAATGTATTTTGCAGATTTTCGGGCTATTTTTTGCGTTTTTTTGACGAATATTTTGTTTTACTTGCTCAAATGGGTATTGAAGAAACCCCTTCCACTTGAGCAATTTTATGATAACAATTGGTTACAGTTTTGTGGGTAAGAATCAATTTTTTGTTGAGAAATATGACAAAAAAATGGCGAAAATTGGAACTATTTTTCTTAATTTTTTGCAGTTTTTCGTTTTCTGTTTTTAGCTAAGTTTCTTTGCCTATTGACTTGCCTATTGTTTTGCGAGCATCTGGATACCCTATTGGTTGAAGGGAATTTTTCTTTGGATTTATATGTTTTTGAAATATTAAAAAATTTAGTAATTTTTTCCAGTTTTTCAGTGAAAGTTGTTTTTTTAAGAGCTTTTTTTAAATATTTTTAGCCTAAAATATTTTTTCAAAATTCACGTACGTGGTTTTTGTAAGTTTTAGTTGTTTTGATGAAGTTATTTTAGCAGAGATAGTTTTTTCGGGATCTCAATTTAAAACAAAATTTGATCAGATTTTTTATCATATTTTAACAGATTTGATTTTTTTGTTTTCACTTTTTGTTTCATGTCTTTGTTTCAAGATAATCATAAATTAGTGAAGGCACGTTTTGTTTGATGAGTAGCTGGATGGCGTTTAAATAGATTTTCACTTCGGGTCGTTTCCGGAATTCTTCCGGCTATGTTTTTTTTAAGATCTGTTCACACATTTTCATGATGTTTGAAGTCAAATTGGAGTAGTGATTTTGGTCACGCCGAAACAGGAAATGGAGCGAAAAATAGAGTGGTTTTGCGGCGTGAGTTTTTTTTGCTGTAATATTGAAGTAGAGTGAGAAAACGGTGTTTGAACAAAAATTCGGTTTCTCAGTAGTGGTTTTTTGTTCACATGCGACAATTTCACTCTGATTTTTACTTTTTTCGATGTTTGGATCGGTTTCTTTTCTAAATGGTTTTCCCAATCCATTCACAGCTCACTCTAGGCCTAGTTTTTTGTTTGAATTAAATTTTTATTTCTCGCTAGTGGTTTTTTGTTCACATGCGGCATTTTGATATTGATTTTCTGTTTTTTTCTTATTTTTTTGATCTGTTTTTTTTAAATGGTTTTCTCAATTCACTCATAGTCCATTCTAGGTCTAGTTTTTCGGTATAGTCAATGAAAATTCTTTGAACTGTACTTCAGGACTTGTCCTGCTATGTTTTTTTTTTCGTCATGATTTTTGTTACGACCATATGACGTCACAGCCACTTTTTGTTCATTCGTTCATGCAATTTCAACTGAAGTGCATGTGTGACGTCATTTTTCGCTCTTAGTGGAGCGAGTTTTTTGTTCATGCGCGTGATTAAATTTTTGGTCACACTTGACTTACGTCACTCTCAAAAATGACGTCCTCAATTTGAAATTGACTTTTATTTACTTCAATTCAAAGAGATAAGGTCAAATGGGCGTGTGTCACTCTAAATGATGGTTATTTGAGATCAGCTAATAGAGGCAGCATTAACTTATACAGATTTTGATGAAAATATAACAGATCAGGCTTCAATGAAAAGCCGAATTTTTTTGGTCTGTCTTTTTTACTGTTTTTTTATACTGCCGATCTACGAATCCATTGCGGCTATTTTCTGGCAATCAGCCAGCTATGTTTTTGTTAATAGCCACAGAGCCATAGCTGGGGCTATTATTGCGCTTCTCTTGTTTTTTTTTACAATTCAAACAATTTGAGTTGTATTGGGGCGCGCTGTCTTTTTTTAAAGACCTGTTCACACATTTTCATGATTTTTGAAGTCAAATTGGAGTAGCAGAAACAGCGAGTAAGCAAGTGGCTTTGCGGCGTGAATTTTTTTCGCTCTAAGTTTAAAGTAGTGAGAAAACGGTGTTTTAACAAAACTTCTCGTTCTCGGTTGTTGTTTTTCGGTTCACATAGAGGAATAGAGGAATATAGTTGGCAGTTTGAGTTCATAGCAGTTGTTTTTTGATGTTAATCCTGTCTTGTTGAAAAATTAAAAGTTGAATTTTTAGTCTGCTTGTTATAGTTGTTCTGGTGTTGTTTTCTTGCTTAGTCTCATCATTAACAGCTCTCATGTCTTTTTAAGCCGAGTTAATGATCGCCATTATTTGAATTGTTTTGCAGGACTTCTCCTGCTGCTTTTTTATTTCAAGATTTTTTGTCACGACCATATGACGTCACAACCTCTTCAAATCTGCTTTTTGTTCAGTCGTTCATGCAATTTCAATTAAGATGCGTGTGACGTTTTGTTACGACCATATGACGTCACAACCACTTCAAATCTGATTTTTGTTACTTGGTTCATGCAATTTCAACTGAAGTGCGTGTGCGACGTCATTTTTAGCTCTTAGTGGAGCGAGTTTTTTTGTTCATTCGCGTGATTAAATTTTTGGTCACACGTGACTTACCTCACTCTCAAAAATGACTTCCTCACTTTGAATTTGACTTTCATTTACATTAATTAAGAGATAAGGTCTAGTGAATGTGAGTCACTCTAAATGAAGGTTATTTGATAGAAGCTAATAGAGGCAGCAAAAACTTGAACAGATATTTAATCAAAACATAACATATCAGCCTTCAATGAAAAGACAATTTTTTTGGTCTGTCTTTTTACTGTTTTTTTAGACTGCAGATCTACAAAGCTATTGCGGCTATCTGCCAGCAAGTTTAGTTAGTATGCTATGCCATTGTCTTTTTATGCTAATGTTTCAGTTTGTTCTTGTTCATAACAACTTTAACACCAGAGTCAAAACTTTTTTTGCTATTTTTGTCTTTTTTTGGATTTTTTTGTTATCTTTCAGTTGTTTTCAATTTTATAGGGGCAAAAAAAGTTTTTTAATGCTAAAAAATGAGTTAATGGAATGTTTTTAACAACACAAGAATTGATTTTTGCGATTCGGATATAATTATTTTGCAACTTTTAATTACTTTTTGCTCGTTTTTAAGTTTTTCAAATATTTTCAATCTTTCTTAGATTTTATTTCAGTGACCATTGAAAGTTTTCAGGTTTAATGAATGATTTTTAATGACCCGGATAACTTTTGAGAATATAATTATCACAAGTTTCAGCAACGTTTTAATAATTTTTGCTAGTTTCAGTTTTCAAGCGCCTGGGTCCCATTTTGTCGAAATTTTTCGACAATGAAGTTGAAAAGCCTTGACAGACTGATTTTAGTACGTTTTGTCTACTCATTTTGTGAATTATTCTGTATAAGACGCTATTACCGGGGAAAATAAAAAGAAAGGGAAAATATTTTGAAAGATGTAGGTCGATTGTACAATCGTGGCGTCAGTTGCATAATTTGCGCACGTTCTCTGATATTGTTTTGATTGGCCTCAAACGAAGTTAGTAACAATTATATTAGTCCTTTGGTCTTTTTATATGTTAGTCTGACCCATTCGACTTTCCGTCTTCAAAAACGGGATAAACCTAACGACCGGAGGGCATTAAATTATCTCAGAGCCTTACGCCTTACAAGTGTCCAGGAATGCGGTTCACCAGTTTTGGAGAGAATTTCATGATGTTAGGGGCGGTTCTTTTGACCCCCTCAGTCCCCCAACACAGCAATTTGGACCCCCCTCGCGTCCAGCCCCTCCCAACACTACCTCCCTCCCCCCCCCCCTAATGCTAGCATCCCGAAGCACCAGGTGGCTACTACCGAAGCCAACCGCTCGCCGGTCGTTTAAGACCAATTCTCCCGACGTTAGTTGATTGTTAATTTTATAGTGGATTTTTCAGGGGTAACACTAGACCGAATTCGGGTTTCGATTTGCGACAAAAAGTCAATGCCAAATCTTCAAAGACTCCCAAAACAAAGAAAGACGACGACTTCGATTGGACTCCTGGTGGACTGAAAAAAAGTCACAGTTTCACGGAAGAAAATGGAGAATTCAGATGTAATGGCTGCCATAGGCTGTTTAAGCGTGAGGGCCAGCTCCAGAGGCACAAATGTTTCAATGCTGAATCTCCAAAGGATCAAATTGAGACCAAAGATGCGAAACGCAGGAAAATTGATACTGTGGCGAAGAGCAGTGGAACAAAGGTCGTCCGACAACCTCAAATTGATCTCAGGAACGTTAAAAGCTCAGCACCGTCTAAAGTTGAATGCTTGGAAGAGGGACAGTTTTTCTACCGAATGAAAAAAGATTACAACAATGTCCAGACAAACGTGTTTGCCCAGACGAAGAAGATTGAAGTACAAGTTAGTGTGGAAGGCGAGGAAATTGTGCGGGATATGTTCCAGTGTTTGGCTTGTCAATCAATCTTGCCTACTCTGGAAGAAGCTAAGAAACATCTGAAGGGGCACGAGCCAACTCATTACTTCTCGTGCAAGTTCTGTCCCCACAGCAAAAGATTTCGAGATGATTCAATAGGTAACGTATTGCGGCATGTGCGAGCTTGTCACTCGGACGAATATGATTCAAATATTTGTGTGCGATGTGGCTTCGAAGCTGCGAATAGTGGCGAATTGGAAAAGCACATGAACTCAAACCATTACCCTGGAGCTAGTTACAGCTGCTCGGCGTGCGGTGAGCAATTTGGTCTTTCAATACTCGGTCTTGTAAGCCATGTGAGAGCTAAGCACGCTGCAGAAGATCCATTGCTGCTAGAGTCAGTGGTAATTGCAGCCAAAACATTTTATCAATCTGATGACATCTTTGAATGCAATTTGTGCGAAAAGATTTTCTTTGTGAAAAGTCACATAGAAGCACACAAAGAAGCGCATGCATCTGGAAACCTTGAAATATCAGATGACGACTGCTGTGGGTTGTTTCGCTGCACTCACTGTAAGTATGAAGCTGACAACGTTGATGAGCTGCGACTACATTTGAGTGCAGCACATCAACACATCATGTGCCGGTTGTGCAATGCAATTATTTTTACGGGATCAACATTCACAGAGACACTCCTGAACCATGTTGTTTCATGCCATGATATTCGCTACGACTTTGAAGCCTTACTGTACTACGAAGAGTTGTTCAAAGAGGCCAAAAACTTGTTCTGTGTTAAGGCATCACTCAAATGCAAAATTTGTCCAAAAATGTTTTTCACAAGGAAATCTTTTACTGATCATATGCGCTCTCACGAAGGCGGAAACGTGAGCGAATTCTCGTGTGAAGTATGCGAGTACAAAACAAACTCCCGTCAGAAATTACATAGACACGTGAGAAGCCACAAGTTCCTGTATTACTGTCCAGACAGTAAATTATTCTTCACTAGTAATCAAAACTTGCAAGAACATTTGATCAACACCTACTCGGAAACAGATGAACTCCCATGTGAAGAGTACAAAAGAAGTCTGGTTGTAAGTTTGTTTCTCCCGGAGCCTGGGTTTCCGTCAACCGTTCCTCTTAATTTTGTGAACAATGATATGATTATGGAATATTACAAAGGACGCGTGACAAATTTATGTGGTGAAAAGTTCGAGTTCCCAAAATATGCGCAGACTTCGCTGGGAAAATTGTCAACGGAATCGCCAGAAGCAGGGGATAAAGACGACGAAGGGTATGAATCGCCAATGGAGTTAACCGAGACTGGACAATCGGCTATAGCTAACGCTCGTGAATCAGCGGCACCGACAACTGAAGAATCGACTCACAGGGAGAACGAGGCATCTCAGGGAACTACTATCTTGCTAGTAACTGGCGAAGAAGGCTCAGAAGAGCAAATTGCGATTGAACTTCCCCCTGGAACTGATGGCGCTCAGACTTTGCGAGATCTGGGTTTGAGCGTCGATGATTTAAATCTCCCTGAAATAGCACCTCAGGTAAATTCACAGCCAAGCTCAAGCCTGGAGTTATCAATGGACAGTCCCTACGTAAGCTGTCAAAATACTGAGTTCTGTCTTGCGCTTGCCTCTCAGAAGTTCTGTTGGATGACTGAGGATGCGTTGCAGGCGTTGATGAACTGCTTCGGTGACATGGAGTGCCTGTTTTGTGGCAAGTTCTACGGGATGCAGTCGAGATATTATGCTCATCAAAACATCCATACCAAGTCCACGCAGTTCAAATGCGAAGATTGTGACTACTTTTCTCACAGTATACAGTTGCTAAGGTATCACATGGATAGGAATCATGGAAAGGAAAATTTGCGCTGTAACGAGTGTGAGTTTACAACTAGCAGCAAAGTCAAACTTGCGCAGCATTTGAAGAAGCATAATCCAAAAACAGAGTTCAAATGTCCGAAATGTGCCTACACATGGTAAGTTAAAATGATCTCCCTTGAATTGCAGAACTGTATAAATAATTTGTCAATTAGTTATGTCTCCAAAAGGTGTAAAGAGTATAAGTCATTCAAAAAGTGGTAAGAGTGATGTCTTTTTTTTCAGCGACAGTGATCGGCGAATGAGAGAACATTTCACAATCTACCATCCTGACAGTACAGCCGAAGAAATCTCGAAAGCTCTTGGCGGGAAACGGAATTCTAACGTAAGTTCATTTAATTATTTGCTATGGAGAGCACAGGGGTTTGTAATTTGCCAATAATTTAATGAAAGTGCGTTTTCTATTGCAAACTGGTTTTCTCGGTCACCTCTTTTTAATTGCACAGATTATTAAACAGTTAATGCAGCATCATCCATATAATCTGAATGATTGGCAGAACTGATTATCGAATCGGCTCTTCACTTCCTACGCTTTTCGCTCTTTTACATTTTCTGGACCTCTCAGCTAATTGGTGACATATTACTTTTAATGAGTCTTTTCTAAAGAAGCAAAAATCTGTTAGATAAATCAACTTTCGACTAAGGCATTGAATTACCTTCCTGAAGCATTTTCTGTGATCTCGATGTTTTTATAGCTGCCAAGCTGTAAGCTGAGCGGAGCTATATTGCGGTGCTATTGGTTTTTTTTACAATCCAAGAATTGGATTGTATTGGTGCTGTCTTTTTTGCTAATTTTTGTAAGATGTTTTCACACCTTTTCATGACTTTGAGCTTTCAAAACGGGATAAACCGGTAAAGCTCAGCGGGCATCAAGTTTCATAAGAGGCCGTCAGCCGCGTTTAGTTGTCCTTCAAGTGCTTAGAGTGGCGAAGCTATTGGGAAGGCCGTAATTCAAGGTTAAATGGTCATTTTTAGGAGTTTTGGAGCACAAAATGTTGCAATTTTTCATCTTTTTTTTTTCGTATTTTTCATTGTTTTTGTCAGACCAGTCCAAAATTGAGGTTTTTAAAAGTTGATAAAGGTCTTTTGCACGACATAGTTACTTTTTATGACCATTTTAAGAGCTATATGTTTTGGTACTCTTAAAATAAACAAGCAATTTTATACTAATTTTTACAATTTATTTCAAGCTTTTAGATATGTTTATTTTTTGAGTTTTTTAGCCCTAGGGGTCAAGAAACCTCATCTGGGGTTTGGCAATACGTTACCGCATAGTTTCTAGTGGTAATGTAATGATTTTCAACATCAAGAATTTTACCAATTTTTTTAATTAAACTTGCATTTTTTCAAAATTTTTAACATTTATTATCATTATTTAAGTTTTCCGAGCAACAGAAGCCAGGCAACCGCCTCTAGAGTGTGATTATAGGTTACTTAAAATTTTCATGGGCATGAAATGGTTTTCAACTTTTCAATATCACAGATCAGCAATTTTTTGATAAAATTTCCAAATTTTTTCAAGTTTTTGAAATTTTTTCAGGTTTTGCCAGCTTCGAGGACTAAGAATTCTCCTCCAGGGTTTGATAATAACTTACTGCATAGTATCTGGTGGCAAGGAAATAGATTTTGACGTTTATATCACGAATTTAGCAATTTTTTGATAAAATTTGCCGTCTTAATTTTCGATATCACGAATCTTTGCAATATTTTGATAAAAATTTGATTCTTTTTCAAAGTTTCTGAAATTTTTTAATCATATTCCATATTTATCGACCTTTGCGAGTCAGTGAAACTATTTAAGACTTGAAATAGGGATACTGGATTGTTTCTGGAGACAAAAAATTGCTCTGAAGATATTAATATTAAAGTTTAGCGAGTTTGTTGAAATTTGGAATTGTTTATAAATTTTTTGAACTTTCTGTCATTTTATGAGTTTAAGGATCGTTGCTGGCCAACGAAATCTTTTTATCTTTTGAAGATGGGTTACTGGACAGAACTTCAGGAAAAAACTGGTTTCGAACTTTTTTTCAGCAAAATTTCAAATTTTACACGATTCAGCTTTTTTTGAAGCTTTTGCCATATTTCTTGAATTTATCTACCTTCGTGGAAAATAGATCGCTTTCAAGGCTTGTGCGTGAATAAATGAATATATTCAATTGCATCATTTTTTGTCTTCAGGGTAAAAGCAACGATTATTTTTTAAGTGCTTGATTATTTTAGTTTGTCAACTACTATTTTGTCTTCTTGGCTGGGATTGTTCAATTCATCTTTTGGTCCAGTACATTAGTTCTCCATTCTTCATTAGATTCTTTGGATTGTATGTCAGGGCTTGTCGTGCTTTGTTTTTTGTTTCGTCGTCTGACGCTCTTTTTCGTTTTACATTTGTTCACACAGCAAAGCTGAAAAAGTCAAATTTTCTGAATGACTTCTTCCTCTCACTAACGGCATTTGCGCGCATGACGTCATTTCTTATTCTCTCTCTAGCAAAGGTTTTAAGATCATCTCCGTGATTAGGTTTTGATCATACGTGACTTACCTCACTCAATAGAATGGCTTTTGCGCTTTAAAACTTAAGTTTAATTAGTTTAAGGTCAAAGGAACTCCTATGTGCAGTAAGGGTCCCTAATAAGAGGCTTCTGCGGAATGATTTTTAACAAGCTTTATTAATTTATCCCTGAATGTTTTTACATAGCTTGTTAAGCGGCGTCGATTTTTCAATTTAGATCGGCACGCAGGTCTTTTTTTGCAGCTATTCCGGAAATCTGCCGGCTATGTTTCAAGATTAAGTCAGTTCTATAGTGAGTAGAAGTTGTGAAATATTTGATGGAACCCCAAATGAATACTTTTATTATGCCCTGAGCACAAAATACTACCGACCTTCAGTGTAAAGAGCATCAACAAAGAATGGTTACTCAATTTAAAAAGACTCAAAACAAACAAGCAACTTGGTGTCTAGAAAGACAACCGTTTTGATACATGGTCGGATTCTTAATGGAATCGATTTGAACATTCAGGCATACCATTTGCGCATAAGAATATTGTTGGTTTAAGGATTTGTTTGAACATGTCTTCAGAACTGATAGAATTTTTGCGAACACTTAAGCGCGAGGTGGTTGCACAGTTAATGGTTTTATAGTGGAAAGCGTCTCAAAATACTGTGAATGAGGGAAAATGTCAATGTTCAGCATGACCGCATTGTAAGATTGTAGGCTTTGTTACTTAGAGGCAGAGTTTAAACGAAGTTTTCGCTTCCCCATGATGCCGAGACAATACGCATAATCCAAAAACACTCGAAAGACGAGCCAGAGCTAAGATCTGATGGCTTAGCTAGGAAACTATAAAATACTGTCTCCTTTGTCGTCAACGTAACTAACTGTGGACGTTCCGAAACGGAAAATGTACGTAATCGTACCGAAACGGAAAACAAGTGGACGTTTTGAGAGCTGCGTCGAATAAAAGTTTCTAAAGCCTTGAATCAATCATGAACGGGGCGAGTTAACGCGAGATGTTTTTTGCAATCTTGTGAGCAATCAACGTTTGTATCAAAGGCAGCTAAATGCAATTAGTGGATTTTTAAATGAGTATCTGTTTTGTACAGAATCCACTGCTCTAGATTTTTGAGCTGCATGATGAATTCTCACCCCTTGATTGGAAATACTTTTTATATACAATTCATTGTTCACGCACCCAGCGTGAGTGGAGATCAATAGAAATTGAGTAATTTTGTCGCCTTTTTGGGACTTCAATAGCTTTGATAATGTGGCCCGGTTTGATAATAGTATTTCCTTTTCATGGGCATTCAAATTTTGGTTGAACCGATGAGAGGACAGCTAAATAATTGCTTAAATATGAAAGTAGGATTATTTATTTGTAAGTAGAATTATAAATGATTCATTATAGCTGCAAAGCTGTAAGATGAGCTGAGCTATATTGCGATGCAATATTTTTTTTGATTTGCATTGGTGTGCTGTCTTTTTTAAAGATCTGTTCAATTTTTTGACCTCTTCTTGTCAGTGAGAAGTCAAATTAAAATAGTGATTTTAGTCACCCTGGAGTATTTAAGAAGAGCGAAAAGTGAGTAGTTTTAAGGCGTGACATTGTTTTAAACTGCTTTAAATTCAATTGACAAAAACGTGTTTAAACAGATTTCTCTGCTGTTTTGCTGATTTTTGCTGTAAGATTACTTTTGAAAGGCGATACATGTGTTCTAATATTGCTTAGTTGCAGTTGTTTAAAGCCCACAAAAGGCAACTAATGGTTTTCAAGACTTAGACGCTATTTGTCTTGATAATGTGTAATTTTTCGGCTTTTGACTGTTTTTGTTCTCTTTGTTTTGTTATTTAGTCTCATTAATGAGGGGTTTCAGTGGATCTCTATTGTGATTTATTCGAATTAATTTACAGATTTCAATAGAAATAATACGGTTTTACTAACTTGACACTTCTTTTGAAAACCTTTAACGAACTTTTGGATTTTTCTTTTGTACTTTTAACTTTCTATAAATCAGACTCATTATGAACAGCTATAAGGAGCTTCTTTATGAGTCACAATTTGATCAATATAAATGTTTTTATTCGTATTTAACCTTTAACGATTTTGAAAGGACTTGCGTTCAAAAGGGTTCTTTTTGTTCTCCCGCTTTTCGTTGTTCGGTCACTTAGTCTCTATAACGATAGATCTCCTGTGACATTTCATAAGACATTTTCGAGTTAATCTAATTTTTAGTCCAAACGGAAGGTTTTAACCAACTTGAAACTAGTTAGTTTTATAGCAAACTTATTTGAAATTTTTGCGATTTTGCGAACTTTTTGCGATTTTGACACCTCTGCTTTAAAAGTACTGATTTCGTGGATTTCACCGGTTTTTTTCTTGCTGTCGCATGGTCATTAAAAATAGGTCTCATTTGCTCTCTCATTGGGAAAAATTGTATCCATTTAAGGGTTTCAATTTACTGCTAATAGTTTTGTTGACTTTGACTTTCGTTTTAAAAAATTTGAACTGTTGTCTGCATTTCTTGCTACTTTTGTTACGTTGTTCTCCATTTTTTATTTATTGTGTTAATTGAAGTGGCTGTTGCTTTCTATCTATTGAAAGTAACAAGGAAGTTCAAGTTTTCGATTATCTTGGCATTATTAAATGACTTTGATGCCACTTAATTTCAATAAAATTGTTGAAAAAGTTTTCAAATGTTTGTTGTCCTTTTTGCTTGGTCTCAGTAGTTTTCTGCAAAGTTGGCGTTTGTTGTCTGAACTCCCATTGTGTGAAATTATTTCAAAACTGACGTTGTTGGACTTAATATCTTTGATTATCTTATTTCTCTAAAAGTGAAATGAAACTAATTTGTATTTAGGTTTTTGCAGGCTCTGTTCACTTTCGCGGACGTTTTGGTTTATGACTTGTTCATTATATGAGGCTGCTCTACTAAATAGGCTGATAGTTTTGTCTTCTGTTTGTGCAATTCTTTGAATTTTCGTTCAGGACTGGTCCTGCTGTTTTTTGTTTGTCGTCTGACGCTCTTTTTTCGTTTTACATTTGTTCACACAGTGAAACTGATAGTCACATTTTCTGAATGAGTTTTTCCTCTCACTAACAGCATTTGCGTGCGTGACGTCATTTCCCACTCTATCCTAGTTAATGATGTTAGGTCATTTGCGTGTTTAGATTTTGATCATACGTGACTTACCTCAATCAATACAATGACTTTTGCACTTTAGGACTTGAGTTTAATTTGAATTAGTTTAAGCTTAAAGGAACTCATATGTGCAATAAAGACCCCTAATAAAAAGGCGTGTGCGGAATGGCTTTTAACAATCTTTATTAATTTACCGCTGAATGTTAACATCTTACATAGGTATCTGTTTCTATCTCTATTATGCGGCACGCAAGTCCTTTTCTTTCGCAGCTATTCCGACAATCTGTCGGCTATGTTTATTATTGAAACAATTCATTATTTTTACTCAGTGGCAAATTATATACTGATTGGTGATGACCGACCCTTTTGCATGCATTTAACCATTTCATAATGCAGTAGTCATATCATATATGTTTTAGATGGGGGCGAACTCGAGGCTTGGTTCCAATCTCAGAATTGAGCCTTGTAAGCAGTGTGGCAAAGTGTTTGAGAGCAGTCAAATGGCAGAGCATCTCCGGAGTCACAAGGAGGAGCAAAACTCGTTTAAGGTCAGTCTTGGTATGAGTTGATATAATAGATCAATTGCAACTGTTGTATCCACGTTGTGAATAATGCACGCTCCAATGATGTACCAAATTACATTTTGAGCTAACTAACCTAAATACGTCGAGTCGTTGAACAAAGGATACGTATAAACATTCATTCCCAGAAACGAGAAATGGTTGCAAGTTTTTAATTTAAATTGTTTGGAAATAACGAAGAATGCCGACTGTACCAGGAAAGTCTTAACAGTTTTAGCCTAGAATAGTTCGCTGCTTTGAACCGTTTAGTCTGAAGTATTTGTCAGGAGGTTACTTTATATGTAGATATGCTAAATCAAATTATATCGTTAGTCATTATTAATTGCTTTCTAATGAAGTTTGAAGCAATTATTGTAAACATGTATTACGCAAAATTTTTGCTTGACCGTTTTTGCGCTTTTGTTCTTGTGTTCTTGAACATTCCTCGACTTCGTGAGTGACTATTTTTCGCTTGAGTTCTTCATTTTTTAGTGATATAACTTGCTCTATTATCTAACTTAATGAAATAGAGTTTGTTGCTAATATAAAAGCGATTGAGCGAAAAAGAATTAGCGCCATTTTAACTTTGTCGTTAAGATGTTGGACTGTCATCCTGGAGGTCCGTGTTTTGAACCCCTGTGGAGTCGGAGCTTTTTGCACCCTTAAAATATTTCTAAGCTACACCCCCTCTAATTCGAATAGCCCCCCCCCCCCCCCCCCGCCTGTCGTTTGAGAGCAATTCATCCTACGTTAGTCGGCTTATGTCCATCGTTCGATTATTTGGTCGTATGCGGTTGGTTCATTGATGTCACCCTGTGGAAATTGTTTAGTGCAAATATTGGTTGCGACAGCTACAAATTCCTTGTTACATTTGTCCTTGTAACAGTAGATCTCAATCTTAACAAGTATCTAGCGCGTAGAGCTATGTATAAAGTAGAGCAAAAGTCCGAGACTATTTGAATGTTCAGTTTCTCATTGCGCCCAATTTTTAGTGCACTCAATGTGACTTCTCGTGCCGAAGTAAAGCTTACCTGGCCTCTCATGAGCAGAGTCACATACAGGACAAGAACAGTAAATTAGAAGAGGCAGAGGCAATGGCCGCTGGAAAGGATGGCCAGCAGCAGCAACAGTTCCCGTGTCCCATGTGCAAAGCGTACTTGAAGACGGAGAAGGCACTCACTTCTCACATTGTCAATGTCCACTTCGAAACCGACACTTGTCCGCAATGCGGACATGAGGTAGGAATGGTTCAACTGCTAACTATTCTTTAGCTTTGTTTTTATAAACTGGAAATAAAATGGATTTTTCCGGTAATGATGTCCTAATATGCTCGAAGGTGGTTTTCATTATCTTTCAACTGCTATGACAGGATAGCAGTCGTCCTGAATTTCAAAGTGTTTCCTTTAGTATGATAGTTAAATGAATAAAGTGTGCGTTGTGGCAGTTGGGTCTAGCATGGGTTCAGATAGTTTAGAACAGTTCAATCCTGGTTGACAGTTTGTATAATTTAGTGTTATTTTTCTAGTCTGCAAACAGAGGCGACTTCCACTGTCACTTATTGATACATAGCGAGGAGAAGTCGTTCGCATGCAACTTGTGCCCGACTGTGCTCAAACAAGAGACCAAAATGGAGGAGCACTTCAGGACCAAACATCCCGGTCTAAGAGTGAGTAGCGTGGTAGTACACATTTTTGAACGCTTCGGAATGCATTTACTCGAAGAGTCCAAGGCCGAAGTGAAAAGAAGTGTTTTGGTCAATCTGCTGACGAAAGTCAAAAGCAGAGAGAAAATGTAGAGTGGTTTTTGGTCACTCATTTTGCTGAGAAGGGCGAGAATTTTACACCCCCAGGAGCACCTGCTATTTTTACATAGCAATTTGCTATGGAACAACACATAATTTGTAAGTTGAGGGCATAAGAATCATTGGAGCCGAAGTAGATAAGATCAAAATTTTGCACCTGGCCTATTTATTGTGTTTTTGTACTTTTCAAGTTCGTTGTTAATTGCTCTCGGTCGAGTTTAAAGCAATTATTGCAAATATTCTTTTAGCAAAATTTAGCTTGACTGTTTTTGCACTTTTGTTGTACGCATTTCTTTGACGTCTTGAGCGACTTTCTCACATTTCAGCTCTTCATTTTTGAGTAATCTAAATTGGTTTTTATCTGAAATCAATTTTCACTTCAGCCTCCTCTAACTTCACCCCCATCCCCACCCCTGCACATCCTTCGGGCCGTTAGGGCCCCGTGCAGCCAAAAAACCCTCCCCACACTGTTGCCCATCGACCCCCCGCCCCCCACCCACTGCGCTCAACTTACGCCCCTTCAATTAAGCTTAAGCTAGCCTACTGACGAAGCCAACCGCTCGCCGGTTGTTTGAGAGCAAATGGCTCGACGTCAGTCAGTTATTTTTGGTAAATGCGATTGTGAGCGGTATTACAATTAAGCCATTGTAGCTGAGTGGTTAATATGCCAGACTTCAAAACCTGCCGGTCACGGTTTCGAATCCCGGTAGGGTCGTTTTATTTGCACCCATAAAACTTTCCTGAGCTACAACCCCTTCAATTTAAATTGCGCTCGTCTGCCGTTCGAGAGCAATTCATCGTATCTGTTTAATAGTACATTTACAAGAAGTGTGGTTGCTGACTGGAGAGATGCAAATGTTACGCATCTCCTACAGAAATATATTCAACCTTTTTCACTTGCTTCATTTTAATTTTTGATGGGATTTTGAAAATTGTTTTTATAGCTGCGAAGCTGTAAGCTGAGCGTAGCTATATTGCGGTGCTCTTGGTTTTTTGTTTCGTCGTCTGACGCTTCATTTTCGCTTTACATTTGTTCTAGAACATTCTGTCTCGTCACTGCTTAAATGGCTTTTTCGCGCTTGATTTCACGCTTTCTGCGTGACCTAAATTGCGGTTATTCAGAAACAGAATCTGTTCCTAAAACAAATTTGATTGTAAGAAAACAGATTGTATGGTCCGACAGCCGAGTGGTTAAGGCGACTGGCTGTTAATCCGGAGATCGCCGGTTCGAGACGCGACAGGGAAACTTTTTTTACACCCAAAAACAACCTTTGAAATAAACTTGTAAGTTTTATAGGCGGCGGCGATAACTATTATCAACTCACTTCTGGATCTTTTTCCATCTGTATTTTACGGCACGCAAGTCTATTTCGCAGCTATTCCGGCAATCTGCCGGCTATGTTAAAAAAATATTGTACGTTTTAGTAAGTCAAGTTTGGTGGTATATGTTCAATAGCCGCCGCCAGCCTCTCAACGGCTATTATTTAGGCGTTCTCCTTTTATATTTGCTTTACCTTTTGATCACGTTTTTCGTTTCACAAAAGTCACGATTTTCATGCTTGACTTCTGACTTACTTCACTCACTGTTTCAACTGAATGGATTTTAAATTCGTTCATGTATTGAATTACCTACTGTAGTGAATCGGTCAAAGTCAAAAGAGAAAAATCAATAGAAACGGGTTAAACATATAAAGCCCGGTCATTCAGTCATACTGTATTAGTATCAAAGTTCATTAAAACGATTGCTAGCTGGCATTAGTATTATACTTAATAGCGTTCAGTTTAGAAGCTGAAAAGGTGTAATTTAACCGAATATGCAGAATTTACACACCAAATAAAATCACTTTGACACGTAGAGAAATTCTGTCAATTTCTGTTTCCTAATTTTCCTTTTCTGTTTCAATTCCAATGTGCGTCTAGCGGGTCAACGGCGGCTATTTCTGGCAATTTGCCGGCAATTTTTACCTAATATTTTAATTTTTTGCTTCTGTTTCCCCTGGCGTTTATGGAATGTGCTTGCTGTTTATATCTTTTCTTTCTGTCATGTGGTAGTGATTTTGAACGGAAACCAACTATCAGTCTATTTCGAATGAATTGTTTTTGGTTCTCAAATCGTAAAGTTTTCAATATAAGCTTATCAGGTTTTGCTTTTGTCTCGGATTTGTATCTTGTTACAATTGAACTGTGGTTTTATTGGTTCAGTTAGTGGTTGGTTAGGGCGTGCACTAAATTTTACTTCGAGTCGGTTCCAGAGTGTTCCCGATCGGATCACTTTTTTCAAATGAAATTTTTGATGTGAAGCGTTATTTTTTCTGAAGTTGCTTTTAACGTGGAGTGTGAAAGTGGTGTTTGAACAACCTTAAGTTTTTTAAAGCATTTTCTCGCGTACGGCAGTTTGACTTATTTTCTTGTTAATAGTTTATGACTTCGACACTGTTTGTTTTAATGAAGAATCAGGATGTTTTGCCCTTTTTTGTGGCCCTGTTTCTTTGAGTTCTTTTGTAGTTCTTTTTTTGTTATATCACTTTAACTCATCAACGGAAGTTCTATTCTCTTGAATCTGAAATGAATCGTTTTACTGATTCGATTTCAGTGCTTTTCATGGATGAAACTTCAGTTACAGAGTAGTCATGAATTAATTGAAATAATTGTATTAGTTCATAACTAATTAGTTCATAACTAGTTCATTCTTCCTATGACGACACAAGTGTTTGTTAATAAATATTATTGAATTTAATTTTTGCCTTCTTTTAGTGTTCATTGAGTAGTCTAACAAACTTAGTCTCATCATTGAAAATGGTAATCAGTTTTTAGTGAGCCACAATTGAACCTAAATAATGAGTTGAATTGAGAGCAGTAGTTTTTAATTGCTCTCAAACGAAGTTTGTAGCAATTATATTAGTCCTGTCGGTCTTTTTTTTATGCGATTTTTCGCTTGACCAATTTTTCGTCTGACGCTTTTGACTTTTCGTCCTCAAAAACGGGATAAACAGGTAGCGCCCAGCGGGCATTATGTGCTCTTAGAGCCTTTCAGGTCTGTTTCAGCTCAAACTGTCTTGGAGACTTATACTTATACTTATGGTGTGAGGGGCGGTTCTTAGAGGTTGACACCCCCCCTTTGTTGACCCCCACCCCCACTATTGGCTCCACCCCCCCCCCCACCGCGCTTTTGCCCCCCCCCCGCGCTTTTGCCCCCCCCCCCCACCCAGTGCTGCCCCCATCAGCCCCCGGTGCACCCCCACCCCCCCCCCCCCCCGTGGCTAGCTACTGACCAAGCCAACCGCTCGCCGGTCGTTTGAGAGCAATTCGCCCGACGTTAGTCGGTTATGTTCATGACTTTTAAACTATTTCTATTCGAAAATTATTAGTAGATTTCTGATTCCTGTTGGTTTTTGTTGTTATTGTTGTGGTCTTTTCGCTTAGTCTTGAACAATATAGTTCGTATCATTTGCCTTCTAGTTTTGCGTAATTTTTGGCATTTTATCTGTTCCAAATTTTGCTCTATCCATTGTTGACTTGGATACCTTTTCAATCTTGCCATCATTTGTTCTTTTTGTCTTTTTTTCACCTGATGGGGCTGCTCATGTTTTATGACTTTTAAATTTTTATTTAATGCTACGATTAAGGATTTAAAATTGTTTTTGTGTTTTTATAACTTTAACGCCACTTTTTTTAAAATGAAACTTTTCACCGCTTTTTGCTTTTTCTGGTATTGGTTTCCAGAGGTTTGTTGTATTGTGTACTACTTTTAGGGACGCGTAATTTCAATATTTATATAAAGTGTCCTTATTGCTTTTTAAAAACTATTTTTTTGAAAAAAAAATGTTGAAATGGTTTTCAATAGCCGCACAGCGATAGCTGGGGCTATTACTGGCCTTCTCTTGTTTTTTTTTTAATTTGTCAAGATTTTTGTTGCGACCATATGACGTCACAATCAATTCAAATCTGCATTTTGTTGATTCGTTCATGCAATTTCAACTGAATTGCGTGCGTGACGTCATTTTTCACTCTTTATGGAGAGAGTTTTTTGTTCATTCGCGTGATTAAGTTTTTGGTCACACGTGACTTACCTCAGTCTCAAAAATGACTTCCTGACTCTGAAACTGACGTTTCTTTACTTTAATTCAATGAGATAAGGTCAAGTGAGTGCATGTCACTCTAATTAACGCTAAAAGAACATGGCTAATAGCAATAAGATAATATCAACTTAAACATATTCTTAATCGAAATATAACATCTCAGCATTAAATAATTTGAACCTTCTTTTGGTCTGTTTCTTTTACTATATTTTTCAGACTGTAGATCTACGAAGCTATTGCGGCTGTTTTCTGGCAATATACCAGCTGTTTTGTTCATCTTCTGGCATATGTGCTTTGTTTCGACTTTCATAGTTTGATGTTGGTGGAAAAATTTTGATGGTCAGATCATTAATTAATTGAACGCTTTGGATTGTAATTAAGGACTTGTCCTGCTATTTTTTAGTGAGTTTTACCTTTTGTTCACTTTCTTTTTGCATTAGTCACAACTCTTGCCTTCGATATTGGTGCTGAGTGGATTGTCAATGCATATACTCATTGAATTCTGCAATATAGTGAATACGGCCAAGGTCAAAGGAGCAAAATCAAAAGAAACTGGATACGCCGATGAAGACCAGTCATTAAGCCATAGTGCAATAGGTTATCAAAGATCATTAGAGCTTTTACATTATGGTTTCGGTTTTAAGATTAATAGCCTTCAGTTTCGAAACCGAATTTGGTATAGTTTAATAACTTAAACTGCAATTTTCCTTCTGTTTAATTGCCCTCGAAGAGAAGCAATTATTGTAAAGGCATGTCTTTTACGACTCCAAGAGGAGTATTAAGACTCTACAGTTTTTTAAGACTTTAAGAGGAGTATTGGTATTCTACAGGTTTTTTTAGGTTGAGCAAGTCTGTTCAGGACTTGAATTTTGACTTTTGTTTCGAACATTTCCCTCTCTTTTTGATCGTTGACTTATGTTTGCGGACATTGGACTTTAACTCTAGCTTAGTTTAATAATTAATTTAATAGCTGAGTTTAATAAGCTAATGTATAATAATTAGAAACTGCTAATAGTATTCAAGGTAAAATGTCATTTTTTAAAGATTTTTTGATCCTATAAAAGTCACCCACCCCTACTTATCTAAACTACAGACTCCCGTCTACCTGCCCCTTACCTACCTACCTGTCCCCCAGCTACGCAACTTCCACCTCCCCCCACCCCTCTACATACCTGCCGCATTCTGTTTTCGAACATGACATTAAAAGTAGCTTAGTTTGTAATGTATAGTAATTAAGAACTGATGGTAATATTGAAGGTTTAAAGGTCGTATTGAGAATTTTTGATCCCATGTAAGTCCTTTCAACCTATCTAAACTATCCCCCTGCCCCAGCTACCCCTTCCCCCAACCTTGTCCCCCGCAGCTACCCCCACCCTACACCTACCCCCACCCCACATTTTACCCCAAAATTGATTTATTCACTGTATATTGCTTTTTTTCATAATTCTGAAATAGGTAGGGTTAGATAAGTTTTAGCTGAACTCAGTTGGTGGCAATTTAATACTAAAAGTCAAATGATAAGTGCGCCGAAACTGGCGCTATTTTCTTTACTTTAAATCTTAATAGTGGTATAGATTAACCTCTAATGAGGATTTATTTGAAGCCCACTAGTGAATTTCTTAGTCGAATTAGGGCTACACCACACGCCACTGAAGCATGCTGCAATTGATTAGAGCTCCCACTAGCCGTTCGAGAGCAATTCTTCCGACGTTAGTCGGTTATGTTTCAATCCCGATAATCCCACAGGTTGTCAACGATGGCTTTTTTCCGGCAATCTGCCGGCTATGTTTACGCTGTCCTCGGTAGTCTGCTGTCAGCTGACAGTATTTTGACTTCAACGTGCAGCAGTTATGCTTTGAGTCATTCAACTAACTTCTGTTTATTTAGATGCACTATACTTCATTTATCAATGAGAATCCAATTTCCATCTCGGAGATTGCGCAGATGCCGAAACATCTACACGTTGAGCCAGGAACAGGACAAGACGTGGGTATGGCAACGGAGTCAAATCAGTTTAATGCTGAAGCTCACCCCGAAAGTCAGGAAATTACAGATGGATCTCAAGAGTCGCAGGTGTCTTCGGAAGCGACATCGGTGGTTCAATCTGTAGATAACCTACCTCTGCATGAAGACACTGCAACGAATGAATACGGCAGCGCGACTGCTCCTGTAGTTATGGACAGCAACGAGAAGAACATCAGCGAACAGCTCTCTCAAAATCAAATCAACTTACGAGCTAGTGAAATGGTTGGCTTGGGTCCAGTCGGAGTTAGTGAAGCAGACCTCATGCAACATCAACCGCCGCAACAAGAACATCAGCAACAACAAGTTGAGCCGATAATGATAACTGAAGAGCAAATAAATGCAGCATTGCAGGCACTTGTCGAAGCAGGCGAACATCTCCCCGAGGGTTTGTATACATGTATTAAACGCTTTTCCATAGACCTGCTTGTTGTTATAACCACGATTGTTGCGATCAATTTTTAAGCGCTGAAATATCGGTTTAAGAGCATGTGTGGTTGTAAATTTAGGTGCTGAAATAATGGTGGAAGACAACACCTTGTACGTCGACGGAGTTCCAAAGGTTGTGATCGCCCCAGCAGATGAAGCAGACTTACAACAGCAACAATCAAGTATGCCACCAGAAGCACAGACAGTGGCACAGGAGCCGCCAGTTCATGCATCTGAACAAGGCGAAGATGACACTGAGGCGAATGATAATGCAATTCTGACATCGCAAGCTCCCGTGCAAGAACAAGATGTATTTGACCCCAGCTCAATGATGATAGAGCCCCCTGTGCACGTCGAGTCCCTGGATGCAAATGAAGAGCAGACACGATCTGTAAGCGATAAAGAAACTAATGCAACCAGCGTGTTTGAACTCGCATCCAACGTTGCTCTTCAGGACAATGTGAGCTCCACCTCGCAAATGATTTCAAATACGAATACAGAAACTATCACAGAAACGGCTGAATTGAGTAGTGATCATATTCAACCTCAAGTTATAGGTACAGAGGATGATTTCTTGAATGTACCCGTTCAGGAACCGATTGTCCCGCCAAACACACAAAGTGAATCTGGTGTTCAACCAGAGCAAACCTACTTGCAGCCCCCTGAAGCAACTCAAATGACAACTCAAAACGTGCAACTGCAACCTGCGGAAATTGTTCAACCAGATAATCAGCTGCCAGTTGATTTTATTGGCGAAAATATGGTAAACAGCATGTTCGTCGGCAATCAAGAACAGAATCCGACTGTGCATCATTTACCTATGATGGATGATCAGATGACCATACCTTTAACAGAGGAAAACCAAATTCCTAATCAGCAGCTGTTAGTGCAACCAGATCAAACCCAGGAGATGACTGTAATGGCCCACAGTCAAGAGCAACAGCCAATTGAAGCTGAGGAACAATATATTGATCTGTCTAACTTGGATCTGTCTAACGTGGATCTACCGCCTGGAAATTACAATTTGGTCATCAATGAGCTTGGTGAAGCGGTGTTTGTTGAGACAGATGTCATCGACGAAAACACAATTCAGATTGTAGCTCAGTAAAACTGATTAAACATTTTGACTGATTCTTTCTAACAACCTTGTTTTGTGTAATTGATTCGTTTGCTTAATTTAATTTGAAATCGTCAAGTAACGGGGCAAGCGAGCCAATTGGCAGGCTACAGTGAAGTGGTATATCTGTAAGCTGAGCGTAGATATATTGCGGTGCTCCTGGTTTTTACTCTTTGAATTGTATTGGGGCGCTTTGTACTTAATAGTTTTGTGAAAGTGGTTTTTTCTGCGAGTCGCTAGAATTCTTTCGGCTGTGCTTTTGTGCTTGTCATACATTTTCATGATTTTGGAAGTCAAATTCGCGAAGTAATTTTGGTCACATCAAGACGGTGGAGCGAAGCGAGTGGTTTCTCGGCGTGTATTTCTCTGTTCTAGGAAATAAACCCCCACGGAAAAAAACCCCACTTAACTTAAGATAGGAAATAAACCCCCACGGAAATAAACCCCCACGGAAATAAACCCCCATTTTAAAATTGAATTTTGGTTCTGATAGTTTGTTCGGTTGTGATAGTTTCATATCAAGTCCCACGGGCCGCTGAGGCATGGCCATGGCCCGCAATGCATGGCCAATGGCGCTAAATGCGCAGTTCTTTAATGGTAAAGTGGGGGTTTATTTCCGTGGGGGTTTATTTCCTATCTAAATTGAAGTGGGTTTTTTTTCCGTGGGGATTTCTTTCCGCAACCGGTATTTCTCTAAATTCCAATTTCGAAGTAGAGTGAGAAAACGGTTTTTGAACAAAAATGCGCTTTCTCGCTAGTGGTTCTTTGTTCACATTCGACAACTTGATTTTAATTTTTGCTCTGTTCAGTTTTTGGATTGGATTTTCCTTCAATTTTTTCCCCAATTCAATGCTCATTCTAGGTCTAGTCTTCTGTTTAGTTAATAAAAGTTCTTGGAATTGTCTCTACTTTATCTCTGGACTTCCGGATCATTATTTTACCTTTTCTGAGTTGAAAGATCAAAAGTTGTTTTTCTTAAGATATCAACTTCCTTTTATAATTTCTTCACGTTCGCTCAACCTCAGATACACCTTAGAAATTCGATTTTAAAATTGGTTGATTAATATGTCACAATATTGACTGAATATTGGATAGTTGAGACAAAAACAACAGAAAACAATGCGAAAAAATGTTTTTTTTTTCTGTTCTATATTTTGTTGAGTGATCCTGATTCTTCGTGACTTTAGAATTTTAGCCCTCATTGCCCACTTCTGTCAACAAAAAAGTGAAATGGATCACCACATTTTTAAAAAGAAAAAACTCAAATTCTGGGCAGATTTCGGAAAGTTACAGAATCATATTTTGTACACACATGCTATGCATTGTTAGCCTTCCGCGTTTAAGGCTCTATCATTTTATGCCTGCATATGAAATATGTTATTGGAATTGGTTCTTCAAGGACCAGTGTTCATTTCAATAAGCATTGCGATTCAGTAGGATTTCTACAGGAGACCTTTGCTTTGACTTCAATAAAATCTTTTTGATGGAGAGAAGAATGGTTTTTTACATTGCTTCAATACACTTGCCAAATCAAGTCCCCAGGTTAACTGAGGGTCAAATAGGACTTTGATCCATCATAATAGGCAATGTTTAACAGGAGAAAAATGAGAAAATAGTAGGCAAAGAAGTAGAGCAAAATAATCACCAACAATGCAATAGTCCTATCAATTTAAGCCTAAATGACTTTAAAACTTACTTTCTCCTGTCGACTCAAAATTGATTGGATCATCAAAATACAGATTCAACTGCCTACTGCAAACAAAATACAAAAAAGTAAAAAGGTAACTGCCTTTGCTGAACTGCAATTTTCTGAAGAGCTGCTATGGAAATATTTGACAACGCATGTAATTTATTAACTGTTAATTTGTATCGCATTGAGGGCTGGAATTTTTAATAGCCGCACAGCGATAGCTGGGGCTTTTATTGGCTTTCTCTTCGTTTTTTTTACGACTCGAAGAGGAGTATTGGTTTTCTCTCGGTCTTTTTTTTTACAGGAAGTAGATTTGTTCACGCGGCATTTTGACCTAAAAGCAAAAGTGAGAAAAGCTGTCTTGGTGAACAGATTTTTGCTAAGCGAGAGAAGTTTTTGATCATGCGCTTCGTTTAGTGAATGACTTTTTGACTTTGTAAGGTAGTTTTTGACTGAATGGCTTATATAGATAACCGTTTTTAGCCATTTGTTGGACTAAGTGGCCCAATTTTTTTGCTTTTAATTTGGTTTCTTGTAGAAATAAAGTTTATTCGATACTATATTGAAATGTCAACATCGGAAATTGATTCCACTGTGTTTTGCAGAGCCTGAAAATGCGTTTCAAGTTGAAAATGGGCACCTATTTCTTGATTTTTTAGTTAATTCTTGGCTTTTTTGGATCTATTGACCGTCTTTTTGGCAAAAATCAGTTAATATGGCAGCTTCTCTTTGATAGTTCATATACTCAACGCCTCTATCTACCTCGATGTAAATTTGTTTTATAAAATTTACATATGCTATTCCGATTTTGGTAGTTTTTTCCCGATTTTCGTCAGTTTTTTTGTTTGTATTTTGGTTGTAATTGCTAGAAATAGTCTTTATGTGCAACATGAGGGACTTTAATTTAGTTTCAATAAAAATTCAATCATTTTTTGGTGGTAGGTTTTTGTTAAACAGCTAAAACTTTTTCATAAATGCAGTCTTAAAAGTTTTTGACCATTTTTTTTGCCAAATGTTTCAATTTTTCGTATTTATGAATTCTCCTTTTTCCTATTTTTTGTTCTATTCAGGAGAATAGATCTTTGTATCGGATCATTAGTTATCTTTTATATGTCTTGAATGCTGAACAATGAAATGTATTCGTTTTTCTTGAATTTTTTATTGATTTTTTACTTTCAAAAATCAAGAATGTTTTTGTTACGGTGTTCCTTACATTGTGCCCATTCTTCACATTCTAGTTAGTATCATTGTATCTTTGTCCTGGCACCTACATTTATTTTCGGTATATCGATTGTTTCAGTTGTTAAAAATGAATGATTTCAGCTTTTTCATAGATTTTCGTCAATTCTTTGGTTTGCAATTGAACATAAGGCAGTACTGAGAGTTTGATAGCAAGCCTTTTCCACAATTTCCACTTAAGACTATTTACTGCAACTTTCTTCCGGCCTTGGTATTAATTTAAACGATTTTTTGTCTTTGAAAATTCTTCTGCTGCTTATGTCTTTTCTGTGATCAATTTAATTTTGAATTAGTATGCAATCATATTGTCTAGGATATGTACAACAAGGATCAAGTGTGTGTTGTTTTTTGTCTTAATTGCAGTGATTAGAAGTGTAATTATAGGTGTTTTCTGAATCTTAAATTTGAGCTTTCTGTCTTGAAAAGATTCAACTTAATTTCTAAGATAATTATCTGCCGTTTGCTTTCGCGATCTTTTTCAGATTGGAATCATGAATTATTTGAGAGCAAGTGATAACCTTGTCAGCTTTTTGAGTCTATCACTTTTTTGACTTTTTTAATTATTTCGGTTAATTAATTTTATATCATTCAAAACGTTTGTTAACGTTAAAATTTTGCTGCAATTTGTTTCTCTTGGTGAAAGTAGATTAAGTTTCACCAATTTTTAGAGCAGACCTGGAGAGGTAGTGGGTTAATGATTTAATTCAAAAGGCAGTGGCTTCCGCTGCAATTACGGTTTTTCTAGTGAAGTTTTGACGCTTCGAGTCGCTTCCGGAATTCTTCCGGCTATGTTTTTTATTTCGTCATCGCGATTTTTGTTACGACCATATGACGTCACAACCACTTCAAATCTGATTTTTGTTAGTTGATTCATGCAATTTCAACTGAAGTGCGTGTGCGACGTAATTTTTCGCTCTTAGTGGAGCGAGCTTTTTTGTTCATTCGCGTGATTAAATTTTTGGTCATACTTTGACTTAACTCACTCTCAAAAATGACTTCCTCACTTTGAAATCGACTTTTATTCAATTTAATTCAAAGAGATAACGTCAAATCAGTGTGTGTCACTCTAAATGAAGGTTATTTGAGAGCAGGTAATAGAGGCAGCAAAAACCTATACATGTTTTTAATTAAAATATAACATATCAGCCTTCTATGAATTTTTTTGGTCTGTCTTTTTCACAGTTTTTTTGAAGACTGCAGATCTACGAAGCTATTGCGGCTATTTTCTGGCAATCTGCCAGCTATGTTTTCAGTTTTCACGCCGAACAAGGAACGTAGTCAAGTTTGCTTCTGAAAATGCTTAACTTTTAGTTTGCAAATTACTCTGTTTATATAGTTTTTCTTTGAGGCTGATTGCTCTTGTTGAACTGCAAATGTTTGAGGAGCTGCTTTATGTTGCAAAATAATCAACAAAGCATGTGGTTTAATATCTAAATGTTTGTTTGTTATAATCGAGTAGACGTTTAACAAGAAAATCATTAAATTAAACTTTAGAAAGCACATTGTGTACCATTTTTGAAAATCTTTAACTCATCGCGCAGAATTTAGGTTTTTGCAGCTTTTAGCGAAATGGTTTTGTAAGTCACACTTACTATATTTCTTTCAATCCTTTTTTACACTGTTAGTACAAAAATTACCTGTAATTCCTGCTTTTCAAAAGTCTCCCTTCCTGGAAAATTTTTATTATCTTCAGATATTTGTATTTTTTCTAATTTGAATTCAAATCACGGTTTCAAAAACTCAAGATGGTATAATAATCGCTTGTCTAATCAGTGCCTGTACATCTGTAACATTTAATATAGTTGTACTGCGTTGTGATTTAAAAAAAACCGATAAAATACAGGATAAACTTTGTCAATTATAGGATTAACACACGTACTATCCGATTAATTTCAGGGAAAATTCGGTTAATTGAAAAAATATCTGATAGCCGAGTCCACAGCAGTCCCTATTATAAATTATTTTCGCTTCAATTGACCTGTTCCCAGTTTCTCTCTCTAGAATAACTATTGGAATGGTTTTTGCAACATTCCAATCTTTGCAACGGATTCTAGTTAGTATCATTGTATCTTTGTCCTGGCACCTACATTTATTTTCAGTATATCGATTGTTTCAGGTGTTAAAAATGAATGATTTCAGCTTTTTCTTAGATTTTCATCAATTCTTTGGTTTGCATTTGAACATAAGGCAGTACTGAGAGTTTGATAGCAAGCCTTTTCCACAATTTCCACTTAAGACTATTTACTGCAACTTTCTTTCGGCCTTGGTATTAATTTAAACGATTTTTTGTCTTTGAAAAATCTTCTGCTGCTTATGTCTTTTCTGTGATCAATTTAATTTTGAATTAGTATGCAATCATATTGTCTAGGATATGTACAACAAGGAGCAAGTGTGTGTTGTTTTTTGTCTTAATTGCAGTGATTAGAAGTGTAATTATAGGTGTTTTCTGAATCTTAAATTTGAGCTTTCTGTCTTGAAAATATTCAACTTAATTTCTAAGATAATTATTTGCCGTTTGCTTTCGCGATATTTTTCAGATTTGAATCATGTATTATTTGAGGGCAATAGATAACCTTGTTAGCTTTTTGAGTCTATCACTTTTTTGACCTTTTTAATTATTTCGGTTTTTTAACGTTAACAAACGTTTTGAATGATATAAAATTTTGTTTTAATTCAAAAGGTAGTGGCTTCCGCTGCAATTACGGTTTTGCTAGTGAAGTTTTGACGCTTCGAGTCGCTTCCGGAATTCTTCCGGCTTTGTTTTTTATTTCGTCGTCGCGATTTTTGTTACGACCATATGACGTCACAACCACTTCAAATCTGATTTTTGTTAGTTGATTCATGCAATTTCAACTGAAGTGCGTGTGCGACGTCATTTTTCGCTTTAGTGGACTGAGCTTTTTTGTTCATTCGCGTGATTAAATTTTTGGTCATACTTTGACTTACCTCACTCTCAAAAATGACTTCCTCACTTTGAAATCGACTTTTATTCAATTTAATTCAAAGAGATAACGTCAAATCAGTGTGTGTCACTCTAAATGAAGGTTATTTGAGAGCAGGTAATAGAGGCAGCAAAAACCTATACATGTTTTTATTTAAAATATAACATATCAGCCTTCTATGAATTTTTTTGGTCTGTCTTTTTCACAGTTTTTTTGAAGACTGCAGATCTACGAAGCTATTGCGGCTATTTTCTGGCAATCTGCCAGCTATGTTTTCAGTTTTCACGCCGAACAAGGAACGTAGTCAAGTTTGCTTCTGAAAATGCTTAACTTTTAGTTTGCAAATTACTCTGTTTATATAGTTTTTCTTTGAGGCTGATTGCTCTTGTTGAACTGCAAATGTTTGAGGAGCTGCTTTATGTTGCAAAATAATCAACAAAGCATGTGGTTTAATATCTAAATGTTTGTTTGTTATAATCGAGTAGACGTTTAACAAGAAAATCATTAAATTAAACTTTAGAAAGAACATTGTGTACCGTTTTTGAAAATCTTTGTAACTCATCGCGCAGAATTTAAGTTTTTGCAGCTTTTAGCGAAATGGTTTTGTAAGTCATACTTACTATATTTCTTTCAATCCTTTTTTACACTGTTAGTACAAAAATGACCTGTAATTCCTGCTTTTCAAAAGTCTTCCTTCCTGGAAAATTTTTATTATCTTCAGATATTTGTATTTTTTCTAATTTGAATTCAAATCACGGTTTCAAAAACTCAGAACAAAAATTGTTTAAAAATTATTTTAGAAAACTTACAAAAAAGTTTGGAAGATGGTATAATCGCTTGTCTAATCAGTGCCTGTACATCTGTAACATTTAATATAGTTGTACTGCGTTGTGATTTAAAAAAGACCGATAAGATACAGGATAAACTTTGTCAATTATAGGATTAACACACGTACTATCCGATTAATTTCAGGGAAAATTCCGTTAATTGAAAAAATATCTGATAGCCGAGTCCACAGCAGTCCCTATTATAATTTATTTTCGCTTCAAATGACCGGTTCCCAGTTTCTCTCTCTAGAATAACTATTAGAATGGTTTTTGCAACATTCCAATCTTTGCAACGGATTCTAGTTAGTATCATTGTATCTTTGTCCTGGCACCTACATTTATTTTCAGTATATCGATTGTTTCAGGTGTTAAAAATGAATGATTTCAGCTTTTTCTTAGATTTTCGTCAATTCTTTGGTTTGCATTTGAACATAAGGCAGTACTGAGAGTTTGATAGCAAGCCTTTTCCACAATTTCCACTTAAGACTATTTACTGCAACTTTCTTTCGGCCTTGGTATTAATTTAAACGATTTTTTGTCTTTGAAAATTCTTCTGCTGCGTATGTCTTTTCTGTGATCAATTTAATTTTGAATTAGTATGCAATCATATTGTCTAGGATATGTACAACAAGGAGCAAGTGTGTGTTGTTTTTTGTCTTAATTGCAGTGATTAGAAGTGTAATTATAGGTGTTTTCTGAATCTTAAATTTGAGCTTTCTGTCTTGAAAATATTCAACTTAATTTCTAAGATAATTATTTGCCGTTTGCTTTCGCGATATTTTTCAGATTTGAATCATGTATTATTTGAGGGCAATAGATAACCTTGTTAGCTTTTTGAGTCTATCACTTTTTTGACCTTTTTAATTATTTCGGTTTTTTAACGTTAACAAACGTTTTGAATGATATAAAATTTTGTTTTAATTCAAAAGGTAGTGGCTTCCGCTGCAATTACGGTTTTGCTAGTGAAGTTTTGACGCTTCGAGTCGCTTCCGGAATTCTTCCGGCTTTGTTTTTTATTTCGTCGTCGCGATTTTTGTTACGACCATATGACGTCACAACCACTTCAAATCTGATTTTTGTTAGTTGATTCATGCAATTTCAACTGAAGTGCGTGTGCGACGTCATTTTTCGCTTTAGTGGACTGAGCTTTTTTGTTCATTCGCGTGATTAAATTTTTGGTCATACTTTGACTTACCTCACTCTTAAAAATGACTTCCTCACTTTGAAATCGACTTTTATTCAAGTTAGTTCAAAGAGATAACGTCAAATCAGGGTGTGTCACCCTAAATGAAGGTTATTTCAGAGCAGGTAATAGAGGCAGCAAAAACCTATACATGTTTTTAATTAAATTATAACATATCAGCCTTCTATGAATTTTTTTGGTCTGTCTTTCTCACTGTTTTTTTGAAGACTGCAGATCTACGAAGCTATTGCGGCTATTTTCTGGCAATCTGCCAGCTATTTTTTCAGTTTTCACGCCGAAGAAGGAACGTAGTCAAGTTTGCTTCTGAAAATGCTTAATTTTTAGTTTGCAAATTACTCTGTTTATATAGTTTTTCTTTGAGGCTGATTGCTCTTGTTGAACTGCAATTTTTTGAGGAGCTGCTTTATGTTGCAAAATAATCAACAAAGCATGTGGTTTAATATCTAAATGTTTGTTTGTTATAATCGAGTAGACGTTTAACAAGAAATTCATTAAATTAAACTTTAGAAAGAACATTGTGACCATTTGTGAAAATCTTTGTAACTGATCGCGCAGAATTTAAGTTTTTGCAGCTTTTAGCGAAATGGTTTTGTAAGTCAAACTTACTATATTTCTTTCTTTCAATCCTTTGTTATGCTGTTAGTACAAAATTGACCTGTAATTCCTGCTTTTCAAAAGTCTTCCTTCCTGGAAAAGTTTTATTACCTTCAGATATTTGTATTTTTTTCTAATTTGAATTCAAATCACAGTTTCAAAAACTCTGAACAAAAATTGTTCAAAAATTATTTTAGAAAACTTATAAAAAAATTTGGAAGATGGTATAATCGCTTGTCTAATCAGTGCCTGTACATCTGTAACATTTAATATAGTTGTACTGCGTTGTGATTTAATAAAACCGATAAAATACAGGATAAACTTTGTCAATTATAGGATTAACACACGTACTATCCGATTAATTTCAGGGAAAATTCCGTTAATTGAAAAAATATCTGATAGCCGAGTCCACAGCAGTCCCTATTATAAATTATTTTCGCTTCAAATGACCTGTTCCCAGTTTCTCTCTCTAGAATGACTATTGGAATGGTTTTTCAACATTCCAATCTTTGCAACGGATGGGGATCAAATTGTGTTTCGATTGGTCGATGCAAAAACATTTGTCGATCCTTAATTCTTGTCATATCCAACCAATGAACTTGTGGTCAAGTCGCACTATCTCATTTCCGATAGGAGTGCTGATCGATAACCGCACGTCCACCGAATCTCATTATTGGCCATCTGTGATTCCCCAGTCAAATGCCCAGATGGGCTCAATCAAGTTTGTAGTTGTTTTTGAGATTCTAACCTCCTAGTTGTCTCCTGATCTATGCTCAATTCAATGCAAAATTATGTAAGAAAACAAAAAAACTATGTAAGATCTACGCTCAAGCGTAGATCGTCATACAACGCATTCACCATCAATCTTAGATAATTTAGCGTTTTTCTTAGCGTTTACACCTTGGACGGGCTAACAAAATAGTCTTCATAAAAAAAAAATTGGAAAAAACCTTTTTAACCTTTTTTGGAAATCCTTGTCAGTCATTGCGCAGATTTTTGATTTTTTTGCAGCTTTTAGCGAAATGGTTTTGTGAGCCACAATTCATCCTCCTTTTTGGTATCCTTTTTTATGTTGACCTGTAAAGTTGACTACAAAGTTGACCTGTAATTTCGGCTTCTCGAAAATCGTCGTTTCTTCCTCGAAAAATTCTATGATCCTCAGATAGATGTATTTTTTTGAAATTCATTTGGCCACTTCATTCTGATTGGCACGTTGCGGGCTATTTTTCTTATTGTTCCGACCCCTCTTGAGGGGGGAGGAACTATATACTCAAATGGGTTTTTTGTTCAGTCGTATTTCGCCGATCGATATATTCATCGTAGAGAGTTGAGACTGGTATCATTAGAAAGCTCGTCCAGCGTAGAATATGGAATTAAAAAGATTTTTTTAATTTTCGTTTTCTACAGGGAGTTATCGAGGCTTAAACTTCCGAGAAAAGAAGAGTGAATTCACGTTGTTTTTATTCAATTTTGCCGAAATTTTTGCCTAATTTTTCGTCAATTTTAGGAAAAATTGTTAAAATTTTCAAGAATAGTGTCGTTGATTTCATTCATTTTTAAAGACAAACAAGCTTTGCTGATTATTCTGATTTATTTTTTTTTGGCCAACAACTCTGGATAAATATTTCAAAATTCAGCCTTTTTCATCAAAAACAGAACGAAATAAGCTACCTTAGTCCATTTTGATTAAATTTGCCGACAGTATACCCCCAAACAACACTAATACAATTTTTGTAGACTCAGAAGGGGACTATTCCTACTTCAACTTTCGTTGAGAGTGCTCTGTAAATAAAACTTGCCGTTTTTACTCGTTGATTATCAAAAATGCAGAATTTATTTTTGAGTTTTCAACTAACAATTTATCTATATCTACAACATTCGAAAATCAACTGTTCCTAACGGACAATAAGAATTAGCAGGGCTAGTTTTGGTTCAATTTTGGACTGTTGCAATCCAAAAAAAATTCGGTTTGTAATCAATCGGTCTTTTTTTTCGAAAAAAGACCTTTATTTAATAATAAAGAACTGATCATATCAAATTAAAGCTCAGGAGTGATAGACCCAATTGGCTTCCTACGCAGCTACAAGCTAATGCATTTAGTTTTTTATTTGAAAGTTTATGATCGTTTCGACTTTTAAAATGATTTTTAAAGAAATAATGGCTTAATGAACTTTTCCTCTATTTTTTTCTTAATTTGATGAACTTGTAGCTTAGTGTCAGCAGATAAAGAATGCTTCTTCATTCTACTGAATTAAAATTTATTATCAATTGCGGTTTTAAGCCTGAAGTTATTTTTTTCCGGCTTTGATACTACTAGATTTCAGGTTTTGTTTTGTATTTAGATATTTGCGTTTTCTAGTCACATTTTTTTCACGTTTTCTAGTCGCATTATCACATTTTTGACAGATCTCATATCACATTATTAGCGTTCAAAATAAAGAACAATTGAACATATTAAAATTCTAAAAGATATAGATTATCGTTTTTACGGCCTCGACACTTCTTTCTTGAAGAAATTAATTGAGTTTTTTAATTTTGTCTTTAACTCATTTTTACTTTGTCGTTTCCGTCGTATGAAACTTCCTGTATAGTGAAAGGTTTCATTGGCTTTTCATGAAAAACTAGATGAGCCAATATTCTGATAATAATAGATAGCTGATGAATTTCATGACTTTGAAAACAATGGTATTCCAAAACTAAAAAAAAAATTTAACTTCGGAAGTATGTTCTTTTTATTTTTCTTTTTTTACCTAATCTTCTTTAATTATAGGTCAAATATGACATTATGGTCGTCAAAGGAAGGTGTCAAAAGGGATTGATGTCCCAAAATCTGTTTTTTTTTTAAAAAAAAGCGTTTCTTTTGGATGAATAAACGACCCTATTTAAATATTTCATTTTGTAATTTATGTCTTTCATGACTTTGGATATAATTTTCTTTCAAAAAAAAAAATCAAAAGTATTACGTACTTTTGCACTTTTCTCTTTTTTGGTCTACTTGTTACCTAGTCTCACTAATAAATGGCCACATACTATTTTATCCGTGCTAGAAGAAGGCGCAATCGAATATATTTTGAGGGCCAAAATATGGCTTGACGTTTTTGAAAGCGTTTTCTGGCAAGTTTCAATTGAACTTTTTTTTTATTTTTCTTTTTTGTTACCTTATCTCCTTTAATTAAACGTCAAGTATGACTTTATGGGTGTCAAGGGAAGGTGTCAAAATGGATCGATGTCCCAAAATCTATTTTTTTAAAAGAATTTGTTATCACCTTACTGACTTCGACACGGGTTTTTCACGAAAAAACTAAATTAATTTGATTTTGGACAAATTTGACGTTCTTTTTGTAGACGCAAGACATGTTCTGGATAACTGCAGATCTCAGAGGCTTCCTTTGGATGAATAAACCACCCTATTTATATATTTCATTTTGTAAATAAAGTCTTTCATAACTTTGGATATAATTTTGTTTCGAAAAAAAATCAAAATTATTACAAACTTTTGCTCTTCTCTCTTTTTTCGTCTACTTGTTACCTGGTCTCACTAATAAATGGCTACATATTACTTTATCGGTGCTTGAAGATGGAGCAATTGAATATATTTTGAGGGCCAAAATTTGGCTTGACGGTTTTGACATTGTTTTCTGGCAAATTTCATTTGAATTTTTGTTGGTTGTTTTTTGTTGGTCTTTTTAGCCGCCTAATAAAATCAATAAGGACAGGTCCTAACGCCCTTCTACAAAGGAATTGGTAATCGTAAACCTTTGGGATAATTTACTTGATTTCTAATGGTTTTCATTACTTTCAAGTTAATTGTTTTAAAAAAATAAGCGAATTTTTTAACTTTATTGTTTTTGTTTTTTTTGTCTAATTGCTACCGAACTTTTTTATGGACTGGTCCATATCTTTTGTGGTGATTTATAAGTTATTTTGTTTAGTTTTAGGTTTATCTGAGGTAATGCTGACTTTGTTATTAAATTTTGCTTTTTAAAACGGACATAAAGTTTTTGAAGTAATTAATGTTTGTTGTTGTTGCTGTTTGATTTTGCTGTTCGTCTCGACTCGCTCAATAATTTTTGGGTTTTTCTATCTGTTCCTCATTTGGTAGACAAATATGCCAAAATTTTGGATGGGCGGGGTCGGAACCTTATGTGCCATCGCACATTACCGAACCTCCTTGTTTTTTTTAAGTTTGTTAAGGCAACTATTGTTTCTTCGTAGCAGGTTTTATGTTGGTAACATTTTTTGTTAGTAACGTCTGGTGGAGGCTGTAAAAATTTGCCAAGCGTTTCATTTTTTTTAGCAAATAAAGCTAATGTGAGGTAGACGCAAGGGTAGTTTTGTTGCTGGCTTTTCCAAAGTGGTCCAATAGAAATAGAAGTTTTTTGGGATGTTGCAATTAGATCAAGTGTTAAATGTCTGGCTGCGAGAATCTTAAACATTTTTTTCTAGTGGACTTTCAGCGCAACATCTGAATTTAAGCCATAGTGGTCGATTTTGGTTGTGGTTGAGTCAGAACTAGAGATAATGGCACAACTAATTTCGAGTAGTGAACCATCAGAGAACAAAAATGCAATCACACATAAAAATATGAAATTTATTTTCCTTAAAAGAGTTATCTTTAAGCGTTAAAAATTAATTAAGTGAGCCGTATGTATCGCTGGGCAAAAAAATGTGAAAAAATTTATATCTTTGAACAGCCAATCATAAACAATTTTTAAAAGACTTTTTATAAGGGATACCATATCATAATAGTATAATCAACTCTTTCAACGCGTCAAGCATTAAAATTATGTCATAGTGTCGTTCTTTAACCTAAATGTTTCGTAAAAAATTTTGCAATAATTTCTTGGCCTGGATACAACTGATTATCATTTTTTTCTCACCATGAAAGTTTAAGCACCGTTGTTATTCTTACCCCTGTTTCTCAAAATGACAATCCATGCGAAGAATTCTTTTTTAAACTGGCAAATTCTCTACATCAATAAACTGATGTTAGGTTTAGCACGCCGCGGAAATGATCAGTACTTCAATAACGGCCTTACGTGAGATATCCTATTAAATGCTACACACAGTCTCGGAGACTGAAAATTCTGTATCCGGTAAAAAGATGAATTCAGTGCCATAATTAAGAACTCAATTCTAAGAAGTCATCAAAAATTAATTAATTTTGAACATCGCTAAGTTTTTAGCCAGCCATTTTTGCATTGTTTGGTCTGCAGTGAAAGCTTTTTTGTCCAAACAAAAGAGTCCTAGACAAAGTACTGACAAACAAATAAACTCCAAACTGCAAAATTTTCTGAGACAAATCGGTCCTAGACAAAATAGTTCGAAGAAAGAACGCAAAGTAGTCCCAGAAAAAGTGGTCCAAATTAATTCCCGAAACAACTCCAAATATAATCTCCAAACTATTGAGAAAAATCTTAAGTTAGGTTTCTCACTATTGTATTCAGTCTAATTGATATGAGATAAGGCTAAACACAAAAACTTGCTCAAATGTAAATGGTTTCACGGTGTTGTAATCTGCTCAATAAAAAAATAAAAGTTCTATAACTCTGTATTTAACTCAACTTGTCTGTTTGTTGATTAGTAAACATGCGCAAACACTAAAAAATTCAGGTGAAATGAACGGTAAAATTAAGGTGAATGTTATCTTAAATTTACGTGAAGTTGATTTAGGGTAAAAATACCTTAACGTACTTTAAAAAATTAGTAACACGGCTTTGATTGGCTGCAACAAACATCGAAACTGCCACATGCAGTCATATAATTTGACGGTCACTTCACAAAAATTAAATCACCACTTCTTTTAGGAGATCAAAAACTGCGTTTTGAAATCACGAATTTACTTGAAATAACGCTTTACCTTACCTGAAAGTTTCAGAAGAGTTAGTGTTTTTTAGGTAAAAACATGAACTTTATTCAGTGAGAATCTAATTACTAGTTGGGCCTTGTAGCGAACACAGCAGCAAGGAAAAATAAGGTTAAGTTGCGACTCCTTTTTTATAGAATTGCAAAACCGAGCCCAGTTTTAACATAACTTTGCGTTAAGTTGCAAAAGCTGAAAACCAACCCTTAATCCTGACATTTATCTTACATCTCAAACGCTTCGATCTCGTTCAGCGCAAATTTTACTAAAAATGTTGCTTCCCTAAAAAGCAGTAAGAAGTTGTAAAACCAACTGCATTTCAACAAAAATAGTTTAATTTCTGTCGACTTAAAAATATTATTGCGTGAAAAGGCACAGGGTGATTAGGCTTTGCAACCAGTTTTAGTTGATTATATAGCGGTCTTCTGTGATTTTACAATCCATTAAGATTCTGAAATTTTGCGAAATTATGCATCAAAACAATATCAGTTATTCATGCCTGTGCGTTTCCTTTGGCACAATTTAATTTTTTTTGGAAATATGTTAATGTGATTGGTGTTCCCTTAATTTTTTTCGGTTCTCCCTTCTCATTTGCTGACAGATCTCAGGGAAAAGCTCCACGGTAATTGCTTGATCGTTAAAAGTTTTGAGACGCGTTTTGGTTTTCAAGATGAAGCCTACAACCCAACATCAAATGGCATCAGCATGCTAGAAGTGCTCTGTGTTGCGACAACTAAGATGACCCGAACTGGGCACTCCAAGTAAAGTTGTGTCGAAATTGGAATCTGTGTTGTTGAAGAAAGGGACATCGTTCTGGTTGTCAAGAAACTCTTATTAAAATTCGATTCCTCTTAAAATCCGATTCCTTATGCTTTTTTGTCTGATGGGTTCTACCTATCGACTGACGTTTCTACCACTCAAAATTTTCCAATTTCAGAATAACTGAGAGACTTAGAATGTCTAATCTTTCAACTAATCTTTACTTGTTTGCTGCATTAGCACTGTGCTTTCCAACAGTCTGCTACCAAAATTACAGCTTAAGACTGTGCAAAGAAACAATAAATTTAAAATCAGTTTTACTATAAAGCTTCAAAGCTTTCGACAAGTGCTACTCTTTTACTACTTCATATGATAAACAAAAAATTGAACTCAAATTGGACTTAGTTCTCCTTGCCAATCAGTTCTATCTGAGAGCAGCGAGCTCGGTGTTCATAAAAACTTGTTCGGTTATCCTATCTCATTTGGTGACAGATCTCAAAGTAAAACTGCACCCTAAATGCATAATTGTTAAAAGTTTCAAGATCCGTATTCGCTTTGAGATGAAAATTACTGCCCAGAAATTTAACGTCAGTGTCGTGCAACAATCAAGTCAGAAGTGAAACTTGAAAAAAAAACATTGACTTTTGTCCTTATCGCAACCAAAACGAGTTGGTTGTTCCCGCAACTTAAAACTGATATAAAAAACTTAACAAACTGTCTAGAACAATGTAATTGAATCCTTATCTACATTCTCTTACATTTTATAGTTTTACCCCTCGTTCAAAGAACAAAACCTTCTTTCCCCAAAAACAATTTTGAGGACAAAAGTCTCCCCTGTTACTGGCAAATAGTTTCTTTGTTCCACAACTTGTGCGACGCACTGAAGAAAGCATCAGCGGTCAGTGCAACCATCAAGTGCCGAGCACAGTAAACGGAACCCAAAAGTTGGCAGCCGGGCAAGACAAAGAAGAGGACACAGAAAAGACACAGAAAAGACACAAAAAAAAGCAAAGACAAGCAATTTTTTCAGCGACGAAGCCAAGTTTGGGTTACAAACGTCACCCCGACGAGAGGATCTAGTTTTTTTACTGGTTTCAGACGTCACCAGCGGAAGTCTGCCCGAGGTCTCAGACGTTACCTCTGATGTCCTGTTCCCCGGTTAGAGCCATCCAAAATCTCTACTTTTTTTCGACAAAAAGCCTCCAAAAAATTGATATTTGTCACCCAAAAAACCTTTTTTGTTACTATGACACCTCGATTCATAAACCTTGACTAGTTTCACTATTTTCAAAGCGAGTAAAGGCAATTTTCTCATTTTTAAAGAAAAATCTGCAAAAAAACCACAAAAATCAGAGAAATGTTTCTTAAATAAGAAAATTCAAAAAACACAATTTAGTTCTCTGACTAAATATCCGTTTCAATTGCGGAAAAAACTATTAAACCACTCTTCTGATTTGTTTTTCGATCAAACAAAAAGCCACGTTGATCGATTTAGCACATCAGCATCATGTCAATAAAAAATGTCAGAAAAAATTTTTTGAATTCGGAAAATTAAAAAAACACAATTTAGTTTTCTGACTACATATCCGTTTGAATTGCGGGAAAAACTATCAAACCACTCTTTTGAATTGGTTTGTAATCAAACAGAAAGCTGTTTGCATCGATATATCCAATCAGTATCATATAAATAAGAAGTGTCAGAGAAAATTTTTTGAATTAAGAAAATTCAAAAAACACAATTTAATTTTCTGACTACATATCCGTTTCAATTGCGGAAAAAACTATTAAACCACTCTTCTGATTTAGTTTTCGATCAAACAAAAAGTCACTTTGATCGATTTAGCACATCAGCATCATATCAATAAAAAATGTCAGAAAAAGTTTTTTGAATTCAGAAAATTCAAAAAACACAATTTAGTTTTCTGACTACATATCCGTTTGAATTGCGGGAAAAACTATTATACCACTCTTCGGAATTGGTTTTCAATCAAACAAAAAGCCACTTTGGTCGATTTAGCATATCAGCATCATATCAATAAAAAATGTCAGAAAAAATTTTTTGAATCTAGAAAATTCAAAAACACAAGTTAGTTTTCTGACGACATATTCTTTTGAATTGCCAAATAAGACACTAAAGAAACCCCTAAAACAAGTCACTGTCAGTTGGTTTGACAGTGTCGCCTGTATAGGGACGTAAATGAAAGTCCTTAGGCGCCACACCAAATATCAAAACTTTCATTTGACGAAAATAAATACCATTTTAATTTTTTTTTGGAAGAAACGTCCAAACTTGATTTTTTTTTGCAGAAATCCTCGGTCTCAGACGTTGCCGTCTGCGAAGTCCCTTTATCCGTATTGGTTTCAGGCGTTACCATCAGCAGAAGAGGAATTTTCGAAGGAAAATGGTTCCAGTAGTCACCACAAAATTTGATATTTCTTTTCCTACTCTGTTATTTTGAAAGGCAGATCTCAGAGGTTATCTGTCGGAGAGAGCATTGAAAGTTTAGTACAGTCAATGCATATTAAAGATAACGAAGAAAGAGTGAAAAACAACAGATAAAGTCACACAGTTTTAAAGAAAACGAAAAAGCTTTTGCAAAACCCGAAAAAAGACAATACAACAAAGAGTGCTAAAGATTTCCACAATATGACTCGTCTCTGCAATTTTCTAGCATTCAGTAGCCCCTCTGTAACTCTTGTTGCCTAAACGCATCGCATTTTTACAAATTTTGTATCGTTAGCCGTCACAACAACAATAAACTCCTAGAAGAAGAACAGGTTTCAAAGTTAAAAATTCGCAAAAAACTGTGAGAGATATTTATTAACCATAGTGCTCGGTTAGGGTTAGAGAGCTAAAGAAAAGTTTCTTGGGTAGCTTTGTAAGCTTTCTGGTTAGTCTTTTATTCGTATTTGAGAGAAACAGACGAGTTCATTTAAGTTTTTTAAGAAAAAGGAGTTTTGATGTAACAATTATTTGAGTTCTGGTCTAAATTTGGTTGAACTGCATAATTGTAGCAAGGCACAGTTTTTCTGTAAACCACAGTAGCCACAAACACTAGTTCAAACAGTTAA
The DNA here is from genome assembly GCF_964194025.1 of Convolutriloba macropyga. NCBI lineage: Eukaryota > Metazoa > Xenacoelomorpha > Acoela > Convolutidae > Convolutriloba > Convolutriloba macropyga. The sequence goes on along the minus strand of NC_134468.1, from coordinate 46,374,983 downwards.
AGCCAGCTATATAAGCAAAACTTATGTTAATTCAACAAAAAACAAGCAATTATTTAGGTCTGTTGAACGAAAAACGGTTAAAACGCGCGAACGTTCGTAAAAGCTATTAGATTTTTTTTACTGCAAAAAGCTAGATGTAGCACACAAAACACATCCTAGGACAACACTTTTGAGAAAAGTTGGGTCGCTAGTCTTTTGAACAAGAAAGAACTAGGATCATTAGCATTCAAACCTTAGACAACCTTTTTAAAATCAAAAATTTGCGTCGCTCCGGTTCTCAAAGCCGTTCTTCACCTTCAGTAACGAGCTGCTTCACCAACAGCATCAACAATCAGCTTCAACAAAGCAACAACCACCAAGATGTTGAAGCAGAACAGCGCTGAATGTCAGTTTGCCATCAATATGTTCAAAGCGACAGAAATGCACTGCATCATCAATATTGAATAGGCAAACGACATTAATAACTCGACTTAATGAATTGGAACTGCAAGTCGATCTGTTGGACGATGATGGCCAGCTCAGTCAGTCTTCCAGTCGCATTAGAGATGATGTCAGCATGATCTCCAGCAGAAGAAACTTGTCTCAGCAATCAACACCTGCGCGCAGTGACGACAAGGAACGAATCCAGCATCAGCGCGATATAGAAGAAAAGCAGACCAGCAGTAACATCGTCAATCAGCCGCCCCCATACCACCACGGCCAAGACAACCATCATTGTTTCTGTTTCTACAAACATCTAATGAACCAGGACATCAAATTCAACATGTGCTTGAAGCCCACCAAAGAAATCCTAAAAAGGAAGTTCATTGAGGTCTTCTAAAATCGAAAAATTACTTTGAAAACCAAATAAATGCCCCCAATCCTTTTCCCTACTTTGACAAAGATACCAGCCACGAATTCACATCTCCAGCAAGATTAGGGAAACTCGAAATTGCCTCCAATCTGGTAAATAGACAAGTTGAAATTGAAACAGCTCAAATCAACTTGAGTGACAACTTTAACACGTCGCAGAACCTTTTGCCTCCAATCCAACATTTGAACCTTTCAAGCAATCACTCACTTTCAAACCCCTTCAAATTGGTTGATCCAACTATTCAATTACATGCAGATGGTCTATTTGCCCAAAACTCGGCATTGGAGGAAACTTTTAATTTAAACTTGCCAAAGCAAAGAAACAATCAGGATCCAATTGCCATCAGAAATCCTCAATATCATAATTTTCCCAATCTGCAACAGAATTTTGGACCTTCTCAAGTTCAAATAGGAACAAATGGATACCCCAATAGTCAACTGTTGAATTGTCGGCAAAAACTCCCCTGCTTACCCACAGTGGCAAACAGAACCTCACATCTTCCAAGTAAAACTGATAAAATAGTCTTAGAGAACGATTGCTTACAATCCAAGCAATGTATAAATCCTATAACTGGGGTACACTCCAAAAGTGTCCCTCAATTAGCATGCAACTCACGAAACAACCGCATCAGAATACCGTCTTAAATCCTGCAGCTCCTAATTTTCAGCCAAACCAGGTAGCTTCAGAATCAAACGTAATTGCAGCTCCTCTGCAATTTCCATAACCTGTGAACAGTCAACACGGCCTCGTCAGCACAGGACTTTCAATTAATCAAAATTTGGCACAACCCAGTCAGTTGTGTAACAACCAGTTTATTCCTGGCTCTCAACTTCAGTCGAACCTTCAAGCCCCAGTAACTTTCGCGATCCATGACCCAATATGCATTAATCAACAGCTAAATTCTGTTGGGCAAAATCAGTTCAGCCAGCCTCTAATCAACCAGAGGTTAGTACCCACTGTCAATCAACATATTAGCTCAGTACACTCGAACACTAATGTAACACAGGAAAGAGGAAATAATGATTTCAAACATTCAATCAAATTGCCACCTCTAAAACTTCAGAATTTCAATTGTAACCCTATCCACTTTCACGAGTGGATCAATAACTTCAACACAATGATTCGTAACAACACTTCCACTACAGACACGCATCGTATAACCTACTTGCGGAATTCTGTAAGTGGGATAGCAAAGGACTTGATTCATGCATACTCCTGCGATCCATCTTATCATCAGACAGCACTGAATGAACTAATCCGACATTTCGATGATCGTACTATAGTTGTTAATGCGTTCATTAACCAGCTCGAAAACTGGCACATGAACTTCCAGAACAAGCAAAGCTTCATTGCCTTTTCCTCATTTTTGAAAAGACTTGTGCAAGCCTTCCAATACCTTGGCTTTACAGCAGACCTCCAGTCTAGAACACTCATTAAGAAAGCCAAAGAGAAACCACCACATCATTTGGTTCTGAAATGGACCGAACATTGTCTTAGCGAAGTCAGCTCAGACCCGACTCTCGTGGATTTTCAACAATGGTTAGAGCTCCAAGCTCAAATCTACGACAAAGTGAGTCGAGGAAGCAATCAAAGAACCATCAGTTCTCAAGCCTCAAAGTTTGTCAACGCGAACAACCTGGAAACCAAGCCATACAAAAGCAAACTCCCGTTGTCAGTCAGCAACGCATCAGCGGAAAACAGTAGAAAACATTGGAACTTTGCGCCTCAGCAAAAACAACCGTCAACTTCACGAAACGTTCCAAATAAAACTTTTAACACAAAACGATCTTGTGCAAACAAGAACACAGCATTGCCACTTGCCCTGAGTATCAGTTGTGCTCACCAGCTGATCGCTACAACTTTGTCATTCAAAGCAATTTGTGTTCAAACTGCTTGAGCAACAAATACCACAAACAATTGTGCCCATCGCAAAAACGATGTCAGGTTTGCAGTGGATTCTACCACACAAATCTTCTTGATCCTGCCAAGCAAATCAAACGCCCTACAGCAGCTTTTTCTATTGAAGTTGTTTCTGGTAGCAATCCAACAGCTTCTTCTTGTAGCAAAGATTCAAGTCAAAATCCAAATACATCTTCTCAACAGAAAAGTCAAACAAACAAAGCCCCCCACAGCCGTTATGGCCAAACTTTCAATAACCAAAGCCATCAAAACGTTCAACGACGTAATTTAAACGGCGATGCAATTAACCAATCGTTCAGCATGAACCAGTTCTCAGAAACACCGAAAAATTGGTATGAGCAATTGCAGGTTATTCCGGTTTCATTCCTCAGGGGGGTTAAAGCATTCGATACCTACGCCCTCATAGATCCCGGTAGCCAATTTAGCTTTGTATTGGACGCCATAGCTGAATTGCTTGAGCTTCCCCGTGAAACTCAACAGTCAATACCACAACAATTTCTCAATACAGAGAACAGCATGTCCCTCTCAAAAATGGTTGAGCCAGTCACAATAACTCCATATAAGTCAACTGAAATATCGTTTGAACTCTCTCGAACGTTCAGCACATCGTCCCTGAACGTCGCAGCCGCAAAAATTTTTGAACTTAATCCAATTTGTGACGCCTTAAACAGTTTGCGCCACATACATTTCCCAAATATTGCCGATGGCAAAATCGGCGCCCTCCTCGGTGTTAATGCATTCGCATTCACCTACCCTACACATGTTATAATTGGCAATCAAAATCAACCGTTTGGTGTGAAAACTAAACATGGTTGGACCCTCGCCGGTGAATATGAGAACCGTATCTCAGCCACCACTCAGCAGCCCGCAAGTCAGCAGAAGACGAAATTTATTTTCCATGCGTCAAGAAACAGAACAGATGAACCCCGACTTGACGAACTTGTTCAACAGTTCTGGAGTATTGAAGCAGATGGCATTCAGAAGGATCGTGAACACGTTTACACAAAACAAGAAGAACAGTTTCTTGATATTTTAAAGAACTCTATCAATCACAATGGTGAGAGATATGAAATCAAACTGCCCTGGAAATCAGAAATAAAGCTGGAAAACAACTTCTATTCTGCACTGAACCAAGTCAAAAGCCTCAACACACGCCTTCAGCGTAAACCTTTGTTGCAAGAAAAATACAATAAGACTCTCATGGCAGACCTTGAGAAAAACTTTGTCAAACCGGTGGAAATGCAAGATCCTCAACCAGACAGAATTTGGTACCTGCCACACCATCCTGTGGAAAATATCAATAAGCCAGGAAAAGTCCACCGAGTTGCAAATGCCGCTTCAAAATTCGGCGGCCCATCGCTTAATTCAAACCTTCTTACAGGACCCGATCTCCTTAATAACCTTTTAGATGTCCTGATGAGATTTCGAGAACATCCCGTTTTAGTCCTTGCGGACATCGAAGGCATGCTTATGCAAATCGCCATCCATCAGATTGATCAATCTGCTCGTCGATTTCTCTGGTTAGCAGACAATCAGATACAACAATACCAATTTACCGGACTCATCCTTGGAGCAAATTGCTCGCCTTCGTGTGCAATATACGTTCTTAACCATTGTGCCAAAGAGAACATTCAACATTTCCCAGAGGCCCTCAAAGCCGTCAGAACGCACTTTTACATTGATGACTACATCCAATCACATGCAACAGAAAAAAACGCTTGTAAGGCAGTTCTTGAAACAAAACATTGTCTAAAATCAGGTGGGTTTCGACTCACAAAATTTGTTTCAAACAGCTCTATAGTCCTAAACCAAATCCCTCCAGAAGAGAAAGACAACCAGACAGATATTGTTCGAGTTCTTGGTGTTAAATTGAATCTTGAGAAAGACTGATTTCTTATGAAACCTCTCACTGATTTCCCAAAAGATGCCTTAGCGTACACTCAACATACGATCTTTAGCCTTGTCTCCTCCATCTTCGACCCAATAGGTATAAAGTCGCCATCGACGATCCGTTTCAAAATAGTTCTTCAAGGACTGTGGAAACTTGCGAAAAAATGGGATGAACAAATTGCCCCTCAAGTAGTTAAATCACTTCAAAAGAATTTGGACTTATTTTTTCTTCACCAGAAGTGACATTGAACAGAACTCTCAACAAGAGTCGCCATTCACCAGAAAGTGAAAATGAAATCGATACATTTGTCGCCGCCTCAGCTGTAGCAGTTGTAGCCTTAGCATGCTTAAAAACAGTTCCTAACTTAGCCACTTATGTTGAAAATTGTTACTTAATAGGAAAATGCAAAGTTGCTCCAATTAAACAAATCAGCATACCCAAGTTATAGTTGCGAGCCGCAGTCATCGGGGTGCGCCTTCTTTCAACCATCATAAAAAAGTCATCGTTTCACGTTACTCGTTCCACACTCTGGACAGATAGTCAAGTAGTACTTGACTGTTTATCCACATTCAAGAAGCAACCTGTTTTTGTTGGGAATCGCCTCAAAGAAATCCTTGCATCAACTGATGCTTACCAATGGAAACACGTTACCACCAAAAAAAAATCCGGCTGACCACGGGACCCGTGGTCTCAATCCAGACGAAATACCAGCCAAGTGGCTAACAGCGCCAGCATTTTTTTCCACAAGACAGCTCAGTGCTCCGGAAAACTCTCCAAAGCATGAGTTAGCAACGCATGAAAATTCACGCAATTTGCCGGAGCAAATAATTGATCCGACACAGTTCTCAACTTGGAACAAGTTGCTCCTGACTTTAGCAACAGTCTCAATTTGGTCTTTCGGATCAGAAAACAAAGGCCTAAAGATCAGCAGTATATAACAGAAGACGTCATTCTTGCAAGAAATTGGCTGATCAAAATGTCGCAGCAAAATTTCTTCTTCTCATCCTTCCAAGCCCTGAAACGTGGTTCCAGGATAGATTCAAAGAGCAAAATGCGTCCGCTCAACCCAATGTTGGACAACAATGGAATGCTTCGGTCATGCCGAAGATTGCAATTTGCGCCAGATAACCTCGAAGTCGAGAAATTTCCGATTATACTGCACGCAAAAGACAAGATAGCGAGACTCTATATAGAGCATGCACACAAAATTTGCGTTCACCAAGAAACAGGGCCAGTGAAAGCTTTTGTGCAGCAAAGATACCACATCATTGGCCTCCGAAAAACACTTTTGAGTATAAAGTACCGATGTTTTCTCTGCAGGTGATCTGCCGCTCAAAACATTCAACCTGTCTTGGCTCCCCTTCCTGCCTACCGTTATCCGACAGACTCTACCCAGTATCCTTTCGCGAACAGCGGAGTCGACTTTTTTGGACCCTTTTATATAGAAGATGCCAAAGGACAGATTGAAAAACATTACGGCCTCATCTTCACTTGCCTGGTTACTAGATGTGTCCATCTAGGCGCTTGTCCCGATCTCAACACTGACACTTTTTACAACGCTTATCGACGTTTTGCAAGCCGAAGATGTCAGCCAACAACAATGCTCAGTGACAATGGCAAGACACGCTGGATCCGGACCGCGAAACGCACTCTATTGATCATTCTAGGCTCCAGAAGATTGTCGCTTGATGTGTTCAGGACAATTTTGGTCGAGACCGAAGCTATATTGAACTCCAGACCACTAACGATTGTCGCTGACCCTCCGGAAAATGAAATGCTCCTCACGCCAAACCATTTTCTGATCAACAGATCGTTCAATTATCTCCCACCAGGAAAGTGCGACAGCCAAGAACCCGCCAGTTTCAAGTCTTGGAAGAATGTGCAGCAAATGGTCGACCATTTCTGGAAACCACTCGTCAAGGAGTATCTTCCGACACTGTTAAAGAGGTCCAAATGAAGCGATAGTGGCCAAACACCACTGAGAGTCAACGACCTTGCTTGGATTCTGAAAGATATGACTCCACGTGGAATTTGGCCCCTTGGACGTGTTCTCGAAGTCTACCCTGGACGAGATGGACAACACCGTGTGGTGAAGGTGAAAAGGGCTTACGACACGTACGTTCGCCCGGTCTCCGCGCTCGCACGCGTTTTGGCTGATTAGCCCATTTTTTCTTGACGTTTTTCCGAAACGGTTCTCTAGGCAGCTTGAGTTACAACCTCTTTGACACTCTGGTCAACCGTCTGTGATGAGTTGGTTGGCGTCCTCTTTCCCCTGGAGCATGTCGTGCAACAATCAAGTCAGAAGTGAAACTTGAAAAAACAGTGACTTTTGTCCTTATCGCAACCAAAACGAGTTAGTTGTTCCCGCAACTTAAAACTGATAAAAAAACTTAACAAACTGTCTAGAACAATGTAATTGAATCCTTATCTACATTCTCTTACAGTCAGCATGATAAAATGCTCAGTACTGCGGTAGTCGAACTGACTCGAGACTGCTCATTGAATGCTGGACAGAATTGAGGCATCGTTGAGTTGAACCCACCTGTAAGGAGTCAGCAGTTTAAGTTGCGCTAATAAATTGGGCGGCTAGCATTGTGGTTCAAAGCACAGTTTTAACAATTTTGCGTAGCGTTGCGAAAGTGTAAATTTTGTACAATCTAACGCTGAATCTTATACTTGCGATCTTAAATTTCCAATGCTTTGAGTGCATTCTGTGGTACGGTTGTACCATATTCAGTTGATTTGTACTAAATTATATTAAAATTGTCATTGCCTTAGTAAAAGTCATCTCTAACCATATTTCACTTAAATATATTTTACCGCCGACTAATAAGTCAAGTTTGTTCACACTTCCCAATTTTGTTAATATTCATTCGCTAAACCTAGTTCTTAATTTTCTCAGTTTTGCAGTCAGAATGATCCTATCTGGATTCGAGAAAGAATTCCACGTCGTCACATTAGAACTACATTTGTGGCACTATTGCAGAGTACAACTAAAAGTGGTTATCGAACAATTTAGTAATACTTTGGATTCGCGCCTCGAATCCAATTCAGATAATTTACAGCGCATTCGTGGCTCGAATACATACCTCCACAGCAAGAGGTATCACATGGCGCAGTCAGCAGTCAAAAAACCTGCACTCCTTGGAATCGAACCCTTTTGGGAGAAACCAGCTCTAGAACCACCCATAAGATGGGATCGTTGGCAGATAAGGTTGAAACTGGCTATCCTGGCAAAAGAGGGTATTTCGATCGATACTCTTCGCGAAGATCCTCTGGACAAAGTCACCTTTCCTCCCGAACACATCTACGAAGATAATGTAGAAAATAGTACGACTCAAACTGAGAGAGATCGAAAAATTAGGAACGAGCAACTCAAGAATGCATGGCTAAATACATGTCAGAAAATAGAACTCGTAGGGATATTGCGCGGTGACAAGACCTGAAAGTTTTGCGACAACAAAGCTGTTTCTCTAACTTATGTAAGTGTCGGGATGGAGGGACGAAATCTAGATCAGGTATTTACAAAGCAGCGAAATATAACTTTTGACCGTTATACCTTCCTAACCAGGAAACACTTAAAATGAGAACTCGTGGAAAAGTTCTATGCTTGTCTCCGGGAACAGTCTTGAACTGCTATCTAGGAAGTCACGAAGATTCCATTATTCGGCATGTTTTCATAGCAAATATGCAAGACGGTGAGATTCAGAGAGAACCCTTTAAAGAAACGAGAACGGCTAAAAAGGCATTAGAAGGGGCCATGAATTTTGAGATGGGCATACAGAACCAGGTAAAGATATCTGGAAACGCCATTCATCAGACTACAAATGAAGTCACGACTACATCTATACACAACATACAAGGTTCATGGAACAGATCGCGACCTTCAACGAGCCATTTGGTGAAACCTACAATTTGTCTAAAATGTGGCTATAGGTGGTCAGCTGCTCATCGACACAACTGTCCTGCCCGTGGGAAGAATTGCAAAAACTGCGGAATTGCCAATCACTTTCCGAAAGTGTGTAGAAAACCTAAACATCCATTTAAGCCGAAACCCAGAATAAACAATGTTGATGATTCCATTTCTGAAGCAGCAACAGTCGGAGAGCAAGTTAACCATGTCGATAGATTGCTCCAAAAACATAGTATCTACGATGCAAATTAGGATTCGGATTACGATGATTATGATGACAATTGTGTCACTACAATCTTCATCAATAACAACACTAGAGAAAGGGAGCCAGTGAATTAACCCAATTGCATCGGGAATACCAGTACAAACGCTTTAGTGGATTTGAGAAGCGCTTGCACTATAATTAATAAAAGCCTCACAACTAAAGTAGTGTCGGATTGTAGAGAAAGCTTTTGGATACAATCACCAGAGGTGCACGAACTCAAAACTTTCTCTAATGATTTAATCAAAACTATCGGAGTGATCAAGAATTCAATTAAATGTAATGATTGGGTAGCTACGGGAGTTATTGTGACAGTGGTAGAAGATAGCCTTAGACCTGTAATTGGACGAGATCTCTTCCCACAACGGTCCCACAATGGTCTTTTTCTCACTCAAACAAAACAAGTTGCAAATGTTGATCAAAATCAATGTTTAATCAAGAAACAGATAGCATTTGATTTCCCAGGTCTAATCTCAAGAATCGGTAAATAATTAAAACACTCCGATAAATCTATTTTTCATAAAAATTTTACACCTACACACCAAAAAGGCCGTAGGGTCCCAATTAACCTACAATCCTTACTTAATGACCAATTTAAAAAACTACTTGCAGACAAGCATATTATTAAATTAAACTGTTGCTCAGTTAAAAATAGTTATCACGGTAAAAAAAATATAAAACAGTTAAACTAGCCCTAGACTCAAAAATCTTGAATAAATCTATCCATAAAAATAAATATACAATGAATAATATAGACAACTTAATTGACTTAATCCAACAAAATCTAAACACTAACGCGTCACATGAAACAGCATACTTTTCAATAATGGATTTGAAGTACGCATACAGTCAACTTAATTTAGACCCGGAAACAGCTAGGCATTGCAACTTTAAAATTAATAGTGTTGAGGGTACTGGTACATACCGCTTCATTACAGGATTTTACGGATTAACTGACATGCTAGCAGCTTTCCAAAAAGTAATGGACTATACACTAGTCGGACTAAATAATACTCATTGTTTCTTAGATGATATTATAATAGTCAGCCGCGGCTCTAAAGAAGATCACTGTAAGTTAGTTTACAAATGTTTAAAAAAATTGGACGACAATAATTTGAGAAAGAATTTACCTAAATGTCATTTCGCTAAAACTGAAATAGAATGGTAAGGTCATAAATTTACTCAATCAGTAATCGCTCCACTTGAAACTAAAGCAGCGGCAATTATAACTTTAACAGCACCTAAAAATTTAAAGCAATTACGATCATTCTTATGTTCAGTTCGTTACCTAGAAAAATTCAGCCCTAACTTGTCTCAACTATGTCACCCACTTCGACCATTGCTTAAAAAGAATACAAAATTTGTTTGGAATGATGAACTTGAAACTCATTTCCAATCAGTCAAAAATAAGTTGCAAACGCAAGAGAAAACACAAATTATAATTCTTAATCGGAAATCCGGATCAAAGGCTGGTGCTGTGGTATGATTACCCTTGGGCAGTATGCGTTCTGGCCATACATGCACCGCGAGATTCTTGATAAGGCTGCCCAGTGCAAGCCTTGTACTGATATTGATAAGAACCTCAAACCCATCGTTTCGGCGTCGAAATGGAGGCCTTTTTTAAATTGTTCCGAACCTATTGAAGAAATACAAATTGACTTCGGTGGACCTGTTACGAAAGAAAAAGATCAAGATATACATTTCCTCGCATATATTGATCATTTTTTTAAATACCCTACTGTGGAAGTTTTTGATAAAGCTAATGGGCCTAATGTAATTAAATTTTTAGATGAATGTATTCAAATACATGGTGTTCCCCGAAACATTAGACTAGATCAAGCACGTTGTTTAATTGGATATAAAGTAAAGAATTTCTGCAAACAACATGATATTGACATTATTACTGCTCCTGCTAACGATCATAGAGTCATTTGATTAGTGGAGCGTTTGATACAAACAATTAAAAGGCCGTTGGATTAGTGGATCATAGAGCCGTTGGATTAGTGGAGCGTTTGATACAAACAATTGGAGCGTTTTGATACAAACAATTAAAGAATTACAAACAAATTTTAATACAAAACAATAGAAATAACACATTCACAATTAAAGAAGCAATAATGTCAATAGTATATCAATTACGTATATGTAAACAAAAGACAACAAACGTAACACCTTTCCAAGCACATTTTGGAAGAAAGCCAAACACGCCACTAAGTAATATTAGTACAATACCAAAGTCCTCAAACTTATCATATGAAAACATTCTACACCACTATTTAGACCCAGATACAGTTCCCGTGGAGGACTATCTAGATGACAATGGCTGGGTGACTGGTGACCGCAGTGACATTCTTATAGAGGAGGCGATGCAAAAAGCCCAAGTGGACGCAGGACGAAGGTACAATGGGGACAAAAATAAATCCATATCACGATTTATTATGCACCCCAAATTAAATAAACTGATACCGCGGTCAGAGCGATCTTTGGACCTGCGAGGACTCTGGGAGACGTTGTCCCCAGGTAGCACTGTTGTGAGAACTTTGCCCACAACAACTGTAATCAGGGAACCCGGAGTCCCTGAAGTTAGTCAGGAACAATGACATTGCCAAGTTCGGGACTCGTGCCGAGCGCAACACTGACCTTTGGCAGTATGCTCAACGACGTCCTCTCCCTTACGATAAGACAACTGAGGAATAGATCACTCAGCACACAAAAGATCTGAAGAAAAAATATCGGGGAGAAATCAAGATCAGACACGACCTACTCAGTCTGACGCTGCTTCTGGAGTCTCGTCCGCAAACAGCAACATTTCAAAAGCCATTTCCCCCCCCCCCCGCAAGCCTAAAAAGCCTGAAGCGGGGCGAAATCGATCGCGTCAATCTTCCACTACATTAAACACCTCCAATGCCTCATAAGCTGCTGCGTCATCAGTCACCTCGTCAACTGCCTCGCCTTCCACGTCTAAATCGAAACGAACCCGAAAGGCCTCAGAATTTTTTCGGCTTCGAGAGTTCGGTATGTTCGGTAAGCGACGACTCTGCTCCTGTGCCAAAGCGGCACAAATCCTCCAATCCCGTCATCGAGACGGTAATCCAAGAAGAAGCGCTTCAACCACTTGCACCTGATACGTCGTTTGAGCTGCCAGTAGTCAGTCCTCCCGCACCACCGATCGGTACTTGGTCCCCGGAGGAATATGATTATGACGAAAATGCAAGAGAGAATAGCATGAGCGTCTTTGACGCTGAGAATCAGCCATTAAAAACTGAATAATTCTTGCAATCATTTAACTTTATTTATATTGTTCATGCATTTTCATTTGTTTTATCTAATACTGGATTTGTGCCACAATTGCGCAATCTTTTCTGTTCATTGTTGTTATTTATTTGTAAACGTGTTTGGTTTACAGTTGTTAAAATGAATTTGGATACTCAGTACAGTGCACTTAATTTCATGAAATTTATTAGATTCGCACCTCAATTGTGCAATAATTTATGTTTTCTCGCGAACTGTTTAATGTAAACGCAACGGATTTACGTTATTTTTAATTTATCTAGCATAGTCCCCTCATCTCTCGTGCATTTAATCTGTTGGAATGTTTTTGTTCAAATTCATTTACTATTTATAATAACCAGTTCATATGTTATTACTATCAGAAATTTTACACTTACGCAGTTTAAAATTTGTTGAAGACGAGGATATGTGGTACGGTTGTACAATATTAAGTTGATTTGTACTAAATTTTAATAAATTTGTCATTGCCTTTGTAAAAGTTATCTCTAACCATATTTCACTTACGTATGTTTTACCGCCGACTAAAAAGTCAAGCTTTCAGTTTGTTCACACTTCCCACTTTTGTTAATATTCATTCGCTAAACCTATTTCTCATAAATCAGTTGTTCTTAATCTTCTCAGTTTTGCAGTCAGAATAATCCTATCTGGATTCGAGAAGGAATTCCACGTCGTCACATTAGAACTACATTTGTACCACTATTGCAGAGTACAACTAAAAGTGGTTATCGAACAATTTAGTAATACTTTGGATTCGAGCCTCGAATCCAATTCAGATAGTCTACAATGCTTTCGTGACTCGATTACATACCTCCACAGCAAGAGGTATCACACATTCAGTGCAAATTTAACTTTAAATGTTGTTTCTCAAAATAGGAAATTTGTGTATTGTGTTCATTAATTTCACAGCCTGGGTTTTCCGCCTTAATATACGGCTGAATAAACGTTGCGCAGTGAGAAGATATTGGTTGTTTAGGCTTCGCGACCACTTTTAATAGATTTCATAGCGGTTTTCTATGATTCTGAATCCTTTTGGAGTTCTATTTTTTTTATTTCTCAATTTTTGAGCATCACAAAAGTATCGGTTACTCACGCTAGTATGTTTTTATTTGTATGATTTGCAATTTTGTTCGTGAATATGTTCGAAATGATTAATCTCCTTATGAGAAAGAGAAAACCCTTGAGCTCAAACCGGACTTAGTTCTCCTTTCCATTCATTTCTATCTTCATCAAGTGACAGATCTTCGGGAAAAGCTCACGCTAATTACATGATTGTTAAAAGTTTCAAGACGCGTTTGAAATGAAGTTTACAACCCAAAAAAATGGACGTCAGCATTATACAAACGCTCCTTACTGCTGTAACCAAGATGACCCAAGACTGCTATGAATGCTGAATAAATATATTTTTAACTTTGGCATCATCGTTGTTTCTTTGTTTTTTGTTACCCAGATAGCCTGCGATGTGACTTTAACCTCTGCCCGTCTGGCATTCATGTCTCATTTCTATAGTTAGGGTTCTCAATCACAGTAACGTTCAAATCCGTATTAGAACTATCAGATGAACTAGAGAAACTGTGTTCTCCAACTAAAGTTGTGTCCAAATCGGACTCTGTGTTTTTGACGAGAGTGACATCGTTCTGGTCCTCAAGAAACTCGTTCCAGATAAAGGGCTCAAAATGGAATTCTACTTCGGCTTCCACGGTTGTTGGTTGACTGTTACTTCCTCCCGTTTGAGAAGTATCGTGTCTATCCCGGCGAGAACTAATATCCTTTGCTGCTCTTCTCTAAAAGAAGGCTTTTTCGTCTACCTTTTTCTGTATCAGAATTGAAACATGGATTGTGTCATAGTTATTAATTTGCTCTCAAAGCTAGTTTTTAGCAATTGCAATGTTCCTGATTTTTATGCATTTTTTGTCTGATGGATTTAACCTAGCGACTGAAGTTTCTATCGATTGACTTAACCTAGTGATTGACGATTCGCAGTGATGGCAAAACATTCTGAAATCTGTCTTAGGACTCAGTGCAGCTGATGAAACAAAATTCTTCTTCCCTTACTGCTACTTAGATTCGTTTGGAAAAAATAAAAGAAACAAAACTTCAGCCGCTAGAAAAATGGACCAGCAGGTTACAACAAAATAGAATGACAGGTGGCGAGGAGCAGTACACCAGAGCGCTGGAACTTTCACTATATTCCAATGTCAGAATACGGAGAGGATTACAATGTCTAAATCTATTAACTGATGTTTACTTGCTTGCTGATTTAGTACTGTGTGTTCTATATATACGGAAACAAGTTCTCTATTCAAAGGATATTATTCAGTAAAGGTTTTTGATTTCAAATTGGAACCCAATATAAACTCGGTGAGGCTAAGAGGAAGCTTAGACTAATTGGTACCTCCAAGATGTGTTGTGGGACGGAAACGCAATTTTGTGAGCTTTTATCCTCGATTTGGCAAAAAATGGCGCTTATTTTTATTAGAAAACAAACGAGGAACAATTCGACTGTACTCTTACTTACTACTTTAAAGCGTCTGTGTATAAATTAAATCAAGAGTTGACAAAAAGCCCTGGAGTCAAAAATTTACAATTGATTAATAACGAAGATATTTTTTTTTGTTTTTGTTGTTTTACGAAAAGTGTTTCGAGTGTTTTACGTCGCCTCCCTATTTTCGTAATCCACACAGCTTTTCAATTTGCAGCTTGTAAGAAACAGTTAAAAAATGCTTTTTTGTGGCGAGTAGTAACTAAAACAAGTCGCTTACGAACTTTTCTCAGAACACTCAGATTTAACGTATGATCAACAAACATTAGGTGGCCGCAAATGTGGGCTGCCAAAAGCAACTAAGACTGCTTGATCTCTAGCTTACGAAGAATGTTGGCGGATTACAACCCGGATCGAGGTGTCACCGCCATTCAACGCAAAATTAGGTAAGATAAGCGGTGAATGCGAAAAAGTTTTTAAGAGAAGCGTGCATGTGGTGAAATTACATAATTATATCTTTTTGAAACCTTGTTTAAGCGGTGAATTTATGTAATTTCACCACTAAAGCAAGCGATAAACTTACAATAATCACCACATTTCACCGGTTGAATTTGTAATTTCACCGCTAATCTTACAAAAATTCAACGCGAATGTTTTACAGAAAGTAGAATGAATTTGATTTAAATTCAAAACGAATATGCTAGCATTTAGTGGGAGGTGGCGCAGTGGAAGAAGAAGTGTCTAACATGCAGGAGGTGAGACGTTCGAATCCGTATAAGGTAGCTAAGTGTAGTAAGCGGTGAAATGTGGTGAGTTTTTGTAAGGTCACCGCTTACTGTAGCGGTGAAATTACACAATTTTACCGCATTTCATCGCAAAATTATGCAATGTGAAAATAATAATTTTTCAACGCGTATCTTGCATATTTTTCCGTTTTCTCCTTGACCCGGGAATGAACTCTCAACAGTAGTACGGTATAACGTGACATTCATAGTTTAACAAATTGAGAAGTCAGAAGCATGACATTGAATTAACGAAACTAAACAGCCAATCAACTGGAAAAATGGCTTTTTGTTAGGTATTGCAAATCTTAGAAATAGTAAACGTGTTGGAAGAACTTTGTTTGAATTTACAGTTTACCCTCCAGAATAATCATGTCAGAAAATAGTGCGGTTCGAATGCATAAAATGAAAATAAAAACGCGGGAACAGATAGCGTTTCTCTGCACCCGTTAAATTTTATACAAGATTTGATTTCTTGTTGATTCATTTTTTAAAGTATAAAACTTGCAGTCAAACAAGATAGCCGGTATAATCTTTTCAACTGTTTGCAGAGAAACATTTGAGTATATTTTAGAAACAGGGAAAAAAGGAGATCAATTGGTTCCATTGAGCCTCTCTTTGAATTTTTGGTCGCTGATTTTAAAAACTATAGAGCTTATACAACGCACGTGTCACTTATATATTAACTCTGTTGCCTGGTAAAAACAAAATCTTAACCAAATTTTACAAATCTTTCTAAATGAGGCCCCTTTTTAAATCAAATGTGAAATTTGGTAGAATACAGTATGCCATCTAGTGACAGGGAAGCCAGGCGCTACTTGGGCGACGGTTTCGAGTTGCTGGGAGCTTCCATCGGAGCTTGCTTCATGTTTGAGAAAAAGAATTTCTAAAATTTCAGAAATAATTTAACAATTGAGCTACCCCGGCGATCCACAATGCACATTGGGTGTTCTTCGACATTGTTTGCGGGCACCAAATTTTCAGTTAAATGAGTTCATGAAAAAATTAAGTCAGCAAAAAAAGACTTTAGATTAAATTCCCGGAACAATTTTTTTCCGATAGCGCGTGGCATCAGGTGATTTGGTTTATAAAGCACAGTTCAGTCTCCCAAAAAGGAACCTGCATTTGCCTCTCACTAAGAGAGTTTTGATTCTTTTGCGTTGTCCTGACACAAAAGCAAATCCAAGAGGTCTTAGATCTCCAAAAACTTTAGTGAGAGAGATGACAAGATATGCGTCGCTGTTGCTTCCACAATCAAGCGCGTCTTCAGCTGCAACTCCGATACCTGTTTTAGGCCTGCTTTGTTCCCCAATGATTTTCGGTTGATCATTAAATGCAAACTTAGAGCAAAATCTTACTTTGATGGAAAATGCCCATAAAGCAGTTCTTGCACTCTGGATAGGTTCGGCTGTCCTAAGTATGTCACGGATCGGGCAACGACATTGTAGAATATGAAGATATGAGAGAATCCGAGACTGGTTTGCAACAAACTTTTTAATGGCTAAGTTGTCTTTAGTGTCGAAAAAACCTTATAATTGGTACCAGTTCGCAACCAAGAGGTATTTTTCTGCTATTGCACACGTGGGGACGTTCTGCTGCTTTTGACATTGCAGTAACGTCTTTTCTGCTTTCGAACATTATCCAAAATTCAACTGAGCGTTCAGATTACGCAATTGAAGCAGCTGAGGACAAAGTTTATGAGGTGCATGTCCGAAAAAATTTTAAGCAAGGTACTTCAATTGTACTATTGCCAGTGGAAGTCTTAGCTTGTTTTTCATCAGTTTTTGAAAAATTTTGAAACGAATAGTCACACTCACTTTCAGACAGCTGAAGCTATCAGTCGGCCTTGTTCTCATTGCTCTTGACAGGTTGTCACGGTGCTTTTTAGTAGTTGCAATTCGGTGGTTGCAATGTCACTCTAAGGAGTTGCAATTGCTGCTAGCCCGCTTCATGAAAGTCTCCGTTGATTTTGAGATAAATTTCAAGCTCTCTCATGGAAAGTGGAATTTTCTCAAAGGCAATTGATTTAAAGTACTGGTGCGCATAATTGTCTTTTTACCCGATGAAGTGAGGAGAATTTAAGTACTTGAGTTAGTTCAGCGAAACCTCTCATGCTAAGTCAATTCCTTCAAGCAATAGCCTTTTTTCTTATTTGACCAAGATAGGAAGAATTAGTCTAATGGAAAGTGATTCATTTACGTGTTGATCTGTTGTTTTGTGGACCATAGTTAAATTGAGCAAGTTAATTTCCAAGTAATACTCTGGTACAAAAAAGTTTGTTTTTAGTCTTAGATGTTTTCTCTTTTTCATTTGCTGAAAATTTGTTTTCACTAGCAATTTGGAGACCCTTTGAGTTGTTCCCTACATAATACTGATTGTTTAAAATTGCTTGTGAAATTTGTTTGGCACTTTTCAGAATTTTTGGAGACAAAATCATCTTTTGGTGACATTATTCTTATTCAAGAAGAGAAAAAGGACAAAAACAGACACAGGCAGTTTTATCTTAATCTCAAAAAAATAATCTCAAAGTGAATGAACTCAAAAGGGTATTCAAAATTGAAAAGTTAAAATTATTTCAAACTCAATAATTAAAATGGTCACCAAGCAATGATTCATGATCAATTGTCTCTGCCGAAAACTCTCATAAGTTGTGGCTTTTATCTGTCAACACTATCTGCACAGCTTTTGCGAAATTGTTTGCTTCCTGAGTTGAAATATTTTTGTTTCATAAAGTGATCATATAATCATATATAATTCAAAACTGTTCTTATTTGATTTCTCAGTGCGATACTTGTATGAAACTAACGAAAACATGTATGATCCTTATATGATTACCAAGAAATCATTTTTGAACCTAGTAAAAGATGCAGGATTCATACATTTTTTCAATTTATGCTCGAATCTTTAAATAAGTTACCACTTGTTTATTTACCCGGCGTCAGTTGAAAGAATAAGACTTTTTGTATGATAAAGACTTTCTTATTCTCTGAAGCCAGTTTGTATTTTTAAATGCTCGTTTCAATTTTAAAAAGACGCACAAATTTTTATCATCTATTTTCCAACTCAATTTCTAAATTTGTATAAAAATTGAAACTATTGATTTAGTTGTAGTTTAGGCTTAACCAAACAGTCAAATGTGGACTGAACATACGATGTATTAACATTAATTGTCCTTTGAATTCCGTATGTGGGAATTGTGGTTTTAGTTAATTTTTCATGTAGAATGATTGATCGTGTATGATTATCAAAAAATGTTTTTGATTTCGAACGTAAAAAATTTTATAAAAATATTTATCTTTCATTTTTTGTTTGATTCCTGTATGATTTCCATGAAATCTTGTACAATGTTGGCGTAACTAGAAAAATATTATAGAAATCAAAAATGACCTAGTGTAAATATAAGGAATCATATTTGACCTAGGTTGATTACTGAGGAGGATTGCTTCCTAAGGAGTTATAGGAAAGTGTATCCAGTTTCTTGGGTTGGAAGCTTATAGTTCTTCGACATTTAAAAAAGTTGGACCAAGCAATGCATTTTGAGGTTTGCCATTTTTTTTTATTTTTGGAAACTTGTAGCTTAATGTAGGCAAAGACACGTTGCATTGTCTCTATTGGACTAAAAATTAAAATTTACGTTTATGTTTTAATTAATGGCTTTGCTGCTTTGAGCATAAGAGTTTTCCCAAAAAATTTTGATTTTTATACATTTTCCCATATTTGAGTTTCGTTTTCTTTTCTTGTCAGATTAGTGTCAGGTCGTATATTACATTATTGCCGTTTAAAAAGAAGAAGCAATTGAACATATAATTTTTTTCATTGAATTGATTATGGTTTTAACGACTTCGACACCGTCCTCTGGCAAAATATAGTGGAGTTTTTTCATCTTTTCTCTATTTGCCGTTTTTTTCGTTGTCGGATGAAAAATTCTGGATATATTGTCTTGATTCACTTGATAGTTAGTTTTTCATAACTTTGAAATCAATTGTTTTAAGAATATATTTACGTATTTGTTAACATTATGTGCAAACGCACACTATCGAGCCTGCTTTTTTACATTTGGATTGAAAATTGATACTTTAATGTGAAAGCAAGCAGTTCGAGGGTATAGCGTCAATTGAGTTATAGTGAGATTCATATAATATGTTTACATAGCTTGAGATTTATATAATATATTTATATAATATAGAAACTGATAGAAACAGTATTTGATAAACTCACCCGAGGGTTGGTTTGTCTGACGAGTCGATTAACTTGTCTGTCAGATGGGGCATAATGGCTATAGTTTAAAGGTCTCGACCAGGGGATTCTCAATCTAGGCACGTAATCGTTCTTTTCATCTGGTATGTTGGTCACTTCTTTAAACTTGGTCGAGGTCTCTTCCTAATCAAACAAGTAATCTCGAAGACATACATTTTGATTCACACCAAAACTTTCGAAATTAAAGCACTCAACTGTGACAGGACATCGCAATGCAGTCATTTATGAATCAAAATCAATGCTTATTATCTAGTTTAATCGTTTACATGACAATTGAACCAATGCCAAAATTCCTGCAATGCCAAACTGCTCACTTTATTGCCTTTGATCTTTTCGTGCAGTAATCCGAATACAAGTTAACAGTCGGTAAACCAAGTTTCTTTTCTCACACTTAAATAGATAATTTAATCCCAGGTGTGTCCCCTCCCCAGGTTGCGAGCCAGCCCCATTGATTCTGGAGTTTTTACCGTGTATGATTTTTAAGGCATAATTTTTATCTTGTGAAATCTGACAAAAGTGAACTTTTATCGTGTAAGATCTTATCAGACCTGATAATTTTGTAAGACCTGATAAATTGCCTTACAAAGTCTTAGTCAGGCGACGCATAATCTAATAAGATTTTGTTTGTATAGATAGTTCAATATAGTAAACATACGGCATTTTGTTTCAGAAAAGGAAATAAGTTATTGATACACAACTTCATTTCATTGCTTTTTTGTACATGTGCTCTGAAGTTCAAGTTCGCGAGCACAGTAAAAGAACAGTTCCAGGAAATTTGAACCTGAAGTTAAATGGAGTTAATGCATTAAAACTGAAGTTAAATGGATTCCCTAAGATCGGCTCAGGACAAATTTGAAAATGTACTTAAGGAATCATTTTTTAATCAAGATAATTCAAGCGACAATTAATATGATGTCATATATAGCTATACTCTTTACTTCAAACAAGAACTAAATGAAAAATTAAAACTTTTCCAAACAGGAATTTACAGTTCACCTTTTGTGATGAGGGTTTAAAAGAGGGATTTAGATTTAAGGGAGAGTGAAATATGGAAAAGTAGTTTTAATGACAAAAAACTTTCTATAAAGAACAGTTCGAGGAGTTATCAGAAAAAAACTATTTTTTTCATGATAGTAGAAGTCTTCTAGCAACATTCAGACGTAATGTGGAACAAGATGAATTCTGCCGCGAGAGTGATCTTCTATATGAGGAGAATTATCCAGTCTTCTCTTTTGCTTCTACAATTTCTTCCGTTTTTTACATGCGATCAATTGCCAAACAATTCGGAATAAGTTTGAGACTCCATTTTATGCGACTCGATTTCTTCTAAAAGCAAATTAAGGAAATAGACGAAGATTTATCGCCGATCAGGCATTATAGAAACTTATATTTTCTTACATTATTTTTTATCGTTAATCAAACGTTTGAAATATTTTGCTTTGTTTTTTACCTTTGTTCAATTGCTTCGGAAAAGTCCTTTCAGTAACGCTTGTTTCAAGAACAGGCTCAATGAAACGCTTGTTTGGATACTGAAAGGTTAATGTAAAATGGTCCATGCAGTGATAACGTCATGTGAAGGTTTCCAAAAAATATCAAGTGATAATGCAGAGATAACGTCATGGGCAGCGATAACGTCACGTGAAGGTTTCCACAGAACATCAAGAAACTTAGAAAGCACTCTTTGTAAAGTTTCAAAAAGCACAAGAAGAACTTACCCGAGGATCTCTTTTGTTATGTCTATAAAAATGGCCATCGAACAAAACTCGATTCAAATTCAAGTTTTGTCTTTTCGCTATCATCATCTTATTTGACCTATCAATCAGATGTCAGAAGTTGAATTCTGCGCGAACTATGGAAACCTGATTCTAACATCCGCGGTCTTCAAACTAACCAAGTTAAATCCCACCCATGCAAAAAAAACTGAAACAAAAATTGAAAATCATGTCCAAGGTGTCAATCGTGAAAATTGGTCATAGTTAATTTGAGCTTTCTCTGTATATTTTTGCATAGAAAAGAACAAAAAAATAACAGCTAATTTTAAAAATATATTCATTTCAATACTTAATACAAATTTCAACGCAAGTTTCCGACCAAAACAATAGTGTCCCGTCCTCCAAGTAATCGATAGTACTTGGATCTACAGAAAGCTGAAACGTGTACTGTGTGGATCATTTTAATTGTGGCGAGACGCCACGCAGAGAAGAAAGAGGATCAAATCAACACTTATGGTACAATCGTAGAAGAACAGGAGGTAAAGATTCTCTGTCTTGTAATGTGCGGACAAGACGAACTTCTTAAACTGAGGAGCATATGAAGTCCTAAGAAGCTAGTAGTGACTGTGTTTAAAGAGATCAGATTAGCAATTCAAAATTATGTTTCTTGAAAAGAGAGAGTGGTAATGGCAGAAAGGGCTATTTTTCCGAAATACACTTTTGTAGGGGAGTTAGAAGACAATTTCCTAGCACATCTCAGAAAAGAAGTTTGCTATTGTGCTAAAAAAACTCAATAAAGTTATCATTGGCGAGGAAAAATCAAAACAAAAACTTATTTCATGATTGGATGACCCTGAAGCCAAAAGTTATCTACTAGACGGTTTTAAGACACAGCAAACAGGACGGTCCATGGCTGAAATGACTAAGAACTGAACGTTCAGAAATCAGGCAAATGATTTTGCAAGCTCATCATCAGGTAAAAACTCTTTTACCGACGAGACCGAACAGACCAACATTTGCTATTGGCTAAACGGACGGCGTGACCGAAAATTTTCTCAGCCAGCAAAAAAGAAAATTCGGATCTCAGCGGAACCTCCTGTATGGGTCTCAAGTCTGGCCAATGCTTAACCTGGGATGCAGATGTCATCCTACCAACTGCGGTGTGAACAACATCACAACCGAACACTTGTCTGCTGTGAAGAGTTACAAAGTTCAAAAGTCATTATTTTGTCGAGTCAGGAAAACATCTATACCTTTTCAGCCGAGGTCACAGAGGAAATGAAATATATGGTCATACAAGGCATCCTTGAGCCTCTGCAGCAAAGAGGAGTTACTAATGCATCACCAGTTGTGTGTCAAAGAAAAAAGAGAGGAGAATTGATAGTTTGCGTAGACTTAGAAGTGCCTGAAAGGCAAGGTCCTAGATGAGCATTACCCAATACCATACATGGAGGCAATTGTCCTTAATCTTTATGGGGCCTCATATTTTGGCAAAATTCACCTCTCAGACGCCTATTATCCATTTGAAATTGACGATGAGACAAAGATGTTCCGACTTCTTCAAAGGTTGAAAAGTCACCTTTTATCATTCGGATATGCATCCAATTATAACTCAAAGGACCTAAGGTTGTCGTGATCTTCTGTAGGTTTAAAAAACTACCAAAGAAAACTTTGACAAGGAAATAATTGCAGCCAAAGTCGACTACGTGAGGAAAACCGTAATATTATTTAGAGAAAATCCAATTTATAATCAGTCAAAAGTGGTAGCTTTATAGAATACTCATTTTTTAAGGACGTAAAAGCATCAAAAGCCAAACATGTTGAAACAATCAATATTGCAAGCCCAAAAACTAACAACAAACAACTCGAATAGTTTATTAGTCTGGTGATTTTCTACGGAAGAATGATTACCAATTTTTTAACTAAAATTTTATCACTAAATGATACGAAAAATAGCGATAATTTTAATGGAGATCGTCACCAGAAGAGGAACCTGCTGTAGCAACAAAAAAGCAGAGCAACCACCGGAATCAACGGAGCCTTCACGATCAAAATCAAACAGTTAACAACCATATAGATTTTAAGAACCAATCTTCAGAAAAAGAGAAGGGAAGATGCGATGGTTTTGAAAGAACATCAAGAAACTTAGTAGTTGATCTTTTTAGAGTTTCAGAAAGCAAAAGAATAACTTACCTGACGAACTGTTGCCATGTCGATAAACAAGGGCCGCAAAAATAAACTTGATTTTACTTCTAATTTTGTCTTTGCGCTATCATTATCTTATTTGAACTATCAGTCAGATGTCAGATGATAGGGAAATTTGATGCTAACATCCACTGATCTCACTGATGTACTCGACTCACATGAAAAGTAATAAAATAGAGCAATAGAAAATCTTTTGCTGGAATCGTAACCAAGGTCTATTCACATGTTTATCATGTTTAATTTTTTTTTTAGCTAATCTAAGTTTTCTCTATATATTTTGGCATAGATAAGCAATATAAATATAACCTAGCTTTTGTATGTTTTCAGTTCGTTCAACTCAATTTGTTGAATTCTTTGACCCATGTTACCGACCACGACAGGTCAGTTCTGTTATTGTTTAATATAGCACATCCATGACACCCATTTTGATTAGGCCCAACTTTGAATAATCTTGATTCTTATTTGTACCAGACTAGTCTGCTCTGATATGGCAGTAGCCTGCGATGGCAGCGGCGCCAAATCCAACCGCATTGAAAAAACAAAAGCAACAAAAACGTGCTCAAAGCGCATAATTTAACTGACCTAAATTGTGACGTCGGATGTACAAGTTTTGTTTTCTTTTTTTTT
This sequence comes from Convolutriloba macropyga, assembly GCF_964194025.1. Lineage (NCBI taxonomy): Eukaryota > Metazoa > Xenacoelomorpha > Acoela > Convolutidae > Convolutriloba > Convolutriloba macropyga. The sequence goes on along the minus strand of NC_134468.1, from coordinate 46,350,791 downwards.
GACTCAGCGTATCAACCTATTATTCCGCAAACTACCGCAAAAGCAGTTTGTGGAGGCGTGTAATGTGGAGCTTACCTCATTATTGGCGTCTAAGTCGGCGAGTAAAATCTCTCCTGACTGGGTAGAGGTAGAGTCTGTTTCACTCGCTGGTTCGTCAGATTTCCTGACAAACTTTCCCAGAAATCCTCGACCGGCGGTGGATTTTTTCCTCTTTGTACTTCCTGAGCGCTTCCTGTACTTGCTCAGGTGTCTGTTGACTTGTCGCTTTGATAGGACAGCTTTCGATTTCTTAGGCTTCCAACTGAAAAAAACAGAGCTCCCAAGCAAAAAAATGCTTGTCAGGAAACCGATTGATTTCCTTGCAGTACCTTAGGAGAAAAATGAACTACATGCAGCAAACACATGCATGAACAGTATCACAAGAAAACAGTCGAAGCACGCAGCTTTGGAATCATTCCAGCTTTTCAAATCCAGATAAACAGTTATATGCATATGTTCCTGCCATGAACGTCGTTTTGATTCACGAATTACACAGTTATCTCCGAGTTTCCTCTGATGGCGTACCTCTGTTGATAGCTGTGAGCAGCCGGCTCAAGTTAATGTCGTTTCATTTAAGTCATTCGGAATTTAAAATCTTATAATGTTAATCATTAAATATTTTTTTTAAGTATTTTGCAGATATTTTGACGGCAATTTATATTGATGTTTCTACAGCATCCCGGGACGGCAGAGAATCGGCACAATATCGGCACAATGAAGTCATAAAAAATTGTGCCACTAAAGCTCAGATTTTAATTTGGAAAATTTTATGCCGAAGTCGTTAACTTTTGAGAAGATGTAGGAAATGCAAAAAAAAATTCAGCGCAAAAACCTGACATAATAATGCACTGAAATGAGTTGAAATGGGCTAAATTTTTTTTGGTTAGAAATATACTGAAACTTCAGCGCATTTCTTACAAATTTTCAACGCAATTCAAGACCTTTCAATGACTGATTTCACGTCAGTTGTTTTTAGCTGTTAACTGATTTTCGTGAAACAACTCAATGGTTGCGTTCATCAACAAAAAATGCGCTCAACAAATGTAAGAAATGCGTTAAAACAATTTGCTGAAAATTAAGTAAGAAATCTCTGAAAATGCAGTGAGATTATGTACGAAAAGCCTTGAAGATGCGCTGAATTTTTAAAGCTCCAACGTATTCTCAAAATAGGAGCAAATTTCAGCTCATCCCAGGTTGCCCGAACTTGAAAACGTGGTAAGGTTGTAGTAAGGCACCGTATAAGTCTTGAATGAAAATCCTATTAAGATCTTTAAAAGTTGACAACGGTCGGTAGTACGACAGTAATGAATTTTCTAAGTTACCGCATTAAGGCCGCATCCAGATCAATAAGGTGCCGTACTGAAAGATTACAAAGTTTATAAAGGTGTAGTTAGTAATAAAATGGTCAGGCAGCTACCGCAAAACTCTCTAGTCAAAATAACAACCGACTACTTGAGATTCTTCCAGTATAATTTTTGTGGTTTTTTCCTCTTTTTTTTTCATTCCGGCCTTCCGACCGGCAGTGGCGGATTTACTGAAATAACTATAGGGGTACTGGTATAGTACGGTAAATAAATGAACTAACGCAATTCTCCGAAGGATTTTGATACGGCCGTATATCATGCCGTACTAAGTTTTGTAATGGTTCTACGGCGCCGTATAAGTCTTAGTATGTTTTCGAAGTTTTGTCTAAGGTGGGCAACCTGGAATTTAGCGTTCATAATTTCAGCGCATGTTAATTACAAATTAATGCGCTGAAATCGTTCTAATATCTGAACCAGGGTGACTACAACTTTCTCATAAAAGACAAATCACTCAAAAGTAAGAGTTTCGTATTTTCCGAAGCTTTTTTGGAAGAATAAGGTATTAGGATTACTGATAAAATTTAAAATTTGCAGCTTTCTTTTTTAGAAAGTTCTATGACTACAGCTTTTCATAGACGCCATAATAGGAAGTTGACTTTTTGGAACTATGGAGGTTAACCCGGGGTACTAAAAAGCTGAGTAACAACATCCCTGAATTTCGGAACAAATGCAAACAAATTTTGAGGAGCGAGGTCTGGCGAGTACTGGTGGTATTGAGTGTGGGAGATGGGTAACTTTGCAAGCGTCACCGAAATTAAACACCTAAGAAATCTTTGCCCATTGCACATAAAATTATCAAATCATTAAATATTCCTTGGTTTTACTTTTTGATCTCTTTTCCCTCGAGGAAAACGTCGTCGTCCTTTTTGAAATCCGTGTCCTTGAGCCCTTTGTGCTTCCAATCATCCTCTGCCTCTCTCCTTGAGAATGCCTCATGATTAGCCCAGGCTATCTTGGGACAGAGACCTGGATTTGGCATTGGTCTGAAGTGTTTCCTACTCTTTTTCTCCTCCTTCTTCTCTCGAATTTTCTGTCAAATATAACTTAATTAGGCTTATAAATCTAAACTTTATATAACGTAGTTATAAAACGAAGTTCACTTGAATCTATCTGTGTGTTTAGAGTTATCCAAATTATCCATCAGTACAGTTCGTAAAGAACCGCAAGAAAACAAACATAGCCGGCAGATTGCCCGAAAATGGCCGCGATAGACGCTTGTGGCCTACCATGAATTGAAACAACTAAAGAAATAAGATTGACATATCGACCACCAGTTTTTTAATAGACCACTAGACTATTTGGGTTGGCCTTTTTTTGACTATCATTTTTATGAGACACATTTGCTCTACAAGGAAAAAGCCCTGATGGAGCTTTTTCAAAGTTAAGATTCGATGTTAAAACTCAAGACTCTGTTACTCAGGAATTAGGGCATATAAGTTTGGCACTATTGGCATTATAAGTCTATTGACCTTCAATAAGTAAATGTTCATAAAAATTAAAGTTCCATGAGTGAGTTCAGAATTCATTTTTTGATTAAGGTAAGTCACGCAATTAACCGAAAAGCAGAGATGACGTCACAAACACTAGTTATAACTGCAAAGCAGTCGAAATCACTGAGGTCATTAAAAAGTCAATTCCAAGAAGTCAGGGTAAGACGAAACAAAAACCTGTTAGACGTAGTAAGAAAACATAGCATGACAAGTCCTGATGTACAATTCAAAGAATTTCCATTGACTTAACAAAAAACTAGACTTGAAACGAACTATGAGTGAATCAGAAAACAAAAAAGAAAACAGAAAATCAATGTCAAAATGCAGCAAACGAGAACAAAAAACCACAAGGAAAACATTGCAAAGTGGAGCTTTTTCAGAAAACCTAATGGAGTTTTTCCAAAGTTAAGATTCGATTTTAAAACTCAAGACTCTGTTACTCAGGAATTAGGGCATATTTGTTTGGCACTATTGGCATTATTAGTAGATGCACACTAATGACCTTTAATAACTAAATGTTCATAAAAATTAAAGTTCCATAAGTGAGTTCAGAATTCATTTTTTGAGTGACGTAAGTCACGCAATTAACCTAAAAGCAGAGATGACGTCACAAACACTAGTTTTAACTGCAAAGCAGTAGAGGTCACTGAAGTCATTAAAAAGTCAATTCGAAGAAGTCAAGGTGAGACGAAACAAAAATCTGTTAGACGTAGTAAGAAAACATAGCATGACAAGTCCTGACGAACAATTCAAAGAACTTCCATTGACTAAACAAAAAACTAGACTTAGAACGAACTATGAGTGAATTATGAAAACAATTTCTTAAAAAATTAGATCAGAAAACAAAAAAGAAAACAGAAAATCAATGTCAAAATGTAGCAAATGAGATCAAAAAACCACAAGGGAGAAATGTAAATTTGATTCTAACAAAAAACTAGGACTAGAGTGACTTTTGAATTGATTGGGTAAACCATTTGGAAAAAATCCGATCCAACAAATTGAAAAACAGTAAAAACCAAAGTGAGTTGCCGCATGTGAACAAAAAACCACTAGCGAGAAAGCGAATTTTTGTTCAAACAACGTTTTCTCACTCTACTTTAAGATTGGAGCAAAAATGGTTCAAAAATCTTGAAAATGTGAACAGATCTGAAAGAAACATAGCCCGAAGAATTCGGGAAACGACTCGAAGTGACAATTCATTTCAACGCCATCCGTTATAATCCTTTTAAAAGTCATTTAAACTACTCATCAGAAAAATATGCCTCCACTTATTTATGACTATGTTGAAACAAAACCATAAAACAAAAATGAAAAACAGGGAAATCAAATCTTTTAAAATATGATAAAAAATCTGATCACCTTTTGTTATAAATTGAGATCCCGAAATAGCTATCTCTGACATAATTACATCATCATTTCAACTAGTACTTAAAAATACTTCTATTGCGATTTTTTAAAAAAATACTTGAGCGGAAATTATTAAAAAAAAAGCTCTTTAAAAGAACTTGCAATAAACAACTGGAAAAGGTTAAAAGTTTTTTAAAATTACAAAAGCATATAAATCCAAAGAAAAATTCATTTCAGCCAACAGGGTATCCAGGCGCACGCAAAACAATAGACAGGTCATAATAGGCTAAAAAACTTGTCTAAAAAACAGAAAAAATGAAAAACTGCCAAAAATTAAGAAAAAAAGTTCCCTTTTTTGCTTTTTTTCTCATATTTCTCAACAAAAAAATGATTCAAACACACCAAACTGTAACCAATTGTTATCATAATCTTGCTTAAGTAGTAAGTGTCTCTTTAAAACCCCTTTGAGCCTGTAAAACGATACAATCGTCAAAAAACGCTAAAATTAGCCCGAAAATCAGCAAAATACCCAAAAAAACCTCAGAATTAGCATAAAATTCATATGAATATCCAAAAACCTTCAAACCACTACCAGAACCAGCCTAAAATTAAAACGAAATCAAAACCAAACCTCTTAACCAAAAAAACTGCTTGAAAATGCCGCTCGTGAACAAAAAATCTCGCTCTCTTTCAATTTTTTTTTCACACCTCAATTTCTCGCTCTCTAGAAAACAGCGATATGAACAAAAAACCACTATGTTTTCGCTCACTCTTCATTTCGCTCAGCAAAAAATCACTCCAAATTTTTTCATGTGTTTCATTTCCCGCTTCATTTAAAAGAGGACTTCGCCAATACTCCTCCCGAGTCGCAAAAAAGACAGCGCTCCAATACAATTCAAATTCTTTGATTTGTAAAAATTAGGAGCGCAATAATAGCCGCCTGGAATTGCTGACGCGGCTGTTGATAAAAAGAGCTGGAGCTCAAAAAGTCAAAAGTTCAGAATAGTTAGTTTAAAACATATTAGGTCTTTCCCGTCATTAATTGCTCTTACATCGTTATAGGGGAAGTTTTGGGGGCAATTTTGGCACCTGAATTCCTTCTGTCAATTATCAAATAGAGCAAAACTAATTACGCGCCTACCTTTGTGCGCCTTATTGCGCGCCTGCCTTTTTGCCCAAATAAAGGCATTAAAAAGTATCTTAATAGTTTACACTGACGTTTTTTCTAGTTTTTCTCAATCATTTTTACTTATTTACTTTTTAAAAGATTTGCAAAACATTTTCCCCGTCAATCCCATCTGGCAAACATTGACGTACTATATCTAATATTTCCGAAATGTCTGAAAGCTGTGATAAGATCTAACCTGCCTTTTCTGGTACTTGTCTGCCGATTTGTCCAAATGTTTGAAAAATCTGTTTACTTGCTTCTGGTTCGCAGGCGGCGGTTCGCAGCTGATCCCTTCCGAAAAACGTTTGTCTCCAAAACCTCCTGCAAACAAGTTTTTAAAATTCGGATTTAAGTGCGATGCACCTCTGGGGAGATTTGAAGGTGGTAGCAGTGATGGTTTGTTCCAATTCACTCGTAGAGGACGGTTCGGGTAGTTCCTAGTTGACCGTGGTATAGTCATGCGAGGATAATTGACATTAGAGGGTCCTAATGGCTTCTTCATTAGACCTCCCTGTGTACTTGATTGGGTCCTTCCTAGTCGAGACTGTTTGTTATACTTGATACTTCTTCTATTATACGTGATGCTAGATGATACAACATTGGGGTCTGTATAAGTCTTCTCTTACAAGACTCCAACATGTCTCAAAAAACTGCAAAATAAATTGACTCAAAAAAATATTATTTTTGTTACGATAAAAGACCTTTTCTGCAAGCTTTATTCAAATGCATAAACATTGATATTGAAAACTCAATATAAACTGTGTTCAAAATTTTATCTAACTTACTGTTTTTATTGAATGTAACATCTCAAAAAGTATTTTTTTACAACTCAGAGAAATATACTATATTTCAATTTATTACATTTTTTTGCTACAATATAACTCTGATCATATATGTCTGATGATTGACCATCAAGGTCAAGTTGATAAAAGTTTGATGCGTCCTTATATTCTCTAAGGCAGTACGACCAGTTGCAATCAAAATCTGCTTAACATCGCATACTTCGTTTTTTCGATATTCGCATGACCTTGAGAAAAGTGTCAAACTTTAAGCTCTTATAGCTCCTCAGAGATTTATAGCCTGAAAAACGGGGATTGGGCATTCCTTTCACTCGAAGTGCCACCCATTGGTGATTGTCTCAAAGCTCATTTTTTAGAGAAGTTTTTCATTGAAAGCCCGACTGCTGATCTTTCAGCTACTCATACAATACAACAAAATTCGGCGATGATTTCATTAATTCTTTTGTTTTTATGGATTCGTACCTAAATGTCATCAGCAGTAATTAGTTTTTTTCGGTAAAGACGCGTGAGGAATTTTAGCTTTTTTTGAAATCTAAAGAAAAATGTTGCGTGATATTTAATCAACAAACTGTATATTACTGTATGCAAGGGCCTACAAAAAAGACATATGCTAGCAGATTTGACACAAATCCGATTTATTTGATTGTTACGTTGATGCGCTGGGTGCTTGAAGCAGTCCTATAGTTAAGATGTCCTATAGTTACCCCAGTTTGGCCACACAGTTAAAAAGTTATACTATAACAACTTCATATAAGGGCTTCTATAAAACGTTGTAGTCATAAAAATCTCATTGAATGAAACTTTTAAAAGATGAACATTTAAAAGTAATCCGAAAAAACTCAGAAACAAAACGCATTTTAAAAAGATGTAAGTAGAAAAATTCGAAAGTGATCGGGTACATATGGGAAAGTTTTAGTCATAGAAAAATATACAAAATATTTTTCATAATGGAACTGCGAGGCTAAAGTTTTCCATTCATTCGGAAATTACTGGTTTTGCCTATTATATTTCATCCTCAGTTAATGAATCTTTGCACCGTTCTATGGAGAATTCATAGCCATAGAGGCAGAAAATAATTAAATTAGATAGTAGCCGTGAGATTTTTCAAAATCATGTAATTTAACTTGAGTTTTTATTGTCATCAATCAGAAATTAAAAAACTCAATACACTTACTGAAAAACCTCGACTATTAGTAATGCCACCAGAAAAAAAGCAATTAGACTTGATGAAAGATCTTCAAACTTTCATCAGCAGCTAAATTTAAAACTAAAACCACTATGGATAAACCAAGTGATGCGGAATCTCGCATCCATACTGATTGTAAAACACAAGGAGGCTTGGTAATGTGCGTTTGCACATAAAGTTCCGACCCCGCTCATCCGCGTTTCTGGCATTTTTGTCTACCAAATGAGGAACGGATAGAAAAACCCGAAAATTCAGGTATTTCTCAAAAAAAAAATTGGTATATGAACGGAAACATAGCCTCCAAAGCAAACAACTCAGTGGCGTAAAAAATGATGCATTAGATTGATGAGATATGCCAATATTAAGAAAGCGAGTCAAGGCGAACAGCAAAATCAAACAACAACAACAAACATTAATTACATCAAAATTTTTGTCCGTTTTAAAAAATGAAACTTAATAACAAAGTCAAGATGCCGTCAGATAAAACTGAAACTAAACAAAAGAACTTGTAATTCACCAAAAATATATGAGACTAGTCCATAATAAAACTTGGTAAGAGGAGCAGATTTAAAGCTAATGAGGAGCAGATTTAAAACTAATGAGGAGCAGATTTAAAGCCCTAAAAAATCATGTTTTTTTCAAAAAAAAATTCATTAACGGAAAGATCGCCTCTAACGCAAATAACTCAGTGGAGTAAAATAAGGCCACATTAGATTGAAAGGATCGGCCACTATTAAGAAAGCAAGTTAAGACAAAAAACAAAATCAAACATCAATAACAGCAAACATTAATTACATCCAAAATTTTATGACCTCTTTTTTTTTAAAAAAAAAAAACATATTAACAAGGTCAAAATAGCGTCAGATAAAAATTTAACTCAACTAAATAAATTGTATTCATTAGAAAAGATAAGGGAACGCTCCATAATAATGCTTGGTAACAATTAGATAGAAAGAAAAAAACGCCAAAGTTATAAGAACAATTAATTTCAAAGTAATGAAAACAATCAAATAGGAGGGCATTAAGACTTGCCATTTTGTTTTTTTATGCAGTTATAAAAACAAAAATTAGAAAAAAAACAAAATTTCAATAGAGACCTGCGAGAAAACGCAGTCGAAGCCATAAAACCATATTCTGCTCTTCAAAATATGTTCAATTGAGCCTTCCTCGAACGACAATAATGTGGTATGAAACTTTTCATTAATGAGAACAGGTAACGAGTGGACAAAAAAAGCGCATGAGTTCTGTAATTATTCAGAATATGTCTTACTTCTACAAAATGAACATCAAGTGTAGATAAAATTCAAAAAAGTGGTTTCCTTTTTTGCGAAAAACATGTGTCGAAGCCAGTACATTCATAAAGATTTCTTATATTTTGTAAACATTAAATATATATTGAAAAACACTAGAAATTAATTAAATTAGATAGTAGCCGCGAGATTTTTCAAAATTATGTAATTTAACTTGAGTTTTTATTGTCATCAATCAGAAATTAAAAAGCTCAATACACTTACTGAAAAACCTCGACTATTAGTAATGCCGCCAGAAAAAAAGCAATTAGACTTGATGAAAGATCTTCAAAGTTTCATCATCAGCTAAATTTAAAACTAAAACCACTATGGATAAACCAAGTGATGCGGAATCTCGCTTCCATGCTGATTGTAAAACACAAGGAGGCTTGGTAATGTGCGTTTGCACATAAAGTTCCGACCCCGCTCGTCCGCGTTTCTGGCATTTTTGTCTACCAAATGTAGAACAGATAGAAAAAACCCAAAAATTCATGTATTTCTCAAAAAAAATTTGGTATATGAACGGAAACATAGCCTCCAAAGCAAACAACTCAGTGGCGTAAAAAATGATGCATTAGATTGATGAGATATGCCAATATTAAGAAAGCGAGTCAAGGCGAACAGCAAAATCAAACAACAACAACAAACATTAATTACATCAAAATTTTTGTCCGTTTTAAAAAATGAAACTTAATAACAAAGTCAAGATGCCGTCAGATAAAACTGAAACTAAACAAAAGAACTTGTAATTCACCAAAAATATATGAGACTAGTCCATAATAAAACTTGGTAAGAGGAGCAGATTTAAAGCTAATGAGGAGCAGATTTAAAACTAATGAGGAGCAGATTTAAAGCCCTAAAAAATCAAGTTTTTTTCAAAAAAAAATTATTAACGGAAAGATCGCCTCTAACGCAAATAACTCAGTGGAGTAAAATAAGGCCACATTAGATTGAAAGGATCGGCCACTATTAAGAAAGCAAGTTAAGACAAAAAACAAAATCAAACATCAATAACAGCAAACATTAATTACATCCAAAACTTTATGTTCTCTTTTTTTTAAAAAAAAACATATTAACAAGGTCAAAATAGCGTCAGATAAAAATTTAACTCAACTAAATAAATTGTATTCATCAGAAAAGATAAGGGAACGCTCCATAATAATGCTTGGTAACAATTAGATAGAAAGAAAAAAACGCCAAAGTTATAAGAACAATTAGTTTCAAAGTAATGAAAACAATCAGATAGGAGGGCATTAAGACTTGCCATTTCATTTTTTATGCAGTTATAAAAACAAAAATTAGAGAAAAAAAAACAAAATTTCAATTGAGACCTGCGAGAAAACGCAGTCGAAGCCATAAAACCATATTCTGCTCTTCAAAATATGTTCAATTGAGCCTTCCTCGAACGACAATAATGTGGTATGAAACTTTTCATTAATGAGAACAAGTAACGAGTGGACAAAAAAAAGCGCATGAGTTCTGTAATTATTCAGAATATGTCTTACTTCTACAAAATGAACATCAAGTGTAGATAAAAATTAAAAAAATGGTTTCTTTTTTTGCGAAAAACACGTGTCGAAGCCAGTACATTCATAAAGAATTCTTATATTTTGTAAACATTAAATATATATTGAAAAACACTAGAAAATAATTAAATTAGATAGTAGCCGTGAGATTTTTCAAAATCATGTAATTTAACTTGAGCTTTTATTGTCATCAATCAGAAATTAAAAAACTCAATACACTTACTGAAAAACCTCGACTATTAGTAATGCCACCAGAAAAAAAGCAATTAGACTTGATGAAAGATCTTCAAACTTTCATCAGCAGCTAAATTTAAAACTAAAACCACTATGGATAAACCAAGTGATGCGGAATCTCGCTTCCATGCTGATTGTAAAACACAAGGAGGCTTGGTAATGTGCGTTTGCATATAAAGTTCCGACCCCGCTCGTCCGCGTTTCTGGCATTTTTGTCTACCAAATGTGGAACAGATAGAAAAACCCAAAAATTCAGGTATTTCTCAAAAAATTTGGTATATGAACGGAAACATAGCCTCCAAGCAAACAAATCAGTGGCGTAAAAAATGATGCATTAGATTGATGAGATATGCCAATATTAAGAAAACGAGTCAAGGCGAACAGCAAAGTCAAACAACAACAACAAACATTAATTTCATCAAAATTTTTGTCCGTTTTAAAAAACGAAACTTAATAACAAAGTCAAGATGCCGTCAGATAAAACTGAAACTAAACAAAAGAACTTGTAATTCGCCAAAAATATATGGGACTAGTCCATAATAAAGATTGGTAAGAGGAGCAGATTTAAAGCTAATGAGGAGCAGATTTAAAACTAATGAGGAGCAGATTTAAAGCCCTAAAAAATCAAGTTTTTTTCAAAAAAAAAATTATTAACGGAAAGATCGCCTCTAACGCAAATAACTCAGTGGAGTAAAATAAGGCCACATTAGATTGAAAGGATCGGCCACTATTAAGAAAGCAAGTTAAGACAAAAAACAAAATCAAACATCAATAACAGCAAACATTAATTACATCCAAAACTTTATGTCCTCTTTTTTTTTTAAAAAAAAACATATTAACAAGGTCAAAATAGCGTCAGATAAAAATTTAACTCAACTAAATAAATTATATTCATTAGAAAAGATAAGGGAACGCTCCATAATAATGCTTGGTAACAATTAGATAGAAAGAAAATAACGCCAAAGTTATAAGAACAATTAGTTTCAAAGTAATGAAAACAATCAGATAGGAGGGCATTAAGACTTGCCATTTCATTTTTTATGCAGTTATAAAAACAAAAATTAGAGAAAAAAAACAAAATTTCAATTGAGACCTGCGAGAAAACGCAGTCGAAGCCATAAAACCATATTCTGCTCTTCAAAATATGTTCAATTGAGCCTTCCTCGAACGACAATAATGTGGTATGAAACTTTTCATTAATGAGAACAAGTAACGAGTGGACAAAAAAAAGCGCATGAGTTCTGTAATTATTCAGAATATGTCTTACTTCTACAAAATGAACATCAAGTGTAGATAAAAATAAAAAAAATGGTTTCTTTTTTTGCGAAAAACACGTGTCGAAGCCAGTACATTCATAAAGAATTCTTATATTTTGTAAACATTAAATATATATTGAAAAACACTAGAAAATAATTAAATTAGATAGTAGCCGTGAGATTTTTCAAAATCATGTAATTTAACTTGAGTTTTTATTGTCATCAATCAGAAATTAAAAAGCTCAATACACTTACTGAAAAACCTCGACTATTAGTAATGCCGCCAGAAAAAAAGCAATTAGACTTGATGAAAGATCTTCAAAGTTTCATCATCAGCTAATTTTAAAACTAAAACCACTATGGATAAACCAAGTGATGCGGAATCTCGCTTCCATGCTGATTGTAAAACACAAGGAGGCTTGGTAATGTGCGTTTGCACATAAAGTTCCGACCCCGCTCGTCCGCGTTTCTGGCATTTTTGTCTACCAAATGTGGAACAGATAGAAAAACCCAAAAATTCAGGTATTTCTCAAAAAAAAATTGGTATATGAACGGAAACATAGCCTCCAAAGCAAACAACTCAGTGGCGTAAAAAATGATGCATTAGATTGATAAGATATGCCAATATTAAGAAAGCGAGTCAAGGCGAACAGCAAAATCAAACAACAACAACAAACATTAATTACATCAAAATTTTTGTCCGTTCTAAAAAATGAAACTTAATAACAAAGTCAAGATGCCGTCAGATAAAACTGAAACTAAACAAAAGAACTTGTAATTCACTAAAAATATATGGGACTAGTCCATAATAAAGCTTGGTAAGAGGAGCAGATTTAAAGCTAATGAGGAGCAGATTTAAAACTAATGAGGAGCAGATTTAAAGCCCTAAAAAAATCAAGTTTTTTTCAAAAAAAAATTATTAACGGAAAGATCGGCTCTAACGCAAATAACTCAGTGGAGTAAAATAAGGCCACATTAGATTGAAAGGATCGGCCACTATTAAGAAAGCAAGTTAAGACAAAAAACAAAATCAAACATCAATAACAGCAAACATTAATTACATCCAAAACTTTGTGTCCTCTTTTTTTTTAAAAAAAACATATTAACAATGTCAAAATAGCGTCAGGTAAAAATTTAACTCAACTAAATAAATTATATTCATTAGAAAAGATAAGGGAACGCTCCATAATAATGCTTGGTAACAATTAGATAGAAAGAAAAAAACGCCAAAGTTATAAGAACAATTAATTTCAAAGTAATGAAAACAATCAGATAGGAGGGCATTAAGACTTGCCATTTCATTTTTTATGCAGTTATAAAAACAAAAATTAGAGAAGAAAAACAAAATTTCAATTGAGACCTGCAAGAAAACGCAGTCGAAGCCATAAAACCATATTCTGCTCTTCAAAATATGTTCAATTGAGCCTTCCTCGAACGACAATAATGTGGTATGAAACTTTTCATTAATGAGAACAGGTAACGAGTGGACAAAAAAAGCGCATGAGTTCTGTAATTATTCAGAATATGTCTTACTTCTACAAAATGAACATCAACTGTAGATAAAAATAAAAAAAATGGTTTCTTTTTTTGCGAAAAACACGTGTCGAAGCCAGTACATTCATAAAGAATTCTTATATTTTGTAAACATTAAATATATATTGAAAAACACTAGAAAATAATTAAATTAGATAGTAGCCGTGAGATTTTTCAAAATCATGTAATTTAACTTGAGTTTTTATTGTCGTCAATCAGAAATTAAAAAACTTAATACACTTACTGAAAAACCTCGACTATTAGTAATGCCACCAGAAAAAAAGCAATTAGACTTGATGAAAGATCTTCAAACTTTCATCAGCAGCTAAATTTAAAACTAAAACCACTATGGATAAACCAAGTGATGCGGAATCTCGCATCCATACTGATTGTAAAACACAAGGAGGCTTGGTAATGTGCGTTTGCACATAAAGTGCCGACCCCGCTCATCCGCGTTTCTGGCATTTTTGTCTACCAAATGAGGTACGGATAGAAAAACCCGAAAATTCAGGTATTTCTCAAAAAAAAATTGGTATATGAACGGAAACATAGCCTCCAAAGCAAACAACTCAGTGGCGTAAAAAATGATGCATTAGATTGATAAGATATGCCAATATTAAGAAAGCGAGTCAAGGCGAACAGCAAAATTAAACAACAACAACAAACATTAATTACATCAAAATTTTTGTCCGTTCTAAAAAATGAAACTTAATAACAAAGTCAAGATGCCGTCAGATAAAACTGAAACTAAACAAAAGAACTTGTAATTCACTAAAAATATATGGGACTAGTCCATAATAAAGCTTGGTAAGAGGAGCAGATTTAAAGCTAATGAGGAGCAGATTTAAAACTAATGAGGAGCAGATTTAAAGCCCTAAAAAAATCAAGTTTTTTTCAAAAAAAAATTATTAACGGAAAGATCGGCTCTAACGCAAATAACTCAGTGGAGTAAAATAAGGCCACATTAGATTGAAAGGATCGGCCACTATTAAGAAAGCAAGTTAAGACAAAAAACAAAATCAAAAATCAATATCAGCAAACATTAATTACATCCAAAACTTTGTGTCCTCTTTTTTTTTTTAAAAAAAACATATTAACAATGTCAAAATAGCGTCAGGTAAAAATTTAACTCAACTAAATAAATTATATTCATTAGAAAAGATAAGGGAACGCTCCATAATAATGCTTGGTAACAATTAGATAGAAAGAAAAAAACGCCAAAGTTATAAGAACAATTAATTTCAAAGTAATGAAAACAATCAGATAGGAGGGCATTAAGACTTGCCATTTCATTTTTTATGCAGTTATAAAAACAAAAATTAGAGAAGAAAAACAAAATTTCAATTGAGACCTGCGAGAAAACGCAGTCGAAGCCATAAAACCATATTCTGCTCTTCAAAATATGTTCAATTGAGCCTTCCTCGAACGACAATAATGTGGTATGAAACTTTTCATTAATGAGAACAGGTAACGAGTGGACAAAAAAAGCGCATGAGTTCTGTAATTATTCAGAATATGTCTTACTTCTACAAAATGAACATCAAGTGTAGATAAAAGTCAAAAAAATGGTTTCCTTTTTTGCGAAAAACATGTGTCGAAGCCAGTACATTCAAAAAGAATTCTTATATTTTCTAAACATTAAATATATATCGAAAAACACTATATTTTTGGCCACTTCCGCTTTCCTTTGACAACAATAATGTTAAATGTGACCTGTAATTAGCGACACTAGTTAACGAATTGACAAAAAGCACAAAAATGCGAATATTACAAGTGTTTTTTTTCGCTTTTAGAAAACAATCGTTTTCAAAGTCATGAAAACCATCAGCTATCTACTCAAACCAGAATAAAGGCTCACTTATTCCTCCAGAAAAAGATAATGAGAACTTTCATTATCGAGGAGATTTCAAACGACTGAAAGGACAAATTGAAAAGGACAGTTAAAGACAAATGTAAAATGTTCAATTAAATTTTTCGCGAGAGTGGTGTCGAAGCAGTTAAACCATAATCTATGCCTTTAAAGAACTTTATATGTTCAATTGCGTCTGAACTTGAACGCAGATGAGGTAGTATGAACTGTCAGTAATATGATAATGTGACAAAACGAGAAAATAACCTGAAACCGAGCAAATTCCTGAAAATAAAAAAAATGTGAAATCTAGACAGAAAACGATAACGTAACGGGTAGAAGCGCAAAAAAATTAAAATTTAAATGAGTAGAAAAAGCAGGAAGAAAAAGCAGTCTTTCTGGGCTGACATTAAGTTAAAATTTGACCAAATTAAGAGAAAAATTGTGACAATGTTCAATAAGACCTTGTTTATTTAAAATTCAAACTTTTTTAAATGCCAAGAAGACCATAATCTTTCGAGTAAAGACACTAGATATATTAATTTTCTACTGCTTAGGAAGAAAATTGGACCTATCAACAGTGAGCACTGATTTGAATTGTTATTTCTTTAATTAACATAAAAAAGAGCGATTTTTTTTAAAAATAAAGACCGTCTGAGTATAATCCGAATCGTTTTTGGATTGTAACAGTCCAAGTTGGGCCCAAAACCAAGTTTGCTGTTGTCATAAGTCCATTAAGAACACTCAATTGTTACAAATGTTGTAGATCTATATAATTTGTTATTTAAAAGTTCAAAATAAATGCTGCATTTTGGATATTCATAGAGTAATGTTAGCAAAAAACGGTTAATATTAATTTCCACACTTTTCTTAATGGAAGTGGAAGTAGGACTAGCGCCCTCTGTAGTTTACAATGATTGTGTTAGTTGCTATGTGTGTGTACTTCCGGCAAATTTAATCAGAGTTTACTAAAGAAGCTTATTTCGGGCAACTTTGGAGGAAAAAGGCCGAGTTTTGAAATTTTTAGCTGAAGTTTTAGAAAAAAATAGAATCAAAATAGTCAAAAAAACTGTTTTATCTTTGAAAATAAAACCAACAGTACTATTGTTTACATTTTTTACATAATTTATCAAAAGTATGAATTTTTTGGCAAAACGTCCAAAAAAATAACGCGAATCATTCTCAATATTCACAAATAATTAAACCACGGTTGCTTGCTCTAGAAAACGAAATTCAAAAAAAACCTTTTTATTTCCATATTCTACGCTGGATGGGATTTTTAATTATGCCACTTACAATTCTTTACGATGAATATATCGATCAGTAAAAATTGTATTACCAAAAAAACCCATTTGATTATATAGTTCCTTCTCCCTCAAGAGGGGTTGGGGAACAAAGAGAATTTTTTTGGTCAAGACGCTTAAATTGGTACATAAAAAGGTGTTGGTTGGAAACACAAATAACTTGACTGCTTTTTATATAAAGTTTCGTCTTGTTTCGTTAATATTGAGTCCAGGTTGAATAAAGCGATACAATAATGGCTACCGTTGGCTTTGCCATAACTAATATCAAACTTCAATTTTTGCAGTTTTGTCAAAAGTTTTGTAAAATTGATCTTGTTTTAAAAACACGTTGAAACTCTCTGTGTCAAAGATGTGTTCAAGGTTACCCATACTATTTTAGTAGTATCTCCTATTCATAATAGTTGTAGATTATTATTATTTTTTTTAAATTCAGCTCCTTGTGTTTAATCATTCATTTTTTGGAAGTCTCTACTTTTCTTGTGCCTTTAGTGGTGCCTTTTGTGGTGATGTATTTTTATTGTGATGTATATTTTTTCAAGTTAAGGTCATAAAACTTCATTATTTTTTTCTTATAGAGTTCTGTTTTATCTAATGAAAGGTGCCATTGCACTTAAAATAAGTGGACAGAATTCATGCTACTTTAACTACGCAAAATCCTTTTATACAAGCGCAGATCTAGTATCAGTTTTCAAATCAAATTTTAACATACCATTTTAATTTATTTCCAATGAGCATATGAGGACTTAAGGTCAATGTTTATCAAATCAACCACCGCAAATCAGCAAACACTACGTACTTTTTTTTCAACAAATGCACCAGAAGCTTCTTGAAAGTTTACAAAAGCATTCTCTGTAATTCAAATTCTTTTAAGTTATGTTAGCAGAATTCTGCCTTATTTCTGATAACAGGGATTTAATAATTTTATTGACCAGTCTCGACTGTATTTCGCACGCCACCGCCTCCATGCGTAACTGGTTTGTCGTAGCGTTCTCTCAATTTCTGGTGATGCCTAGCATAGTTTTCCATATTTGGCTGGTGTACATCTTCAAACGAATTTGCCTTGTAAGCTGCCATTAGCTTGTGCAACTGCGATTCTGTGTCTCTGGTCGCTCCGCTGGTCTGAGGCCTTTGGACTCTGCTCACATTTCTGTCAGCTGCTTGCACTCGGTCATGTAATCGTCCCACTTGTCCTTGCTAGATATGAAGTATTACCCGGGACAACTCCGAAAGGTTATCTTGTTGTCAAGATAACGGTTAGGGTAAACTTAACTCAACTTACCTTAAATTTAAGGTGATTGTATGATAAACAAGGCAACGGATCTTTAAATTTAAGGTAAGGTAGGGTAAATTTACCTCAACAGCTAAGGCAAAAATTGAACATAGTTTTAAGTTCACTTGTGTTTAAAAAAATTTGACAAAAAAACTTTTTAGCCATAGCGTTCAAAATTTTATTGAAAAGTCAAAATCGAGACACTTTTACATTGCAGTGACGGGAGATATAATGTTATTAGAATTTCAAATAATTATTGAAAGAGCCTTAGCACTACAAGCTCCAATTAAAATCTGTTATATTAGAAATGACAAACCAAAATTTTTGCTACGTGAGAAAATAAAAATGGCTACGTGAGAAACAAAAATGGCTACGTGAGAAAATAAAAAACGTTTTCAAAAAGAGCAACTTCTCTCAAGTTTTATGGAGTTAAACAGGGGAAAAGCCAGATTGAACTTCATTTAAGATCTTCGTAATAAAGAAAAGACTGAAACAAGAGTTCAATCTTTACTAAACAGTTTTGGTAATAAGATAGCAAAGGCTATGGAGATTGCAAATCTGCTAAACTCCAGATTTTCTACTCTAGGAGAGCTCATTGGCTTGCAACAAACAAACAAAATTCCTCCTAAAACTGCTCCGAGAAAACGTTTCAAGTTCCGATATATAACAACCAAGGAAACAAATGTGATCATGGATTCATTGCATACAAGTAAACCCCTCGGTCCTTCAAAAATACCAGCTTGGGCAATGAAAGATGCTAAAGCAGCGCAAGTATAATCACTATATTATATCATTAATCAGTTCATTACATAAGGAAAATTTTCTCAAAAAGCTTCCTAAAAAGCTTGTGTAAGAAGCTTGGAAGATCTTAAAAGCTTGGAAGATCTTAAAAAGCTTGTGTAACTCTATTTTTCAGGAAAGGAAATCCCGAAGACCCACTCAATTATAGACGTACTTCTGTCACTTTTGCTTTGTCAAAATTGTTTGATAAGGCGTTCAGTTCAGAAATCACAAGTTTCCTAGAACGGGAGCAATTATTGTTTATCAGTCAATCTGATTACAGAAAACAAACTTCAACAATTGATGCCATCCCGTAATCGACCGAACAAATAAGATTAGAACTTAACAAGAAAAAAATGTTACAGGAGCGATTTTAAATCTTTCAAAAGCTTTTGATTCTATAAGGCACATAATACTGTTACGGAGACTTGAAAATATACGTTTTTACAAACGTGCTACCAATTGAATAGAGAATTGTTTGAGTGAAAGAACGCAAAGAGTTTTCCTAAAAGGATTTGAAACAGATTGTATAAGTTTGAAAAGAGGAGTTCCAAAAGGTAAATTTTAGGTCCTTTACTGTTTAACATTTACGTCAACGATTTAGCAAAGATTTTAGAAAAATATTGCACGGTCGTCCAGTATGCAGACGACACTTTTCTTTTTAAATCCAGCACTGATGATGAATTGTCAAAAACAAAACTTGAACATGACTTCTCAAAACTTATCGATTTTTTGCAAAGTCTCCGTTAGTGGTGAACAAGCAAAAAACAGAATATGCTGTGTTTAGCACCAGCAAGAAGTTAACAAATACTGTTCTGAATGTCGATAATAAAAAAATAGCAAAGACAAATAATGTGAAGTATCTTTATCAAATTTTTTGGTTAAGTAATTTAATTATTTTTTGGTTTTACATAATGTTATATTCTTAACTTTACATTGCCTCTTTTACCATTTGCATTTTAATCTTATGAGTATCAGAGGAAATTAACAATGTTCTTCTTTTGTTAAAGATTTGGTCGGGGTGGCGAGGCCTTAACTTGTACATCCTCTTGCAAATTTTTATAACAGATTCCTACAATAACAATTTTTCTGCGAAAATACTGTAAGATATTTTAACATAATCATCCCGTCTCACCCCAAATTCTCAGAATGTCAGAAAATCAGTCAAATCGGGTTTTTGGAATATTTTCCTGTGCACAGGAGAGCCACGCATTCGAGTATGCCTCGTGTCTCAATTGATATCGATAAAGTGACTTTCAGTTATCTCAAGGATTTATAAAGGTGTCTCTGCAAAACCCTTTATGCCAAAGCACCCAATGTTTCAAATTATCAAATGTTACAAAAAAACTCCGGTCAAAATGTCAACGCCATTCAACGCAAAACTATGCAAGATAAGCGGTGAATGGGGATAATTTTGTAAGATAAGGTGATGCGCTGAAATTACATAAATCAGGTGGTGAAAGCGGTGAAAAAATCCTTTATCGCTTGGTATTGGTGAATTTACATAATTTTACCGCTGAATTTAGCGGTGAAATTACATAAATTCACCGCTGTGGAAAAGTGTTAAAATTATGTAAGATAAGCAGTGAATGCGGTGAAATTACGTAAATTCACGGCTTAATTAATGGTGAACTTACATAAATTTACCACTTAGAAAAAAGTGTTAAATTGTGCGAGATCAGCAGTGAATGCGATGAAAATACACAAAATTCACCGTTTAAATTAGTGGTGAAATAACATAAATTCACCGCTTAGAAAACGCTTCGAATGGTCTTTTGTTCAACGAGGTTAAGATATATTTATTAAAAGACGCTCGGAAAATTTACCCACGAATAATCATACATCTTTTTGAAACTTTTTTAAGCGGTGTATTTATGTAATTTCACAACTAGAGTAAGCGGTGAACTTTCAAAAAATTGCCACATTTCACCGCATTTCACCGCATTTCACCGCTAATCTTACAAAAGTTCAACGCGCATGTTTTATTAAAAGTAGACTGAATTTGACTTAAACTCAAAACAAATATGCTAGATTTTTGTGAGAAGTGGCGCAGTGGAAGAAGAGATGTGGTTGAGATTGGAATCCTTGAAGGGACGGTAACTGGTAGTAAGCGATGAAATGTGGGGAATTTTTGTAAGTTCACCGCTAACTCTAGCTGTGAACTTACATAATTTCACTGCATTCACCGCATTTCTTCGCAAAAATATGTCAGAAATCTGCGGTGAACAAACCAACTTTTCACCTCTTATTTTACATATTTTTCCGATTTTTTTTTCTCGACGCGGGAGACTCAATATCTTATGCTAATGTTTAAATTACCAAAAACTCACGTCTGCTTCAAAACAATATCATAAAAGAAAATAGTATGAATTTTCAAGTATTATCTAAATGAAATTAATTCATGAATTAACCATAAAAAACCCCACGCCACCCCCGATTTTTTACATAATACTGGGGTTTTATTCTAGCCCCCCCCCACCACCAAATTGAGAAGGAAAAATAGCTCCATTTATCCCATTTTTTTTTCAAAAAATATGTCTTCTAAAATAAAAAATTGCCGTAAAATGTGAAATACGGTTAGAAAAAAGTCGTTGGGAAATTGCTCTAACTTTTTGTCAAAAAATTTCGTGAAATGTTAAATTTGTCCGTTTTGTGACAATTGGCTTCGAAACTTGTCCCCCAAATTCCTCAACTTAAAATTTGGATGATTGACTATGTGCGGTTTTCAATTTGCTCACGCTAAGTCCCCTAGAACCAGTAATTTTTGTTTGTTTGTGTAGCTACTAATACAAATTCAAAGACGCTTTAAAAACAACTAATTGAGACGAAAATGCCCTTTTGGTTCCAATTACATAGCGCACAGTTATAAAAATAAGAATATGAGCTAAATTTTTGTAGAAAATACATTTGACTATGTAATGTTTTTTTTTTACTCAGGAGAACAGCCAACGGAAAATAATTAAAATAGAGTCTCTATCTTACAGGTATTAGTTTCGATTTTAAAATTAAAAATTTCTGCAATAATTTTTTGACTGAACTGCTTATAATATTATTTGAATATTTCAACGCCGACTCAGAACGAGTAACTCGTAGAGCTAGCAAAATAATTAATATAGGCTGAAATATAATGAGCGCTCACTTGGTAAAGAATGAATAAATGCTTTAATAACTTTTTAAAAATACCTTCTTTTAAAATTTAATTAGTAAATTTTAGATATTGCAAAAAACCTGTGTATGAAAAGTGGTCAGTTTTTAATAATTTGCGCAAAATCTCTCTGTATTAAAAGTGATTCGTAATTATTGGATATTTCTCCCTCAGCTGTTTAGACTCAAATTCCGCACAACTATAAACTTCTATACTTGTAGTGTCTTGCTCACATGCTTAATTGTTGAATATTCCAGAGACTTAATCTTTTCCACAAAACGTGTCGCAATATTTGTTACCATATTCCACAACATCCGCTTGTGAAATTTGCGTTAAGCTAGTTGAAGTTCCATTTGGTAGGTACGCTAGTCTGTGATGGAGCTTTAACCTTTTTTGTTTTTGGTAAATATATCAACAAATATTCGACGAACGTCAGGAATTTGGCGAATAAAAAACATTTACAGGTGTTTTTCTGTTTTTCCGATTCATAGCTTTGTACTTATATATTAGAAGAGAACAAAAAAGACAGTTGAAAGAGAAAGATATGTTACCCGAAAAGGAACGAAAAGTTTGAAGCTTCGTGACTTCTGAAATGGTTAACTTACAGCTACGTCTTCCAGGATATTAAAATTCCAAGTAATTATATTCTGAAGCAAGAACTTGTATATGTTTGTTAAAAAACTTTAACTTTATTAGTAAAGTGGGCTAAATGTAAATAAAATGATCATAATCAACATGAAATCCGTGTCGGCTGTTAAATATTACAAATATGTTGTCTGTTTTATATTTTGTTATTAAAATATACCCTTACGCCTTTATGTATGGTATGATGTTAAAAATTGACTTAAAAACCTTCTGTTGCTCTCTGATTCTTTCCCATTTAATGGCCTTGATAAGATCACTGTCGATGGGGTCTTCAGAGGATGACGACGACACCTCAAGGGTTTGCATGGGTTGAACTAAGGCAGCAGTTGAATCTGAGCTCTCATTCTCATCCTCAGGTAGTATTGGACCGCCTCCTGCACTTGCATCATAATCAACTCTAACATTCTCGTATACGCTGAAAAGTAAACTCAAATATAATCAAAATGAACTGAATGAACTTCAAAATTTCATGCGGTTGTTATATAGAGCTCTTACTTAACCATAGCTTCAGGTTGACCATAGCCTGACCAATGTTGGCTGCAATGATGGTACCACGTGAAAGTTTCAGACGTAAAAAAGTAGCCATAGTCACCAAAAAAAGAGCAATGCTGCTCATAGAAATAATAGTCAGAAATGTGGGGAATAAAAAGAAAAAGGGCAGCTGAGAACAGGCTACTGTAGGCCTAATGCTGTTCCGCTGCGATTACGCAGGAACCAAAATTATTATTATTATTATTATTAGAAAGCTGACAGGAACCTCACCCGTGGGGCACTGTGTGTTAACTCCGCATATCTTAACACCATATAATTTGACCTCTCTATCATTCCACTCCTTAAATTAGCTTTGGTTGATTGTGATAGTTTCATATCAAGTCCTACTCGTGCAGAATAGATCCACTTTCTTTTGTTAAATCTTACTTAGGTTGCTGAGTCAGGGGATGCCGCTGTCCACGTGATACTGACTCCTCCGGAATGGCATGGAACTTATCTGCTATATTTCTTGTACTTCGTTTGAAAGTGTTCAAATAGTCCTCAAATTTATTCTGCCGAGTTGTCGAGTATCTGTATCCCTCCTCTCTAAAATTCGAAAAGTGAAACATTATGGAACCTTGATCAATTGGTTCAGATAAAAGCATGATATTTGAATTATACCACATTTTGTAAAAGAAAAATGGATTATTTTCAAAAAACGTGGCTACCTTTAAGAAATTGACAAAAACTTGTCAAAAATTACCCAATTCGGGCAGAAAAAATGTTTGGCACAATCGCCCTACAATATTTGTCGCTAATACCATGAAGTCCCTGATAATACAAAAGTAATCTTTAAAAAGAAAACATTTTTTTTCGTAATTTTGTGCATATCAATTGTTGTTTTTGCAGTATCGTTGGTATGGCCTACTGCAAGAAGAGGAGGCACTAACCTTCCCATTTAATATAGAACTTTATAAGGTGGGGAAAATTAATTATAGACCTCCTGTACCCCAGGCCAAGCTATCAATCAGACTTTTTTGTTTCTACTGATCGGACCCTTCCAGACCAAAAAATGTGTGTGATCAGACTTAAGCTTGTTCAAACTTGGCCATGATCAGAGTTTAGGCAGACTTTGAGTAGTGTCCTTGACCGTGTACTTATGAGTGTTTCTCATGGTCTGATAGTAAAGGTCTTTGAACGGGAACTCTACCACCTCCCATCCCCCATTAGTAGTTGACAAAGAAATTATTTAAAGTTATAATTTACGGTGTCGTCTCAACAATCGGGGGACCAACTGGCACGTTGAATTTCTCATGTCTTCCCTGAAGAGTCCTGGACATAGCCAGTGGTTCTTTGGAATACCACTCCCTCAGAGAGAAGTAGGGATCTTCTTGGTTGAATGTTGGGAACCCAATTGGTACGGAGTACTTGATCACAGTGGATATTGCTTGCTTCGTCACTAACATATAGTGGCCATATGTTTCTTTACTATTTTAAACAAATAACATATGAGCAACCACCAAGATGAATTTTACTTCTGGAGGTTTCGCTGTCAATCAGCTTTCTGCTTGATAATTTAAAGGGTTAAATGGTTTTTAAAAAAGAAATCACCTTGTTGCAAATAAACCCATTGTAATTCCCATACTTTAAGTATCATATTTTCCACAATCATCCACATTTGTCGCCAGCGATTGTTTGCTGTCGAGAAGTACCCTTATGAGATCATTTCGTTCTAGCATCATAAGAACTTCAGTTCTTAGCTATGAAAGCGGTTGACTCTGATGAAACATGGGGTATTTTCCTTTCGTTTATGCCACCAATCGTTTGTTTCGCATCTCGAAAATACAGAGCGCGTGCCGTTACATTATAAATAAAATCGTTTTACAAAATATAGCACGTACGATTGGGAGTTGCAAATATCTTGCACCCACTAGGATGGGACGCACAAATGAAAAAGATACGAAAGATGGTTGAGCATGAAAGAACAATATTGTGAAAATTGTTCCAACGTTTCTTTAGAAATGGGGGGAAAATGCCCAGCCAGATGCATTCCTTTTGTGCCTCCAGCTTAGTGGGAGCCGGGGTCGAGGTGTTCCACCATTATTAGGCAAGAATAAGGGTCTAAAGCACATTCCTCTCTTAATTAGCTGGGAAAAGAGTGTAAGAGCCCAATTTCGAGGAAAGTACACTTTTTTTTACATTCTTTACACTCGTTAGTCCACTCTTGCTACACTCTCAAAAACACGCTATAATTAAATTTTATGACCACCGTTACTACACTGTTTTCCCTGGGTGAAGCCTGTTGCAAGGTGTGTCAGTGCGCGTAAAGCGAAAAAGTATGTAAAAATATTCACTGAATCTGTACACAACATTGAATCTGTAAAAGCTGGTAGTGCTGCAATATTGAAAACTATTCAAGAGAAACCCGAATTTAAAGCAAACAAAAACTGGGCAATTTTTTTTCAACTGACAAATTTTCCCTTGCTTTGTTCTATAAAAATATTTTGTCCTTTAATTCTTCTTTTTTCACTCTTTTTTCTACTTTTTCCGCCGTTATTAAGGGTATCACAAACGGTGTAATATTCATACACGCTTTACACTCTTTTCCCCGATCCCTCGACCGTGGTGCCCGGATTTGAGTCTCATTAGAGTTCAGTACTGCCAGGTACCATTTTCAGAAGATTTTTACGATGTCAACAGTTCTGAGGATGGCATATAACAGGCATTTCATGGTAAATTCAGAGTACGAATATGAAAAGAGTCTGACAGTAATGGTGCTTTTTGCTGATTGTATAATGAATGAACTGACTTCAGACTGAATTTGTTCTGATAAGTATGAAAACAGGTGGAAATCCCGTTTCAGATATACTACAAAAATGTTTTTGAAAAAACACTTATTAAGAGATAAATAAAAGAATTATAATCTAATAGTTAGAATATAATCTAATAGACAGCTCCTAATGGAGGGGGATCCATTTCGACAAAGAATTTTGCAAAGTCTGGGTTGGGTTGGGCGTATATCTCTTGTTGGGGGTTATTTAGTTGTTAACCAGGCAAGTAAAGACAAACAAGTAAAGTCTAACAGATACATTAACTAATCTGGTGAATGTGACCACACGCGTGTTCTGGTCATTTCGGCAAAAAAATGCCGGCAGTCAAAAGTCAACCACGCAAGAAAAACGTTACCAATAATATACGGGAGAAAGATTTACAATTTTGCAACAAAAATGCTACCTCTGAATGACGTGGGAAGTTGCAATTTCTCATGTGACAAAAATTAACCAAAACTTTTGACGACATAAAACACAATAATTCGCTTACGCACTTGTATAGATACTCCGTATATAAATTGGCGGGACTCATTTGCAAGAAGGACATTGATTAATATCTATGTCAAGGAAATTTTCTCCATCGGAGGAGAACCCGTCAGATCTAGTGCGAAAACGGCTGGCCATTGTCCGTGTGGTCACAGTATTCACGCCATTAATCATTGAAGACTATTTAACGTACAAAAGGACCACATACGACTAGAGTGCCTCTTTGAAGAGTTTGGGCGATCAAATTGATTGACATTTGGTAACCACACTTTGTTTTCACTTCATGAGGACCTCAGTATAGACCTGGAATTTATGAAGGCAAAATATTTCCAAAAAGAGAGGGGGTAAAAACGCCTGTTGAAGTGGAGGCTAAATCTTTTCATAAACCCCGGGAATGTTTAATACACACAAATTGCTGTCGAAGAAAAAATGCCTTAGTTCTGTCGAAGACCGTCTTTTGTTAAATCCAGGTCTAGAATAGGGCACATTTCTTCAAATCATTACGTGGCCAATGGCAGTTCGCTATCAAAAATTGGAATGTAGAACAGCGTGCTTAAAAACAGAACGCAAGAGCAGATTTTAAAATATGCATGGGTACAGTCTTTAAAGATGTATATCTGGGATGTTTTGGTTTCATAAAAACTAGCGGGAGCACTTGGGTGTAGCGCAGTTTATTGTTCCAGTAAATTGTTTTAGGGGTCTTGCGAGGTATTGAGGTTGATATATCTCGACAAACATCCTCGTTGGAATAGCAGGAATCAGTGCTAGTATATTATGAGACTCGAGTCCGGGTGCTGTTTTTATGCAGCTCCAAAGCAAACGAGAGCCTTATTTTTGCATAAATGTTTGTTGAGCGCAACGCAAGCCGTAATAGGAAAATGGGATCTATTCTGTTTCGGCCCCCCAGCTTAGTGAGCAAAGTTTTTTTAATGACCTCCAGGCGCACGTGCTATTTTCTTACATAGTAACGTGCTATATAACAACATATAATTTTTAACTGTGGGTCATAAAAAGCACTGGGGTGGCCGAAACAGAGTAGATCCGAAAAATGGACATGAAAACAAGCCGATAGTTATGTAATGTTCATGTAATCGATCAGAAATAAAACATTGTAAACTGATAAACTGAAGAGCGTGCATACTACTTCAATTTGGATCTTTTCCATTTGTGCCCCACAGGTTAGTACGTGCATACTTTGGGTTTTTCCCATTATAGCCCCCATGAAATTATAGCCCCCAATTTTGGGATAATTATCATGATGGGGGGGGGGGGGGCTATAGGTTATCTGACCACTAAGCTGGGGGGGACTATAATGGGAAAGACCGCATAATTTTTATCCTCAGACGCACGCCCCATATCTTTGCATGATGATTTACTAATTAAGGACGCGTCGTTTGTAGGTGGGGATGCAAAAAGTACTGGGAGACAAAAACGGAAAGGCTCGTTTAATTTATAACGGATTCCAATGCACCAAAGAGACAGAAATACCCCAATTTTTAGACATCTAGTTGATATGCGCTTCAGCGGACCGCTGACCATGACCGTGTCTATCATCCGCTGTTAGATGTGATCCCGAAACTGTGGGTGATGCCGAAGCTGCAACGCTCGCGAATCGTGGACGGTGGCCCGACAGGGACAACTTGAAATGCCGTTATTCAAAATTTTGCGGCTTACTTGACCTCATTTTTGAAATTCAGCTTGCCTGCCTATAGGCTTGCTTGACATGCTAAATATAAATGTGCTATGTAATGTCACGTGCTTTTCAGCTGGGGGTGTATAACATAGTGGGAGGCACAAACGGAAATCATCTACATGGTTGCTTTTGTTCTTCAGTAAATTTTTATTGTAAGAGATATTAAGCATTTGGGATTTACATTTTTATATTTGTAAATCCCAATAGAGATATTAAGTTAACGCTCCTGATGAGTGGATTTTAATTTCAAAATACAATTTCTACAAAAAAGTGAACATCAATAGTATATAAACACTGTCTCAAGAGAGAGGGGGATTATCCTACGATACTTAAACATGGATAATAGGGGATTATCCTAGACGGAAAGGGATTGAGGTGATTAGGCCGCCTTGAAACTCATTTTTCCGTCATGACAACCCTAGCGACGGTTGATTTGAAAGCCATTCACGAAATTTACAATGAATTGAAAAAGGATTATTCTCAATACGGTGAAATGTTTCGTTATTTCTTGGCAATGTGTCAGTACTTGGATCCTGACCTTGATTTTGATATTGCAATGAAGATGAGACCCCATGGTGGACTGGTTGGTATTGATAATTCTTCACTGAACAAGTATTTCAAATGTTACAAAATTTCGAGGTTGCGTGCTATAGTTCACGACCCTTCAAGTTTTGTCTTTGAATATAGTGAAAAAGGGCCGGGCTATACTTATGTTCTACCTTGTGCAGTGACAAACGAGTACCTTGGTCATGTGACAGGACTTAACTTCTGTCTGTATGTAAAAACTTTCAAAAGCAATTTTTTCAGTTTGCTAGGATGTTGAAATCACGAACATTTGTTCTTGATTTTGAAGGCTTTCGCAATAAAAGGACTGGTTTTCTTATTAAAAAACTAGCTGTTTTGTCCAAAAATTATTGCGACACTGTGTCAGTTTCACCCCAAACATACTGTTTTCGAGTGAGAGACGATCATACAGTAGGGTGTCAAAATATCTCCATGGCTTGAATTGGGATAGTGGAGATCGTCCATATTGTTATTTGCAACAAAGATGTGATAGCATAGCACTTCGATTTCCCTTGGCAATTTTTCATGCGAAGGGAACAGAATAAAAAGAAACTCTTCAGAAATTTCTCTTATTTTATTATGTCCAAAAATTTGAAACTTTTTCACAAGACATCAATTTGCACTTTACATGTTTTAAGCTATCCTAAAAGACAAAGCAATAAACACAGTGCAAAAGAAAGCCACACTTTTTTTTACCAGCGGCTAACGAATGAATCGACCATCCGAGAAAGCAGCACTGTCTTTGCTTCAAGTGAACTTGTCCCCACAATATAAGTGGTTTAAAGTTGTATAGCGGATGAGAATCAATTGACAGTTACATTTGTCAAAAAGGAAAAAGTTGACAGTCGTGGTAAAACTGTACTGAGGGAACACCAATTTGCCTGTAAAGGAGCTGAAATAGAAGCCTTCAAGAAATACCTGTCGCTTTGGAGTACTTTTAATTGAACTATGTCTTTGGAAGAGAAAATGCGAAAGCTGAACTAACCCCTTCACCTATGCTCAAGCGTGCAGTACCAGTTCTGATGTCACTGACCGATAAAAGCCTTCCTGCTGAAATCAGAAAATGAATTGAAAAAAAACAACGTACAGTCAATTGTTTTCTGAGACAAAACTGACAGAGAAAACGCGAACTACACCATTACTATTATTGATGATAATCAAAAACTCACAATTTGCATCTAATGAAATTTATATAAACAAACAATCAAACTTACTTCTTTTTAAAAAATTTATTTTGAAATGAGCAAATCAGAGGATCAGTTAGATACGGGCGGTCAATAATTGACTTAGTGTTTGATGATAATCACTGTGAAAGGCGATCATGGAGGTTTTGTAATTCAAGGATACCACGATCAGAATTTGTTTATTTTACACAAGTTTTCATTATAAATTTTCTGATTAATGTTTCTCTGGTAAAACTGGTGTTTTCTTCAGCTTGAATGTGAAGAGTCTACATTTTGGTTTTCTTTTCTTTCTTGTACAGTTGGATACGCACTTACCAACCCAAAATTATGAATAAAATCATTTCAACAACTGACTGGTTGTTTATAGCCGTTTGCGGTCCGTCATGTTGTGGAAAAACAGAACTTATTTTCAGAATGTTACCCGAAAACACTTTTTCTCCGAAGTTCCTCTAAATTTTTTATTTCAACCAACATGAACAACCCAAATTTAGGTCACTAGAGGCAAAATTAAAGATACAGTTTACCAAATTTTCAAGCTTCGATTTGATATAGGAGCTCGAAAACTGTCTGTTGGTGTTTGACAATTCATACGAAGTAATTTTCGATGACAAAGAGTTTTTCGAAATTGGCTACAGCCAGCGTCACAAAAATATTAGTGTAATTTACGTGAAACAAAATTTATTTCAGCAAAGTAAATGGTCATGATCTATCGATGTTAATACAACACACATCATTTTATTTTAATCACCGCGTGACATTCAACAGTATGGTTTAATTGGTCAACAATTTAATAACAAGCAATTTTTGAAAGATAGCTACGAGCTAGCAACCAAACAGCCCTTTGGTCATTTACTGATCAATCTGGATTCGAAAACTTTAGATGTTTTACGCTACATCTCCTATGTTGTTCCACCAGCACCATCCCTTTTTTGCCTTCCCTTAGCTAAAGCTGTTATAACCAATTTGAGTAATGAGAGAGAAAGAACTTTTTATGCTGCGGCGAATGTTAGAGACATCGGACATAAAATCAAAAGAACTAATCAAGTCGGAACGAAATAGTTTTATTAATTTTGTTTGCGAGTGTTTGCTTAATGTTGTCAACGGTAACGTTCCCGTCAAAAAAACATTGATACAAGGCCATGAAAATTCATTTTATAAACTTTTATTTAAACAAACAAGTTTAAAAATTAAAAGGCAGATTTTTGCTGAAAACACGGTTTTTTTTAAAAGGTTTTGCTCTCTTGTGTTACCTTCATCTAAGGAAGTGATAATGCATACTGAAGAATTTGTTTTAATTACCAAAAAAATGTTTATGTCAACGCAACTGGCAAAAAGTCCTGTCTACAAACGGAAAGCCACGCAATTGTCTCTAATTCAAAGAAACATGTTACAAAAAACAGAAAAAAAGTGAAAAAGAGGACGGAGCAGTCCAGACAGAACCCAGCATTAATGTTGAAACAGACCATGAGGAAAAGAGGAGCCCATGAGTGATGACAGTGAAATTGAACCTATTGTGAAAAAAGTACAACTACAACGTTTCAGTCTATAATGAGAGAATTGGGAGTGATGGAGAAAAACAAGATAGGAAGAGCAGAAATCCCCGACGGTATCCATTGAAGATCCAGTCGGTATCATTCATATTGATAACCAACCACTTGGCTTAAAAAGGTCAATTTTTTGTATAACAAACAGCAATCAACAAAGAAAATTGATACTAAGAAATATTCTAGAGAGCGATTAGCTCTCGAACTTCCACCTCATTTAATTTCGTATACATATGCCAGACAGATATTGGAAGCATCTGAAAGCTAGGGACACATCTTACCAAGCAAACGAGAACAATTAGGAAGCTGTTATCAAGTTACAAAACAAACAAAAACGGACACAAGAGAAAAGACGGCAGAAGACGAGACCAAACAGCAAAAATGGTCTTACTTCTTCTGAGAAAAAAATGTTGGACCAACTATATTTGAAGTGACCTGCATGGTTTGGAAACCCAACGCGATTAAAAAGCCAAAGCAGGTTATAGTTTGTAAAGTTATGATTTACTTGGAAACCAAGCCATCTTTTACAAAATATCACCCAATTCATTTACAACTTCTCACACTTAAAGTAATAATAAGAGATATAAGTGAAATTTGCTCCGTTGACTTGGCTTATGTGGACAAACAAGCAAAATACAACAGAAATGTCAAATGTTTATTGGTTGTGGTCGACTGTCTTTCCAGATACCTTCGCGTGGAGCGCTTAAAAACGAAGTACGCAAGGGAAACTGTCTTGGCCTTTGAAAAAATGATAAAAAACAAGCAACCACAAAAAGTGTGGGTCGCTTATAGTACAGAGTTTCTTGGAGCCTTCAAAACTTTCTGCAACAAACGAGGAATTCATTTAAACAGCACTTTTAGTGAAAAAAAGTCTGCATTCGCAGAGCGGAACATTCCATAACTAAAAAACATTATCTAAAAGTACCTTCAAGAAAAGTGGACATACTCCTACATTGATAAACTGGATCAATTTGTGCAAACAATTATTTCAGAGGTCAGCCGAGTAACCAAACTTGCTCCAATAAAGTCACTCAGAAATATGATCCTTGATTTGTCTCTTTGAGTGCTCAAACAATCAAATTTCAGAGACCCAAATCTTACGTGGGAGATTTTGTTAGAATTGTCAAAAAGGACGAGGCCTTAAGGAAAGGGTATAAACAATCTTTCACTGACGAAGTTTTTGAAGTAGAAAACTTCGAAACCTTCAATCCACCAACGTCTTCACTTATTGACGCAATCGGTGAAAACATTGAAGGCAAATTTTATCAACCAGAGTTCCAAATTATTCAAGTAGAGAAAAATGAGTGAAAACTGTTTGACCGATGAATTCACTGTGCATGTTTTTTCGTCTGCTTCAATAGAAACTTTTGACTGTAACTCTCAGTTCATTTGGAAACTTTTTCAATGATGAAATTCAACTCGCTTGTGACTGGAGAGTAGCTCTAAGTGAGATCATTTTGCCAACAAAAATTGAAAATATTGTAAATGAAACATGATAGTATACAGATTAAAAGGGTAAAAAGACAGCCAGAAAAAGGCTACCGAAGCCAATTTGATCTCTCGTCCGTATAACGGAGAAAAATTGTCCATCATGACAGGAACTTATAACTCAGTTGTTGACATGCTAACTCCTACCAAACGAACTGTTGGACTAGGAAATTTTTCATTCAGAGAGATAAAGAAAACTGTAAAGTTTGAAATTTTTTTGGGCAAAAATGAAGGAATTACTTTTCCCAGTCAAAAAATTCAGAGCATTATCGGTTTTCGGGCATTCCAGATGGCAGTGGAGTACACATAGGGTACAAAATGAAAAGCGCAACATCAAACAGACTTGCCTTCAGTCTGATGTAAAAACGAAAGCAATTTCTTCAGTTTGCTGGAATGTTGAAATCACGACCAGCTGTTCTTGATTTTGAAGGCTTTCGTCATAAAAACTGGTTTTCTTTTAAGAAAACTAGCTGTTTCGACAGAAAATTATTGCGACACTGTGTCATTTCTATCCCCAACTTCAATCAACATACTGTCTCCGAGTGAGAGACGATAATACAGTTGGGTGTCAAATTATCTCCATGGCTTGAATTGGGATAGTGGAGATCGTCCATATTGTTATTTGCAACAAAGATGTGATAGCATAGCACTTCGATTTCCCTTGGCAATTTTTCATGCGAAGGGAACAGAATGAAAAGAAACTCTTCAGAAACTTCTCTTATTTTATTATGTCCTAAAATTTGAAACATTTTCTCAAGAAACCAATTTGCACTTTACTTGTTTTAAGCTGTCCTGAGGGACAAAGAAATAAACACTGTGCAAAAATAAGCTAAACATTTTTCCCAGTGTCTAACGAATGAATCAACCATCCGAGAAAGCAGCACTTTCTTTACTTCAAGTGAACTTGTCCCCACAATATAAGTGGTTTAAAGTTGTATAGCGGATGAGAATCAATTGACAGTTACATTTGTCAAAAAGGAAAAAGTTGACAGTCGTGGTCAAACTGTACTGAGGGAACACCAATTTGCCTGTAAAGGAGCTGAAATAGAAGCCTTCAAGAAATACCTGTCGCTTTGGAGTACTTTTAATTGAACTATGTCTTTGGAAGAGAAAATGCGCAAGCTGAACTAACCCCTTCACCTATGCTCAAGCGTGCAGTACCAGTTCTGATGTCACTGACCGATAAAAGCCTTCCTGCTGAAATTAGAAAATAAATGGAAAAAAAACAACGTACAGTCAATTGTTTTCTGAGACAAAACTGACAGAGAAAACGCGAACTACACCATTACTATTATTGACGATAATCAAAAACTCACAATTTGCATCTAATGAAATTTATATAAAGAAACAATCAAACTTACTTCTTTTTAAAAAAAGTTATTTTGAAATAAGCAAATGAGAGGAACAGTTAGATACGGGCGGTCAATAATTGACATTCCAGCAAACTGAAAAAACTGCTTTTGAAAGTTTTTTCATACAGACAGAAGGCAAGTCCTGTCGCGTGACCAAGGTACTCGATTGTCACTGGACAAGGTAAGACATAAGAATAGCCCGGCCCTTTTTCACTATATTCAAAGACAAAACTTGAAGCGTCGTGAAGTATTGCATGCAACCTCAAAATTTTGTTAGACTTGAAATACTTGTTCAGAGGAGAATACTGTCAAACTGAAAAATTTGCTTTTGAAAGTTTTTACATACATAAGTGAAGACGTTGGTGGATTGAAGGCTTCTAAGTTTTCTACTTCAAAAACTTCGTCAGTGAAAGATTGTTTATACCCTTTCCTGAAGGCCTCGTCTTTTTTGACAATTTTAACAAAATCCCCAATGTAAATGTTTGGTTACTGAAATTTGATTGTTTGAGCAATCAAAGAGACAAATCGAGGAACATATTTTGTATTGACTTGGTTTGTATTGACTTGGTTTGGAGCAAGCTTGGTTACTCGGTTGACCCCTCAATTAATTGTTTTCTTAAATTGATCCAGTTTTCACAAATGATCCACTCTGCGAATGCAGATTTTTTTCACTAAAAGTGCTGTATATATGAACTCCTCGTTTGTCGCAGAAGGTTTTGAAGGCTTCTAGAAACTCTGTACCATACTCAACCCACACTTTTTGTGGTTGCTTGTTTTTTATCATTTTTTTAAAGGCCAAGACAGTTTCCATTGCGTACTTCGTTTTTAAGGGCTCCGCGCGAAGGTATCTGGAAAGACAGTCGACCGCAACCAATAAACATTTGACATTTCTGTTGTAATTTGCTTGTTTGTCCTTATAAGCCAAGTCAACGGACCAAATTTCACTTATATCTCTTATTATTACTTTAATTCTGGGAAGTTGTAAATAAATTGGGTGATATTTTTTAAAAGATGGCTTGGTTTTCAAGTAAGTCTTAACTTTACAAACTATAACTTGCTTTGGCTTTTTAATCGCGTCGAGTTTCCAAACCATGCAGTTCCTTTTAAATTCAGTTGGTCCAACGTTTTTTTTATCAGAAAAAGTAAGAACATTTTTGATGTTTGGTCTCGTCTTCTGCCGTCTTTTTTCTTGTGTCCGTTTTAGTTTGCTTGTTAACTTGATAACAGCTTCTTGATTGTTCTCGCGGGCTTGCAAAAATGTCTTCATTGCTTTCAGATGCTTCCAAGTTCTGTTTGGCATAGGTGTTCGAAACTAAATGAGGTGGAAGCTCGAGAGCTAATAACGCTCTAGAATAATTTTTAGTATCAATTTTCTTTGTTGACTGCTGTGTGTTATACAAAAAGTTGACTTTTTTTAAGCCAACTGGTTGGTTATCAATATGAATGATACCGCCTGGATCTTCAATGAATACCGTCGAGGATTTCTGCTCTTCCGATCTTCTTTTTCTCCATCACCCCCAAATCTCTCATTATTGACTGAAACGTTGTAGTTGTACTTTTTTTGACAATCGGTTCATTTTCAATGTAATCACTCATGGGCTCCTCTTTTCCTCATGATCTATTTCAACATTTATGCTGCATTCTGTCTGGACTGCTCCTTCCTCTTTTTCACTTTTTTCTGGTTTTTCTAACATGTTTCTTTGAATGAGAGACAATTGCCTGGCTTTCTGTTTGTAGACAGGATTATCAATATTTTCACTTTTTGCGAGTTGCGTTGACACAAACATTTTTTTGGGAAATAAAATAAATTCTTCAGCATGCATTATCACTTCTTTAGATGAAGGTAACACGAGAGAGCAATACCTTTTAAAAGAACCGTGTTTTTAGCAAAAATCTGCCTTTTCTTTTATTTTTTAAACTTGTTTGCTTGGATAAAAGTTTTTTAAGTGAATTTTTGTGGCCTTGTTTCAATGTTTTCTTGACGGTAAAGTTACCGTTGACAACATTAAGAAAACGCTCGCAAAGAAAGTTAAAAAAACTATTTGGTTCCGACTTGACTAGTTCTTTTGATTTTATGTCCGATGTCTTTAACAATCGCCGCAGCATACAAAGTTCTTTCTCTCTCATTACTCAAATTGGTTATAACAGCTTTAGCTGGGGGAAGGTAAAGAACAGATGGTCCTGGTGAAACAATATTGGAGCAGTAACGTAAAACGTCTGATGTTTTTGGATCCAGATCGATCAGTAAATGACCAAGGAGCTGTTTGTTTGCTAGCTTGTAGCTATCTTTTAAAAATTGCGTGTTATTGAGCTGTCAACCAATTAGACCAATCTGTTGAATGTCACGGGGTGATTTGAAAAAAAAGATGTGTGTTGTATTTAGATCATTAGTTCGTGACCATTTAATTTGTTGAAAAAAATTGTGTTTTACGTAAATTACACTAATGTTTTTTTGAGTTCTTGTTTTAGCCATTTTCGAACCTTCCTTGTCAATGAAAATTTCTTCGCATGAATCATCAAACACAAACAGCCTGTTTTCGAGCTCCGATATCAAATCGAAGCTTCAAAATTTGGTAAACTGTATGTTTAATTTTGCCTCTAGGGACTTAAATTTGGGTTGTTCATGTTGGTTGAAATAAAAAATCGAGAGCAAATTTGAAGAAAAAGTGTTTTCGAGTAACATTCTGAAAATAAGATCTGTTTTTCCACAACATGACGGACCGCAAACGGCCATAAACAAACAGTCAGTTGTTGAAATGATTTAATTCATAATTTTGGGTTGGGAAGTGCGTATTCAACTGTACAAGGAAGAAGAGAAAACCAAAATGTAGACTCTTCACGTTCAAGCCGAAAAAACACCAGTTTTACCAGAAAAATAATAATGAGAAAAATTATAATGAAAACTAGTGTAAAACAAACAACTTCTGATCGTGGTATCCTTGAATTACAAAACCTCCATGATCGTCTTTCATAGTGATTATAATCAAACACTAAGTCAGTTATTGCCCCCGCCCGTATCTATCTTATCCTCTGCTTTGCTCATTTCAAAATAATTTTTTTAAAAAAAAGAGGTAAATTTGGTTGTTTCATTGTATAATTTTCATAAGATAAAAATTGTATCTCCAGTACAGGCATATTGGCGTTTTCTCAGTACAGTTTCACCACGACTGTCAACTTTTTCCTCTTTGACAAATGTAACTGTCAATTGATTTTCATCCGCTATAGAACTGTAAACCACTAAAATTGGGGGACAAGTTCTTTTGAAGTAAAGAGAGTGCTGCTTTCTCGGACCGTCGATTCATTCGTTAGCCACTGTTAAAAAAGTGTAGCTTTTTTTGCACAGTGCTTATTTCTTTGTATTTTAGGACAGCTTAAATCATGTAAAGTGCAAATTGGTGTCTTGAGAAAAAGTTTCAAAATTTTGGACATAATAAAATAAGAGAAGTTTCTGAAGAGCTTATGTTTTTTCTGTTCCCTTCACCTTGAAAGTCGCCAAGGGAAATCGAAGTGCTATGCTATCAAATTTTTGTTGCAAATAACAATATGGATGATCTCCTCTATCCCATTTCAAGCCATGGAGATATTTTGACACACAATTGAATGATTGTCTCTCACTCAAAGACAGTATGTTGATTGAATTTGGGGATAAGAATGACACAGTGTCGCAATATATTTCTGTCAAAACAGCTAGTTCTTTGATAGTAAAACCGGACTTTTTATGGCGAAAACCATCAAAATCAAGAACTGGTCGTGACTTTAACATTCCAGCAAATTGAAAAAATTGCTTTTGTAAGTTTTTACATACAGACAGAAGGCAAGTCCTGTCACGTGACCAAAATACTCGTTTGTCACTGGACAAGGTAAGACATAAGAATAGCCCGGCCATTTTTTTACTATATTCAAAGACAAAACCTGAAGCGTCGTGAAGTATAGCATGCAACCTCAAAATTTTTTAAGACTTGAAATTCTTGTCCAGAGAAGAATTATCGGATGTATTCTCTTTCGCCCTCCCCAAGTGTTTTTTGTGACCCCCCGTTACAAATTATATGTTGTTACATAGCACGTTACTATGTAAGAAAAAAGCACGTGCGCCTGGGGGTCATAAAAGATTTATGCTTACTAACCTGGGGGGGGGGGCAAAACAGAATAGATCCGAATTATCAATACCAACCAGTCCACCATAGGGTCTCATTTTCATAGCAATATCAAAATCAAGGTCAGGATCCAAGTACTGACTTGCTGCCAGGAAATAAAGAAACATTTCACCGTATTGAGAATACTCCTTTTTCAATTACTTGTAAATTTCGTGAATAGCTTTCAAATCAACTGTCGCTAGGTTTGTCATGACGGAAAAATGAGTTTCAAGGCGGCCTAATCCCCCTAATCTTTTTCCATCTAGGATAACCCCCTATTATCCCATGTTTAAGTATCGTAGGATAACCCCCCTCTCTCTCGAGACAGTATTTATTTACTACTAACATCTGGACTATCTCTAAACGAAAATCAACCCCTAAAGTAAACATATCGTTGCTTAGAGGCATTTTCGCATTTATTTTCTGGATTTATTCTGTTCCTCCTCCCCCAGGGTCTTTCCCACTATAGCCCCCCCCCATGAAACTATAGCCCCCCATTATGGTATATTTACCATGATTGGGGGGGCTATAGGTTATCTGACCACTAAGCTGGGGGGGCTATAATGGGAAAGACCCCTCCCCCATCTTAGTGGGCATATATCTTCTACGCACCCCGAGGCGCACGTGCTAATTTTTTTTATAAATAGTAACGTGACCTATGATAACTGAATTTGTAACTGTGGTGCATAAAAAGCACTGGGGGTGGGTACAGAAAAGATCCTATTTGTCTTTACTATAATCACATCAAAAATTTGGTACATGGTTAGTTTAGATCCGAAACCCAGAATAGATCCGAAACCAATCATGTCAAAGATTTCCGACAATGATTTTGTAGCTTATGCTGGCTCTTGTGGACCAGGTATTCCGGTCTTTCACGTTATAGCCACCATATAAAATTATAGCCCCTACTATGGTATAATTATCATGATTTATCATGATGGGGGCTATAGCTTATCTGACCACTATAAGCGGAGGGGGAGGGGGAGGGGGGGGGGGGGGCTATAATGTGAAGACCCGGGAGTACATCAAAATGGAGCTATAATTTCATGTGGTTGTGGAAACATATGCCTGGGTCTCGTATACAACTGACTGGCTCTTTATTAAACCCAATCAGTTCACGAGAGTTAGGCCTCTCTGTGAATGCTTCTATCTGCTTCTCAACTGGTTGAGACCAGAAATCGTCCCAGAGCACCTTTCGAACCTGGTAGTGCAATTTTCTGCCATCTGTATGGGCGCGGTATCCTTCCAAGGGAGGGGGAAACCAAGGGTAACTTTCCTTTGGTACTATACTTTTCTCAGGGTGCATCCCATACCCCATAAAAGGGTCCACGGTATTGCGGGAGGTCATTTGTTAAACGAACTTGGTTGTGTGGTTTCTTTGGTTGCTGCTGCGTTTGGTTGTCGTTGTTTGCAACTGTAATGATAGGCGTGATCTGTGTTTCCAACTGCGCACGTGCAATTTGTGCCGAAGAAATAATTGAAGATGCAAAACTGTCATTAATCGGTAACCCAGGATGAAGTCCGCGACCCAAGACAGGTATTGGCCAGACCGACC
The DNA here is from genome assembly GCF_964194025.1 of Convolutriloba macropyga. Lineage (NCBI taxonomy): Eukaryota > Metazoa > Xenacoelomorpha > Acoela > Convolutidae > Convolutriloba > Convolutriloba macropyga. Next base: position 46,311,265 of record NC_134468.1, on the reverse strand, counting down.
ATACCCAAAACAGGCTTTGGCCAGACCAACAATACCCAAAGATAGGTATTGGCCAGACCGAGCAGACTTTGGCTACCATTGGCCAGACTGACCAGACATTGTCCAGACCATTGGGCAGACCGAACAGACCTTAGGCCAGACCGTTGTCCAGACCATCGGCCAGACCGTTGTCCAGTCCAATGACCAGACCAAACAGACCCTAGGACAGACCATTGTCCAGACCGTAGGCCAGACCATCGGCCAGACCGTTGTCCAGTCCAATGGCCAGACCGAACAGACCCTAGGTCAGACCATTGTCCAGACCGTAGGCCAGACCATCGGCCAGACCGTTGTCCAGACCATTGGCCAGACCGAACAGATCCTAGGCCAGACTATTAGCCAGACTCATTTAAACGTGTATAGGCATCCAATAAAATTTATAATTTCTTCGTTTCATTTTTTTGAATGACAAATGAATATGCGATTTTAAAAAAAAATTATTCAAAAAAACGGTCAATTTAAAGACAAAAGCAAATTTCAAAAGAAGGTTAATGAAGTATTCTAATCATCTAGAAGTAGATGTCGTTTACCATTTATCTGCTATTTTGAAAAACAGTAGATAAATGGTAGCTATTTTGAAAAACAGTCAATACAGCACGCATTTATACAATTTGGCTCTTATTTGGCTGGACCTCTAGGCCTTGAAATTAGGTATTGGCCAGACCGAACAGACCAAAATATGGGTATTGGCCAGACCGAACAGACAGAAATATGGGTATTGGCCAGACCGAACAGACCGAAATATGGGTATTGGCCAGACCGAACAGACCAAAATATAGGTATTGGCCAGACCGAACAGACCGAAATTTGGGTATTGGCCAGACCGAACAGGCCGAAATTTGGGTATTGGCCAGACCGAACAGACCGAAATATGGGTATTGGCCAGACCGAAGAGACCGAAATATGGCTATTGGCCAGACCGAACAGACCGAAATATGGGTATTCGCCAGACCGAACAGACTAAAATTGCATTTGGCCAGACGGAAGGCGCGAACCAAATTTTTTCCAGACCATTGTGGACGGTCGCGCCGGACCCCACTGCCCGAGACCCAAGTCGGTCTGGCCAATATCTGTCTTGGGTCGCGGACTTCATCCTGGGAAATGCTTCCATTAATGCATCAGCGGTATACTTACCGTAGTTTGAATGTTGGGTTTTTATGCTTGCACTAAGCTGGAGGGGTGTGGGTTGTATAACGTGAAAGATCCATAATATGGGTAATGGCCAGACCGAACAGACCAACATTTGCTGCTGGCTAAACGGAAGTCGCGACTGAATCTTTTTCCAAACCAAAGATTTGGGTCTCAACGAACCCCCTGCCTGGGTCTCAAGTCAGCCCGGCCATTACATGCTCTGAATCGCAGACATCACCCTACGTAACCACGGTTTGAAAAACCTCCCCAGGATGAAGTCCGCGGCCCAAGAAAGGTATTGGCCAGACCGACTTGGGTCGCGGACAGGGGGGTCCGATGCGACCGTCCACAATGGTCTGGAAAAATTGTGGGTCGTGCCTTCCGTCTGGCCAATGACAATTTTAGTCTGTTCGGTCTGGCGAATACCCATATTTCGGTCTATTCGGTCTGGCCAATATCCATATTTTGGTCTGTTAGGTCTGGCCAATACCCAAATTTCGGCCTGTTCGGTCTGGCCAATACCCAAATTTCGGTCTTTTCGGTGTGGCCAATACCCATATTTCGGTCTGTTCGATCTGGCCGATACCTATATTTCGGTCTCTTCAGTGTGGCCAAAACCAATATCTCGGTCTGTTCGTCTGGCCAATACCCATATATCGGTATGTTCGGTCTGGCCAATACCCATATTTTGGTCTGTTCAGTCTGGCCAATACCCACATTTCGGTCTGTTCGGTCTGGCCAATACCCATATTTCTGTCTGTTCGGTCTGGCCAATACCAATATTTCGGTCTGTTCGGTCTGCCCAAGACCAATATCTCGGTCGGTTCGGTCTGGCCAATACCCATATTTTGGTCTGTTCAGTCTGGCCAATACCCATATTTTGGTCTGTTCGGTCTGGCCAATACCCATATTTCTGTCTGTTTGGTCTGCCCAATACCCATATTTTGGTCTGTTCAGTCTGGCCAATACCCATATTTCGGTCTGTTTGGTCTGGCCAATACCCATAATTTGGTTCAAGATAGTCTTAAAATTTTTGGCACGACTGGTTTCTCGAATCACTGTCGAACAATTTCTGATTTCTGATTGTTCGCGCTACTTCAAACAATTTCGCACAATTTCGCACAATTTCGCACCTTTTCCCGGAATTTCGGTTCATACTCCAATTATTGTCTGGACTGTCGAGTCATGGGTGTTTTGCGTCTGGATCGTCTGGTTCAACTTCCAGGACCTCCCACTACCACTACTACTACTACTACCACTACTGCTACTACTACTACTACTATTACTACAACTATTACTGCTGCTACTACTACTACTACCCAAAAATGCCAACGCTGCTAGGATGGTGATTCTTTTTAAAGCCGTCGCTTCTTAGGTCTGATCGATTCTTAGGTCTGCTAAAAACGAGCACAATTTCTAAAAACCAGCTAAAACTTGTTCATGGCTGATTATGGTTTGGATGGGTCTGATCATGGCAAGAGAAAATACGAGTTAAAAACGATTTTGTATGAAAAACGATCTATAGTCCGGTCAACGGTCTGGACAATGGTCTGGCCTAAGGTCTGTTCGGTCTGGCCATTAATCTGGACAACGGTCTGGCGGATGGTCTGGCCTACGGTCTGGACAAGGGTCTGGCCTAGGGTCTGTTCGGTCTGGCCATTGGTCTGGACAACGGTCTGGCCGATGTTCTGGACAACGGTCTGGCTTAGGGTCTGTTCGGTCTGCCCAATGGTCTGCATAATGTCTGGTCAGTCTGGCCAATGGTGTCCAAAGTCTGTTCAGTCTGGCCAATGGTGGCCAAAGTCTGCTCGGTCTGGCCAATACCTATCTTTGGGTATTGTCGGACTAGCCAATGCCTGTTTTGGGTATGGTCGGTCTGGCCAATACCTATCTTGGGTCGCGAACTTCATCTTGGGTCACAACCGAACACTTGCCTGCTGTGAAGTCAATCTTTTGCTGAGCCAGGTAAACACTTATACCTCTTCAAGTTAAGGTCACAGATAAACTGGAACAGATTGTCAAACAGGGCGTCCTTGAGCCCGAGCAGCCACGAGGAGTCACTAATGCATCACCAGTTGTGCGGCGAACAAAGTGGAGAATCTGCGGCTTGCAAAGATTTTAGAGTGCATATCAATGACAAGATCATGGATGAGGACCACCCAATACCAGAAACGGAGATGATATTCCAGAGTCTTTCAGCTCATACCTGCAAAATCGACATCTCAGGCGCCTCTCAAATCCAACTCGACATAAGGACAAAGGACATATGCACAATCAACACATCTCATGGAGTGGTATAGATTTGCGTGTAAGAATTATATCAAATCAACGATAAAAAAATCGCAATTTTTTAAGATGAAGTTATTGTCTATAAAAATAGCAAGCAGCAATTAGACAAAAGAATGCCTGCAGTCAAGTGTCAACTAAGTTACAAAAACATTACTAAAAAGTTGAAAAAAAACTAAAAACCAGTCAACGATGTTAGCTTTTTGGGATACTTAATCTCTAAAGAGGGAAATGCACCAGATCACACATAAGTTGAAAAAATTAAAAACTCAAAACCACCAACTGAAAACCAACAACTAGAATCGTTTTTTGGAAAATCGAATCACTATGGCAAAATGATTTCTGGTTTTAAAGCAAAAATGCTACCTCCGAATGGCATGAGAAAGTGCGATTGCACACGGGGAAAAATGAAATCAAAAACATCTGAAGACTTAAATTACGATACCGCGCTAATCCATTTGTATAGATAGCCCTACATTTTGCAAATCAAAGTGCGTAATAAGAAATTGACGAGGTTCATTTGCAAGAAAGAAGTCCAGGAATGTGAGTCTAAAAAAATTATTACGCAACGGAATCATAATAGGACGTGGTGTTCCCTTTATTCCAGACAATCTCGGACTTTTTGTCTTGGCATAAAAACATGAGAAATATCCTAATAAGATAACAACTGAAGCGTCAGTCAGAATGAAAGCATGTTGGTCTGCCAAAACATCGACGTTCAATTTTTTTAGTTGGTGTAAGGGTTGCCAAATGAACTGCCCTAGCCTCGGAAAACTTTTTCAACGTGGCCCAAAGCCGAAGTTGGGGATAGGTTCTAAGTCGGGCTAAGGTTGTTTTAAGGACTGAGGCAATATCTTATTAAATGATGACGTGAATTCACGCGAGAAAGAAACTTTCCCCGAGCGAGATTATACCTCAGAAAAAATTCGTAATACATAAGACCTCACTATCCATTAATGGTCCAAAATTAGAACTGGTGAACTCTAATAATGATGAGTATCAAAGGAAATTTAAAATTTGGAGTCATCCATCTATTTTCCAAGCGCTGACTGATTAGATTAAAGAGCGTTTTAGACGGTGAAAAGGAAATTTTGTTCGTGGAGACGCATTATCAAATATAATTTGGATAAATTTTGCAAATAGCACTGATGACACTTTACAAAGATTATAAAGATTTGGGGACAAAAATCCAGTTGAATTACTATTAGTAGGTAGAAAATTACTTCTTCCATCTACCGCTGACTTCGACATGAGCAGTTCCGGCAACTTTCCCTGCTAAGAAAAACCTTTTCGCTTCCTTTATACTACCTATGAACTCGAATCTGACACGCTTTTGTTCTGAACCGCAATCAATTTGCGAGGTTAAAGAAGGATGACTTGCAAGTTGAATCACCAGTGAAAGAGTCCATGTCGCACAGGTAGAAATCACAAAGGCGGTATAATCTAATCAAGAAGAGGCTTCTTCAGCATCATCGAGCGCAGATGAGCAAAAAAGAACAATGGAGACAAAAGCCGAGATCAGAACATAATCATTCTCTTGCAGATGATATTCAGCTAAAGTCAGACCAACCCATACTGCAATCATCTATGATGAGACCAAGGCAAATAATAATCAGCTATGACCAGAGTCATGCAAAATTCAGTCAGTTATGATCAGACAAATCCAGAATCCAATCAGCCATTATCAGACACCTGCAAATAATATTCAACCACATTTCGTTCCAAACAAGGAATTATTAGTCATAACCAGATATCAAGAAAAAATATCAATCGTGATAGCACCAAAGTAGACATCGATCAGTCTTGATTGGTCCGAGGCGACAATCGAATTGCAGCCAACATTCTTTTGATCTCAAGCTCCTATCTATCTTTAGTCGTCTTCTGACAGTGTGTTTTTTTGCTGCCATAACTGTATTAATTATTGGTAATTCTGATGGCAAATCACGTGTTAGGTATAGGTAGGTCCATTGGCGATTTTGAAGGACTCTGGGTTTCTGTTATCAAGACAGGGATTCATTCGTTTTAAAAATTAGGTAGATAGTGATATAAGCAGTTAAAGCCATAGACAGTTAGGTAGGTAGTAGGTAGGTAGGTAGGTATATAGATAGGTAGGTGGGAAGATCGGCAACTATGTAGGTAGGTTTGTAGATAAACCTCAATCCGGGAAAAATTAGTCATCATCTTGTACACAACAAAAGTTAGTCAAAAGAACAAAAAATGCACCCTGGCTAGTGGAGACCAAGTACGGGTCGAACTTCGCACACGAAAAAATAAAGATTTGATTCTAGACAATTTCTGTACAATACAATTCGATTAATTGATCCGTCAGCCTAAGATGGACAATCAAGTGTTCATAAGAATATCTGATTGGATAAATTTAGAAAAACTAGATATAGTCTCTTCCAAAACAGCAAGGTCCAAAGTTTATGAAAGAGCTCTCGAGATGTTGGATAGCACTATAAAACAATTGGAAGACATTTTTCCCCTGAAACGAATTGTCAAACTTCTTAAGAACTGATGGCTTCTGATAACATCACCAACTGAACGAAAATTTTTCATGAAACGCAGAGCTCAATCAAATGTAGGGAGAAATTCTTAAATTTTCCAAGTAACTTTCTTACTACTAAAATTGAACCCGGCTTAGAGGACCTTGAAATAACTGTTTCTATCAACTTCCTCGTCATTCAGTAACCAATGAGAACAAGTCTGGTAATGTGAGGCGTGCAGCCAAAACGTCAGTTTTTTTCAAGGCCAATATTTAAACTAACGTACTAGAGGATCGAGATTTGCTAATTTATAATGCCACTGTTTTGCTATGGTTCGAAAAGAACAAAAATCTACTCTTCTTTTTTAAATAATAAAACTTCATGAGGCTCTAAATGCCTCCGCAAAACAGAAAGTGTCTCCATTTTTTTTTGAATTATCGAAGGTCTTGAGGAAACACAAATATTCTTGTCATTTTTTGGAGCTACAAGCCCGGCTTATATTGAACCAAATTTTCCTCAGAAAAACGACCTGTGGTTTTGATTAACTGTTTTCAGATGTCATAAAAACATTGAACGAAACGCAAACACTGATCACTTCAATGTTGATACAGACTCCGTAGATGATGCACAATTGGTATTGCAAGAATACAGAATTATTTCATTAGAAATTGTTTTAAATAGACAAATGGAACTCCAACTGTTCCGAGTTTTCTGATAAAGCAGAAACCCGGCCAAGATTAGACCCATCAAAAGCCCGACCTCAAAATCAAAAATAACTAGTTTGCTATGCAAACTAACAACTGATAGCTACTTTTTCGCAAGTAAAGTCCTCCAGAACTCACCAATGTTTAGGAACATAACTAAAAGAATTCCCATAATCAGTTCCCATGTTCCAATATTCAGCCGTAATGGGTTATCCAGACATCAATAAGCTATGATAAGATTAATGTAGACTAACAGCAGTCTTGATTGGTCCGAGGAGACAATCGCATTCTAGCCACCATTTTTTGTGTTTTCAAGCTTCCATATATCTTTTGTCGTCTCCTGAGAGTGTGTTTTTTTGCTGCAGTTATCGTTGTTAGTTATTGTTTAATTTACTGGCAGATCGTGTGATACGTATAGGTAGGTCCATTGGCGATTTTGTAGACGTCTAGACTTTTGTCGTCTTTATAGGGAGCCAGTAACTTTAAAAGTAAGGTAGGTAAAATTTTATGCAGGTTTTTGTATAGACAACTAGGTAGGTAGGTGGGCAGGTAGATAGGTAGATATGTAGGTGTGTACGTAGGTGGGTACATTGGTAGGTAGGTAGATAGGTAAATAGTTAGTTGGTTATGTAGGTACGTAGGTAGATAGGTAGGTAGGTAGGTAGATACGTAGGTAGGTAGTTAGGTAGGTAATTAGATTGGTAGTTTGTTAGGCAGGTAGGTAGGTAGGTAGGCAGGTAGGTAATTAGGTTGGTAGTTTGTTAGGTAGGTAGGTAGGTAGGTAAGTACTGTACCAAAGAATTTTGGAAATTTTAGTAATGATCTTATTCACTACAGAAAAAAGTCAAGAGACTTAAAATGGTACCTTGGGGAGTAGAAGATCTCTCAAAAAAATACTTGATTCTAAACAAACCCTATACTGTAAATTTTAAATATTTGAACCGTCAAACTAATCTGGACAATCAAATGTTCAAAAAAATATCAATTTGGATTAAACTGGAAATTTAGACATAGCCTCATCCAAAACAGCAACGTCCAAATGTGATTAAAGAGCTCATGATATATTTGATAGTAGTACAGAACTTGTATTGGGACTTTTTAAAGTTATTTTCCTCTAAAGTGTTCTCAACTGAAATGTATATGCCAAATTTCCTAAAACAGATTGCTTACTGAGAGACTTCTTCACCAGCTAACTCTGGCAAACTCTCATGACAGGAGGATCTCAAGAAAATGTAGCCAAAGACGCTTAAAAAAGAACTACTTTAGTGATAATTCACTAAATTTGAGCCACCACAGGGGACCTGAATTAAAGTTTTTCTCTGTTTGCTCATCAACCAGTAACCAATGAGTACAAACCTGGTAATTTGAGGCTTGCAGTTAATACGCCAGGAGATTTTCAAGACCATTTCCCCAACTAACCAACTAGAAAGACCAGATTTGCTCAGTAAAAAAGCCAGTGCTTTTCTGTGATTCGAAAGAACAAGAATCCACTCACCTTTTTAAATAAGAAATGTTCGTGGAGGTCAAATTGCCTTCTGAAAGCAAAAAGTTTCTGCTTTTTCTGTAGATTATTGACGGTCTTGTGAAAACATATGAATAAACCAGCTAGTTTTTGGGAGCTGCAGACTCGGCTTGTATTGCATCATATGCCCTCAGAAAAACGAGTCGTGACTTTAGTTAACAATTTCTAGATGTCATCTAACACATTGAACGAAACATAAACGATGGCTTCTACGTTGCTCTAGATTCTGTAGATCAGGAACAATTGCTGATACAAGAACTGGGAATGACTTTATTAGGAAATGGTTTCATTCTTGACAATTTGAACTCCAGCTGTCCAGAGTTTTATGCAATGGTGGAAACCTGACCAAGATTGGACTCATCAAAAATTCAATTTAGAAACAATTTGTTTCACCCTGCAACCTAACAGTTGATAGCGCTTTGATGGCAACCAAGAGCCTCCAGAAAGCAAAATTTTTTATGGACAAAATTCAAAAGCTTCTGCCGGGATTTGCAGCGTCATTTTTTGATCGATTTGGTTTTATTCTCCTCTAACTATTCTGCTGCGCCCAAAGATACACGCTACTTGGAGTTGACGAATGAAGTTGGATAAGCGACGCTTGATTGTAAAACGTTCAAATTTTGTCTCTTTCCCCATTTTCCAACTTCTTGAAGCGAAGAAAAACTGTCGCCAGGCTCAAATACTCTGTTTCAGATGGTTTTGAAATTCTTTTTGCTCAACTTTCTGAAGTTGTTAAATAATACAAAAGTTGCATGCCGTCATAGGGGAAGGTTGACTCATAACTGCACTTGATTCTGCTCAAAACCTTTAAAACAATTTCGGTCGTTATAATACAATCGAAGTGCCTTTGTGTAAAAATATCAGAAACTATTTCTCTTGTTCGATTGTTTCAATGCCTTCAACAGCATTAAGTGATTCTCTTTTCTACTCTCATTTGATGTCATTTTTTTGTAATGGTATTTTTATGGTAACTTTTTTGTGTCGTCTTTCAAAAAATATTTAAATAGTCTAGAATCGATTGCGAATTTTGATTGCTTTTTTCTTGGCGATGTAAACAAAATTTATTCAAAACTTACAAAATGCGATCCAATATCAACTAATTTGCTGAATGGCGAACAAAGTTATGAACCTGGTTATATTAGTTTCTGTATAGATGGAAAGGACGAGACTTTCGTAGCAATTTTAAACATCTTTTTGATTGGTGTTTTGTTTTTAAACCTTCTATAAAGCATTACCAATTTGACAAAAATTGCTTACTAGCAATTTAAGACAATGTACTTGAAGAAATTATGCTCTCTGTACCAAAGATCGAAATTTTTTTATTTTTTAAATAAGAACCACTGTTGTTACTGATTAATGGTTATTACTCTATAAAGATTCTAGAAGCTATACCCAGGTTCTATCAGTTGCGCTTGTTATACCATAGCAATGACCATAGTGACTCTGCGTTAATCACATGAACAATTTGAGTGACTGTTTTTTTGCTTTTTCTGTATGTATGCTTGAAATCATGTCCACGATTTTATATCGTGTCTTAGATGCCATATCAAATGCCATAATGATTTTCCTTGTTCCATACAATACATATTACAATGTTTGTTTTCCGGTAATTGCAAAAGACTGTTTGTATGACTGACTTCTGGTTGTGTTTTTGCAAAGATCTTGGAAACCATATCGAAGACCTTATGTAGTGCTTTAGATAGCTTATCAAAGAGCAAAATGATTTCCTGGTTCCATACCCATGACCAGACATTGTCTTTTCGGGTATTTATATAAAACCTCTAGTGTGAGTAGCTTCTGATTGTTTTTCTGATAAAAGTAATAGAAACCATATCTAAGATCATTTATGATGTCTTGAATACTATATCAGAGATCATATTGAAATCCTAGATACAGTATCTAAGACGATAAAAAGTACCATTGTTGGGAAGATCATAGTGGGGAGCACTATGCTGTTCTACGTAAGCTGTTGCTATTTGAAAACATACTTAAGATCATAAATGGCTTCGTAGAAGCCATAGCATGATCATACTAAAATTTTTGCCTCGACTTGAACGGAACCATATATGGGTCGAGCGGCATTTTATATCAACAATAAATTTTTGTCCTTTTAATTCGAAAACTGAACTCTTTTGTATAGAAAACAGCAGTTTCTTTATAATAAAATTGCCAGAAAAATAAGAATTTAGAAGGGCCGTTCAATAGGCTATATTGACCTGACAACTTTTAAAGTGATCTAGTAGTAAAAATTAGTGTTCTCGTAGAAAAATCTTGGTCCGAGCGAAAAACCTTATTTTATTTGAGTCGATTTGAGTCCGGTGTAAAATGAAACGTGACTGGTGTTAACATCTACCATGAAAAAAAAAACAGTCAAGCTTATGTCTAAGTATTCAGTATTGTCACGATAAAGTCTTTGAAAAACTTATTGGGCCAGGACCGCCGGTCCTCTCGTACCGCTTTTTGGTCGAGCATGATTATTTACAATGATGGGCACAGTATAGTTCTCTATAAGTTCCTAAATTCATTTATATAATTTAAAAATGAACCACCTGTGTTTTTAACAAGTTGATTTATTGACAAATAATTATGTTGTAAAAAGCCTGCATATGTATTATCAATGTAAATAGTGCAAATATATGATCAAACTTATGCCGAAAAATTCGATTACAAGGATAAAACTGGCGTGGTTGTCTAACGTACATCAGAAAGGCTGTGGTTTTACATCCAATTGGTCAAGCGAGTTTTTCCGTGTAATTTAAGTTTCAAATGCACAATTCAGAGGTAAAAAAAGTTAGTTGAATAGTCCTTTGATGAACTCGAACTGTCCAAACTTGCAGTCGTGGTTCTCCTCGGATACTAAGTAGGCGTCCACTTTGATCTCGTGTTCACTTTTCGCCTTCAACTTTAATTGAACGAGCCGTGCATTCTCGGCCGAGTCGAATTCTATGAGGTAATCTTCATCTTCTACTCCCTCTTCGTTCTCTACGTGCAGTGCCACTATGTTGCTACCTAGCATGTCCACGCGTGTCTGCAAAAACAGAGATCAAAGTGATATGTTTCAAAAAATATGAACGCAAATGTCAGTAAATTTTTAGGATATCTAATTGTGATCATGGCCTGCACGTTTATTATGTTTCCCGGCTTTAAAAAAATCTTTCAATCAAGCACGTAATCTTGACGCAAAATATTATCTTGAAAAAAATATTGGGGTTAGAAATCAGAAATGTTTCACTCCTGAAAAAAAGATAAATGTCAAAAAACAATGGCTGTGAAGTTTAAAAGATGACAAATATTGTCTGACTAGGGCTGCTTATGTGTGCTCTTGGAGGTTCTCCGTCGCCAAGTACTATAAAAACAGCAAAAAAAGTTATTGCCGCCCATCAATTTTGAAGAGATCTATATAAAACGCTGTAAAAATAGAGAAAACTAAGAGCGTTAATCTCAGGACAGGAGTTGTTTTAGATTGTTTTTACCTGTTTTCAGTATTAACGACTGTTTTTTTCCAAACATGTAAATTAATACTATAACCGAAAGGTTAAAGTTTACATGCCTTCAGAGTAATCACGAATATTTATTGAAATAATCAAAATTATACATCAAATTTTTGGTTATTAATTGATGTTACCCATTAAGCTGTTCGTTCTACTATATAAAAAATAAGACACGAATGATCCTAACTGTCTATCTATTGGAAAATTTTCATGCTGACGTTGCAAAAACTCTGCTAAATTTCTTTTGAAAAAAATTTTGTTCTCCGTCGCTCTTACGTTAGAGGGTAACTTATTCCATTTTTGTATGCTCTTCGAAATCAAAGATCTTTTACTCTGCTTAGTGTACTTTTGCGTTCTTATTATCAGCTGTTTTGTCCGTTTGTTCTGTTTTAACTGTAGGCGGTTTGCACATTTTTTACATGTTTCTGATACTATCCTCTGATTCAAGTCTGTGTGGAGTTTCAATATACTAAACTTTGAAATAATTAATTCAGCTGGTAGTTTTTCATGTAATTTTTTCTTTGGATTTCCTGTAGAAGATGACAGTGGTGTGATCGTTCTCCTAATAAATGGCAAAAAATGTGCCTCCCTGTTTAAAAAAAACAGAACAATGAATTTGGCTATATGCCTTGTGTATAAAGCAGAGAATTACCTTCTATATTTTAAAAATATTTTGTGACCAACTATATTACTCCTGATACTTATCAAAGAAGAGATATACCTAAATAATTGTATATCAAGTCCTGTAAAAGCAGCCCTCCCACTAATGACCAGAAAACTTTACACAACTTATCTCATGTCAGTGTTTTCAAATGTTCGGATACTAAGCTTTTGCAATTAACTTTTCTGGCATTAAGTTTGCTACAACTGTTAAGCTTAAACTGCTAAAACATTTGATAAGCTTTAAACGGCAAAAGTTATTTACTTGGCTCAGCGCAACCAAGTTTTTGGTCTTAAATACTTTAACCACTTTAGTGTGGGGAGGAACTACATACTCAAATGGACTTTTTGTTCAGGCAATTTTGGCTGATCGTTACAATACTTGTAGGGAGTTCTGAGTGGTATCAATAGAAAGCCCGTCCAGCGTAGAGAATGGAATTAAAAAGATCTTTTTTAGTTTCCTTTATCACTGTCTGTTATCGACATTTCAATTTTTCTGAATATTCGGGAGAATTACAATGCTTTTGTTCAAATTTTCCGTATTTTTGTCCCAATTTTTGTCAATTTTGTCGAAATATGATAAAAACTTTAACGGTAGAGTTATTGCTTTATTTTCAAAGTTAGAGGAGATTTGCTGAATTGTTCGATCCTCCTTTTTTGGCTAGAATTTAATACTACAGCGTGCCTTGATAGTCTTCTGGGCTTATAATCTTGCTAGTTACTTCAAAATTTTTTCTCGCTAATTATACCAAATGCATTATTTATTTTTGATATTGCGAAATAAATTTTTTACACATTGAACTATTTTGCAACCAGCCATTTGATCTATTAAGTGTTTTTTTATACGCCCAGCAGTATCAGGGTTGATCGTGATCTCACCATGGATCCTTACAATTGAATCTTTTAAAGATATTATTGGGGGCGGTCTATTTTTTGCAAAATATATCACTTTTCATTTTTTATGTTAATTACTGAGAAGAATTTCAAAACAGGGCTCGCCTATTGACGGATATTATTTACAAAAAAGAAGCCCAACGTACATATAACATGGTTTCAGAGTTGAGCTCATGGTCTTTATGACTTTGATCAATTACTTTCGTAAAAATGTATGGACTTCTTTTGCTTTGCTTTCATTTGTTATACTTTTGTAGTCCAACGCTTTATTCTCCCGATCAAATTTCTAATTGACTTCTTTACAAGGTTTAATTGAATAGAGAAAATGATCTCACTTGTTTTCTAATCTCTCTTATAGTTTGTTTTACATGATATAATATAATTGTTTTAAGTGAATGATGTTGATTTTTTGAAATTGGCCAATATTTATCTTAATTCTCTCAGCTTCTGGCGTAGTCGTGATAAACACAGATGAAAACCCGTTTCCTGTGTGTTATAAATTGATGTCTGTAACGATTTTTTTTTAAATAACAGTTTCTTGGATTCGATACTACAATTTTTCGATTTTTAATCAATTTTTTTTGTCAGTTTTTATAGATTCATTTTGTTTCCTCGCCAAATTATTACATTACTGACAGATTTTACTGAGGGAATATAAAATTTTAAAACTCTGCGTTAAAAAAGGCAACTGTATATTATTCTTTTGGGCTGAGACTAAATTCTGAGCAATGTTTAATGGACTTTATTGGCCTGTGTTTGTCATTTTTGGTTCGTGTATGACATATACCTGATATTGAAAGGTCTCAATTGTTTCCCCTGGAAGTATAACTGAACATACTTAAAGATTTCAACTTGAAGCTACTTGTTTTAATGTTTTCAAAAAAAAAATTTAAAAAAAGAGTTTTTTCAACTGTTTCCTGTTTGATCTCATTTTCGCAACTAATTAACTCAATCTCAGTATTTTGAATTCTCAGCAAATATTCAGACATTATTTTCTCTGCTGGTTATATTATGACTGATGGCTTCGACCATTTAATATCATAACCTTTTTTTCGAGATTTCGTTACCAATCAATTTTTGTTTTTCTTTTTGCTGTCATTTCAACGTAGTGCTTTCACAAAGAGATCCCCTTAATGTTCAAATGAAAAAAAAACGATGATTTACAGTTCCTGCATATAACATCATATAATTATAATGCTTTCAGCACTTTGGTGTCCTAAAAATGTTTCTGAAGTTTTCTCTTCTGCCTGTATTTGTCCTTATTTTGAAGCATCGTGACTTAGTCTCGATAATAACAGGCCCAATTGGCTTCCTGAGGCTTTACTAGTTACTCCATTTTTTATTGATGCCTTACGTCTGTTATTATTTGAAAATATTTGTTTTTAAAAACATGATTGGATTTTTGAGCTCAGCCTTTTGTTTTAACTCGTTTTTCGGCTGATTTGTAGCTCAGTCTCTTTTAAAGACAGTTCACAACTCGTTTAACAAAGAGTTATATTTTTATCTCTAAAACAGTTTTAGTGTCAACAATTTGTTTTTTGGCTTTTTTACTTCAATGTTTCAAAAAAAATGTTTTTGTATATTTGTACATTTTAAAGGCTTTTGTTTTGTTTTGAATTATAACATTAATGGTAAGTCCCAGTGACGTCTTAAAATTGGGTAACTGAAAATTTTTTATTCCCTTAGCAACAAGTTTTTGATTTCAACGGCTTCACGACCATTTTTGCGCAAAGTTTGTTTAATCGCTTTAGTTTTGCTGGTATTTGTCCCTCTTTTTGTAGTCGTATGACGTACGCTGGATAATGATAAGTCTCAATTGCTTCCTATGGAGATACAAATTAAAAATAAAAGCAATCTGACGTTTTGTTTAGAATTGATCTGACGCGAGTTCTGTTTTGCAATCATTACTTTAAAATAGACAGTGAGTTTTGGTCGTAAATAATATTTGTTATTTGATTTTTCTTTTTGTCTTTTCTAGAAGTCTTATTAACAATCAGTCACTGGCCCTCTAATGTGGCATTATATTAACCGCTTAATAATTCGTTGAACGATGTTAATCTTTTTTAAAATTTTCTATCTCTTCATTGTTTGGTATCCAATTAAGTCAAGAATGTGGATAAGCCTGGTCGGGACATTATGTGCGAACGCACATTACCCAGCCTCTTTTTTTTGAAATAGAAGAAATCAATTTTTTCCTACCTTTGAATGAATGCTTTGAACTTTAATATCACAATTGTTGTCAGCAATTGTCAAAATTTTTCCCAAAAAAATGTATCTGAAAATTTCCGTACAAAAAACGTGGAGATTAATTTTTTTAAAGCTTAAAAATAGTTAAAAATATCGAGACTAAAACTGGAGAAATATACATTTACAGAAACATTGTATTAAATAACAGAAATTACCACAAGAACATTTCAAAACTGATTTAGAACTTTTGTCTTTTTTTCAAGCTCTATTTCTTCTGTTCTATTTTTGTTCACCTGGTCAACATTTGGCCTCTGATTGGCAGAGAGTCAGTTGAAAAATTCCAGAACGTCACTTTTTCCATGCAAATTTGATGTGATAGAGTTGTTGTTAACCATGTCCGAGATATGTATTTCAAAAATCTAATGAATGAGTTTCATTCTCAATTGTCCTTCAACGAAACGGTGTACCAAAAAAAAACGTTTTTTAATTTAGCTTTATGCATGCGGAAAAGATGTGGTAAAAGTTTTGTGTTTGGGATTGAGCTGGTCTGTTTGATAAGCATAATTCACGTTGTTCGTTAATTCCATCGTAATGTTTAAATATTAATCTCAGCTCCAAGAAATCACCTAATATGTTTCTTTTTAGAAAGTTTTTCCGTTGGTAAATGGCTGAATGAGCAATAACCACTCACTTTACTAAAGGACTATAATGTAACTGTCGTTTACAGCCTGAACAAAAAATTTATAACCAGCTATTTAAAAATATTGGCTAAAATATTGACAAAACTATTAAAAAAAATGATCTTTTCGGCTCGGAAATAATCGTCAGGTTCTTAAATAATGGCCGCAGATTCAAAAACAAAAGTTAAGGTTCACTAAAAAGTTTAAGCAAGAATGCTAACTGACCTTTTCCATGTCGATGTTGATAGTCTTGGGGAGTGAGAAGAGTAGATGGCAGAAGAAGTGTCCCCCCTCCTCCTTATGACCTGTCTGGATCTGCACCGGAATCCTCATCGTTAGAGAACCCTATCTTCTCTCTTATAACAAGCTGTCACGATTCTGAAATCTTGATTAGAGTGAGCTGTACTATGAAACAACGCAATAATACTAGGAAATAAAATATACAATCAGCAAATCTTTTTTTTCGAAATAATTAACGAACGCCGTTTAGTGGGCTACAAAATTAGGGCCTGCAATAAAATCGTACCTGGAGATTTTTGTAACTAGCTTGAGTAAGCAGAGTGAATTAGGGAAAGTGAAGCGGAAGAAGGTACTATGGATCTGTCTACCGCAAATCAATCTCTCAAGCGTGAACAATTACTATAGTATGCCTTCCTACAACCGAATTGAGAAATGGTAGCAAGTGTCGAAATGCAGTAGCGCGCTTTACTACAAACTTAATTGCCTATGTTGTGGGTCTGCTTTTACCTCTCAACGTACCAATGCTCCAATCATTGTTATATGCACGGATTGTAGTGTGCGCGGCCTATGTAGCACAGTGTGCAGTAAAAGTGCCGATGACTATCAATTTAACCGACAGAAGATTTAGACGACAAAAAATAAACAAAAATAAACTACTGATGTCGAAGAGGATAAAAAGAGAAAGCAACGATTTCTGTGCACTGAATAGCCATTTTAATGCTCAAAGTGCGATTTAATAAAATGCAGTATAGCACATTTTTTATCAACTAGTGAAACAAACGATAGCGCCATCAGTTGCCTTCTTTGAAAAAATAAGGCAACTTTAGGCATTAAATCTAATAAGATCATATGCAAATGTTTCGAAGAACATCAGTTCAAAATACAGTGCTACAGCATGTCATACTGGCAGAAGGTAAAGGAAAATCAGTACTATACAGCATTAAATGGAATGCAAACTATCTCTATGCAAAGACCTCGATTTACTTTTTAAATCATACCTTCAATGTTAGTAAGCTAATTTAACCGCTTACTCGGAATGGTTTTTCACATTCCTTTTTACTTTTTTTTTAAAAATCCTGTCTATTTTTTCGCCTATACCTTCAGTCGGCCAAACTCCCATCACGTTTGTAACACTGGTAGTAACTCAATAGCGGAACATTGTGGAAAAATGGTGGAGATTTGTTCTGTTCCTTCTCTTTCAATATACAAATGGAAACCAGCCTTGCTACGTTAGGTGCCAGGAAATCCCCCCAGATTGCTCTATATACAATTGAGGGGTTTTATTCATACGCCAACCTCTTATCGAGTTGTTTGTGTAGGTGTGCTTGTATGGAGCATATACACCTTTAACCATTCGGTTTTGGAGTTATAGGTGTCATCAACAAGATATATTCCAAACAATGTTAATTCGAGAATGTGAAATGACCAAAACACTAATAAATGTGATTTTCCATCTAATTTTTAACCTGTAGTGCTGGCCATAATCCATAAAGGGAGTACCTTAACTTCGAGAGAATGCCGGACCCTCTGACAAAAAAACTTGAGACGGTTGTATCTTGCCAAAGATTGGTGTTCTAAGTACCGGTTCAACGACACGTTCATTAAAAAAAGTCAATCAAACCGAAAAACGAATCAAAATTTGGCAGTTCTGATTATTTTTCATCTTATATATTTTTTCATAGCTTAAGGAAAAGATTCACGGATGATTCATTGTCTTGATTTTTTGTTTGAAATAAATAATAAAAGAAATCAATTCAATAACATAAATTAGTTTTTATCACCAATTGCTGTGATTAAAATAATGCACTCGAATAACTAGTCTGAGTTCTATTCTTGAGAGTTGATAGCAGTCAAGTTTTTTATGCTTCGAAAGTTGCGGGAAGTAAGCAACTAGTATTTTGCGTGAAATCGGACACTTCTGGCTTGAGTGACATACAACATTCTCCAGAGCAAATAAGGGGGTCAACAGCACATCGGATAGGGCGTGCTGGATAAATAACCCAAGTTGCTTGGAAAACCATACCTAGAAATATGGATTAGGAAAATGGGCTAATCAGCCAAAACGCGTGCGAGGCTGGAGACCGGCCGAACGTAGGTGTCGTAAGTCCTTGTCACTTTGCATGGATCATCTTGTCCAGGGTACACTTCCCGAACACGCCCAATTGGCCAAATTGCGCATGGAGATAAAGTTGAGTCAATAAATCAGAAAACTGCGCAAACAGGAAAGAGCCGTGGGAAGAATTTATTTGCACAATTTACTAAAAGGCTAATCTGGTTCAAGTTGCAGTCTCACACGCAATCAAAAACTTATTTTGGAAGCGATGTGCTAAAACTATTTGCTTTTAGCGGCATTATAACAAAAAGAGCATATCTTTGCACAAAAGGAACTGTCAGCAGCTTTCATACCAAATTATTGTTAAATGGCTCTCAGAAGAAGATTGCGGCAATTATATTAGTCATGTGGTCTACTTTTATGCGATTTTACGGCTAAGGAATTTAACTTTTTTCGTCAAAAATGTGATAAAATGGTAGTGCTCGCAGGGCATTAACTGCCCCAGAATCAAATGACTTGAGTACAAATCTAGACAATTCAGAAGAATTTTTTGCCCCGGAAAACCTCACCTCAAAAACTCGAATCAATTCGTCCGAGAAATTGTATCTTTCATCGTTTGTCAAGGGCACACTTCCAGAACGTCCAGGAGGCTGAATTGCACATCGAGATATAGTTGAGTCCTTGAATAAAAAACTGCGCTAACAGAAAGAGACGTGCAAGAAATTGCTTGCACAATTTCCCAAAAGGCTATCATTTATGAAGACAGTTAAGAAAGTGGTTCGTGTGTCAGTCTCACATAATATTTAAAATATTTTTTGGAAGCGAAGTGCCAAAACTTACTTGCGTTCACAAGAATTTTTCTAAGAGAAGAATTTTTTTGCTCAAAATCGGCAAAACTTGAAAAGTGACGGTTCATCGATAGAAATCTGAGCTGAAAATTCAAATTGATTATTTAAACAGCCTTTATCAATCTGACGTCGTTTGTTTCCAGAGCCAGAGCCATAGATAAATTGAAAAAGGTTTGGTTGTTTAATGGCTCTCAGAATTAGATTTTGTTATTTATGTTAGTCATTCGGTCTCATTTTATGCGTTTTATCGTTTCAGCAATTTAACTTTTTGTCCTCATAAACGGGATAAAAAGATAGCGCTCAGAGGGCATTGTGCCCCAGAGTCAAATGACTCTAGTATTAATCTAGGCAAAAGCGATGAATTTTGGCCGCGAAAAGCCTTACCTCAAAAAAATCAAATAATTCTTCCGGGAATTTATGTCTTTCACAGCACTGCTTGATAAAAAGTAGGGGCGCGTTGCGGTGAAAATTATTTTTATATCGTTTTTCACCGCAATTCATCGTCGACCTCGTGTTGTAATGAATTCGTTTTTCCCTCAAAATCTCATCACTTTGATTGTCATTTGCAAAAACCTCATTTTTTATAATGCTTATCATTTCAATTTGGAATCACAGAACATTTTTTGTATTTTTTTTTGAAGAAGTAGTGAAAATAAATTAAACGATAGCATTGTTTTCACAATCTTGATAGAGAAATCCAAGACTTTTTTGGTTTTAGCGGAAAGTATGAAACTGGCCCCAGCTCGATAGATAGCAAATTCTATCGATAAAAAAGATTCAAATTCGATTATTGCACGTTTGTTCACAAAATTGAAAAAAATAGAATGCTTAATTTAGTGAAAAATAACAGTCAGATGATTTGCGAAGAACTAACAAATACACTGCTTTAAATTGTACTGTTTTCAAATCAGTTATTTCAACGAAATATTGCTGACTGAGCACAAAACGAGTTAACGATACAGCACAATCTGAAAAAGCAATTCTCAAAATAAGAGAAGAATTTTTTGCTCAGAATAGGCAAAACTTGAAAAGTATCGGTTCATCAATAGAAATCAGAGTTAAAAAAATTCAAACTGGTTATTAAAACAAACAATCTGACGCTATTTATTTTCAGAGCCTTAGATAATATGAAAAAGGTTTAGAAATGTTTCAGCACCTAAGAATTAAACTTTGAGAATTAATTAAATGTTTAATTAATTTCAATGCAACAAAAACTCGCACTTTATAAATTTTTATAATTTTCATAAAAGATGCAGAGTAATTCTCTTTTTCAAAAGATGCAGATAATTGTTTTATTAGTTTTGGTACTGTTGGCGTCCATTCATGCAGATGGCGCAGTGGAAGGTGAAGGGGTTCATTTCCTTGTGCGTTCATTTCGGTCTGGACATATCAACTTTCTGTCTGGGACCTCAGCCTGGGCGTTGCCTTTTTGGAGGATTTCCGGTAAAAAATCACCGTTAAAAAATCTCAAGCCATACAAAAATTCAACCCATTCATCGAGCTAAGAGATGAGGGCATTTTGTGGTGAAAAATATATTATCTTTTTACCGCTATTCACCGCAATTGTTACATTAATTTTTTGACAAAACCTGGACCCCGGATTGGACCCAAAAATCAGAACTAATATCCCAAAAGCCTGTTTTTTAACTAACGCCGAAAAGTGACAATTTTTCTTTACTTTTATCCACGCTTAATGTCATTGTTGAACATTATGTCATTAGTAACAGTGTCCATCATATCAGTCGTATCACCTTTCATCAATCTGTTAACAATTAACGCATCAATTTGAAGGAAAAGAAAGAGCGCTCAAATGATTTTTATTGCAAAAGTCCTTAGCACTTCCAATGGCGGATAAGGAAGATTTGAAAATTCGCTACCAAGATTATATCCGTATCAAGTCTTAGGGAACAATTACAAAAATGATCAATAAAATTTTTGGATGATAGAACTTCATTGGCAGTTTAACTGTTGAAGTTTGTTGCTCTAACGGTGAAAATTAGAGACAAAAATTAAAATTGTTCAGTACTGTCCACAATCAAGGTATCAAATTTGACAGCGAGAAAAAATCTGATTTGCAGACTCGCTCTAAATATGCTGACAAGCAACAACTTCAAAAGAATTGATTTTTTTAAATCAAAGCTCACCGTGGATAAAATGAGCCCCTCTAAATGCTTCAGTAACTGATATGACTTGTTTTGAGAATTCATCAGTACTGATTTACTATCGCCGCTTAAACGGGTGTACTACAAAGAATCAGTTTTGAAGGTTAATCATCTCTTTCGACTATCAATTTAGACTATAAAAATACTGCACATCACACAATAATTAATCTCTTTATAAATACTCACCTAAGTAGAAGGATAAGCAAATCGAAGGCTAGAATATATGCCCTAGACCTATTTTGTGTTGTAGGTATGTTGGGAGTTAGATTGTGGGAATAAAAATAATGATTTTTAAAGTCTGTACATATATGAACATGCTTCTCACATACCGTAATATGCTTGATGAATTGTTGGATTGTGTCCTCGAGTGTAATGGGTCACCCCGTACCTTACTCTGAGGCAAAATCAGTACTGAGTCAGAGTCTAATTCAGGTCACATTTTGCACTGAATTTGTCTGTTTCAGAGCTAATTCAGTGATTCATTCTTAATTATCTTCTGATTCAGAAGTATATTGAATTCTTTTTGTTTTATAGTTATGAAAAAAACCGTTGTCTTACGCCGTTGTTTATTGTTATCCCTAGTACCTAACTCCGAGTGCGTTCCAGTACTCGGTCAGTATAAATGCAATTCCTCGTCATTACTGAATCATTGATTTTAATAGACTATTATAAAACAACCTCTACTTACTGGTTTCCCGGGTCGAGGTTTTTGGGTAAATTTTTTCTTACAAAAATTCACCGCGAAATTCACGCGCATTTGCTTTTCAACGTTTACTCAATCTCATTTAACTTCACAAGAATTATCAGCGAGCACAGTGACAGTTGGCGCAGTGGAATAAGAAGTTGAAGGCAAGCAGGAGGTCAGAGGTTCAAACCGTTTTAAGGAAGTTTGTTTTTTTTTGCAAAAATACTGAGAACGAAGTGAGAATAAATATTTAACCGCGTTTCACCGCATTCAACTTGAAAAGATGTAAAAAAAAACGCGGTGAAATTTTTTTCACCGCTTTTCACTGCATTTCTTGCGAAAATTTACCGCCAAACCTCGACCCGGTTTACAGTGAGACGGTTTCGAATTGCCATATTGACCGTGATTTAAGTTAGAATCAACCCTGTTTTTCTTTGTAAAATTCATTGTGTCCTTTAAAAAATCTGATATAGGTGTGTAGCTGATGAGTCTGAAATGATTTTAATTCGTTATCGCTTAGGCGTCTGCCTGAGTCAGTTTCTGCGGTGAAAAACTGTCGCTCTTGTTAAGTTTTCTGGAGAAACTATTGATGGTTCATTGAACAACTTCCATTAATATCAGCGATTTCCTCAAAATACCTACGCTGCAAAGTCAAGTTGATATGAAAAGTTGATAATCTAGTCGAAGTTGGCGATTTTAGGTATAGTTTCATTTTTAAAATCGGCTAATTAAACCAGCATGGAGACGGTGTCGAAGCCATTAAAATCATAATCCAATATGCCGATGAAAACAACAAAGCCAATAAGATGAGGACGAGAAAACGAACATCAAAAAAGGAAAATGTCCAAAATGTGAAAATCGAATTCTTTTGCAAAAATAGTATCAAACCAGTTAAACCATTACTTAAAACTTAAAACAGCAGTAAAAGTTATTTTTCAATCCATTAAAAAGACGACAAGACCTGTCTTTGCTCACCTTGAGCTACAAGTTGACAAAATAGGAGAAAAAAGAAGCAAATCTCAATAATCAAATGTTTATTTTGAAAACAAGTACTTTTAAATGTCAAAACGACCATAAGATTTTGACTAAAAAAACCGGATAAGTTTACATGAAACTCCCCAGGAATCCAATCGAACTGGCGTTAGAAAGTCTTGATTTAAATTGTTTTGTTTAGTAATTACCATTTAAATCACAGAAACGAAAAGTTAAAAACAAACAACGAGTGATTAATATTAATTTTGGACTATAAAAAACTACGATTAGACCAAATTTAGCCTTGCTATTGCTGTTTATATATCAGGAACACGTAGTTGTTTCATTTTTTGGATTTTGGATATACACAATTCGACAAACAATTCAATTCATCAAAAATAATGATAATTATCGAATTAAATTAGCAAATAAAAGCCGGCAAAGTTTTAATTCAACAACACTCAAAAGAGGCGCAATTAAAACTAGTTAGTGTCAGCAGTTGTTATGTGTGTTAATTCGACAAATTTAAACAAAGTTGATTACATAAATTTTTTTGTGCCATTTTTGTTTCAAAAACACTGATTATTGAAAAATTTAGGAAGAGTTCTAGCAATAGCTCAACAGCACGCTTTAATACTTAGAGAGAGATGAAGCCAAAATTGCTATCGATAACAATTACAAGATGTTTTTAGGCAAAATTGGCAAAAATATGCTGAACAGTTTGGAAAATGTGCAAAAACAACAAAAATCAGTCAAACATTCACGAAATTATAAACCACGATAACACCGTGGAAATAAATTAAATTAAAAATCTTTCTTATTATATTTTCTAAGCTGGACGGGCTTTCTAATAATACCACTCACAACAAAGAAAAACTCATTTCAGTATAAAATGGGTTGAAACAAAAAGATTTTGTTTGTATCATTATTTTTAAACCAGAAACAGGTATAGCCAGCGAGGTTTTTAAAAATTAAATAGCTGTAAAAGCTATCTGTAGTGTTGTTTCAACAGGCTGAACTTGCTAAAACTACTTTGGCTACAAAACGCACATTTTGCGCCAGGAAACTTACTTTCTTCTCTATTCTCCACCAAGCTTTTTAGAAAAGTGTTTGGAAGCCCAATTAGAATTTATTTTTTTCTCATATGTTTTTTAAAATAATTTATGATAGCTAACGAATGTTTCTATCTGCATATACCCTCAATATACATTTTCTGCATACACCTCAATAAACAGCAAATTTGAGGTCTCAATAGGCGTCGGCAATTCTGAGCTATAGTTGTTTTGGCTTCCTTTGAATATATTCTAACATATACTTATCTTCCGCTTAGAGCACAGCAAAATATTTTTAATTTATCTCAACAAAGTTAAGAGATTTCCTCATAAGTTTTCCCTCTGTTCCTGTCAAATGTTCCTGAATTGAGAGATTAATCACGTGTGTGTTATCCCGTTTCCTTTTTATATGACATTTGCAGAAACACAATTGAAAAGTTTACTGCTGTTGAGGAAAATGAACAAATGCTTTCCTATTTGTGATTCAGTTTGCCGCTTTTATTAATTTGGGTTTCATTAACTTTTTGCCGTATATTTTATCTTCTCTGGACAAAACTAATAACTGCACCCACTCTCTTATTCTTTATTCACTGAAAACTAGAAAAGTAGAGCAACAAAAAATAATTTGTTTCATCAACAAAATTTGTACAATGTCGTGGTCTGTTTCGAGTACTCTTAAAATTACACAACTTAAATCGCACAACTTCATTCAAAGGAGAAACTGTTGACTTTAGTTTGTGAGTTGAATTCATTTTTGCATTCTATATTCTGTTTCGAAAGTACCCTGGGAGGATGCAAGTTGATGATGGACGTTCACTGTAAAATACAATTACTTATAACTGAATTAATATACACTATGGTACCAAAAAGCTACGTACACCTAAAGATTTTTGAAAAGCAATACAAACATCAAATAATATAACATTTTGAGTTCAAATTTGTTCTCGTATAAGGTGGCATTACACCTTTAGCTTTTTCAACGCCTAGTAGACGGTTTGTACAGTTTTCATACAGGTTTCACACGACGTCTGCGTTAATTTTTTTCCAAATTCCATACATTTTTTCTTCTAAACTTTCCCGAAAAACAGTCTGTTTTCGTAATCGTTGCTTCAAAACCGCCCATAAATTTTCAATAGGAATGAGATCTGGACTGTATGCTGGCCATTCCAGTATCTTTCAATCGTTTTCTTAGAAAAAAATGCCGATATCTTCAATTTATGCTCAAGAGCATTATCTTGTTGAAAAATAATGTCCAGGAAATGCATTTTTCGTCGTAAATTTTCAAAATTTCCAAATAACCGACAACCTTTAGCTTGTTTGGACACTTAAAAAACAATTTCCGTCCATCTGATCGCATAGAACCTCAAAACATAAGTGATCATTTGTCCGAACTCAAATGTTTTTTTTTGGAGAAATCTCGTTCCATTTCTTCTAATAACTCTAACAATTCCATCGCTGGAGACGCGAACCCTAGTTTCACGAAAACACTTGCTTTTCTTCTCCAAACTGAATTTTTTTGCAGCATTTCTTGAAAAAACGACATCTTTTTGACAATTCGTCTAAGTGTACCTCTGGAATTTGTATCGAAGCAAGAGAAGGTGTTATGAGCCACTCTAATGCGCTCCAGTGAGGTTTTGAGAGTATTCAAAACATCAGTAACTAACTTTTTTTCTGACCTTTTTGACATTTCTGGGGGTCTTCTGCTCGATTTTTGGGCCTCGAAACTGTTTTGTTTTTCAACACAAGTTTGTTTTCATACTGTGAACTGGATCTAGATATCAAGTTGAGTTGCTTTTGTATTTTAAACCATGAAAATCCGATATCTCGTGGCGTAACAACTTGGCAAACTGTGAAAGAACAAAGCGGTTTAACCATCTTTTCTGCTTAAGCGGAGAAAGTGAGAATGAAATTTCTCGTAAAACTTCTAAATTTCACACCTATTTTCACGCTTTAGCGCAAATCATGCCTTTGAGGCACGACTCATGCTTTAAAAGCAGGAATCATGCTGTACGTAGCTTTTTGGTACCATAGTGTAGATTAAAACGCTGTGCTTGGTATGTAACAATTAGTCTGTCAACTTTCACCTTTTCAGTTGAGCTGAATTTCTATATATTTTAAATTATGTTTCTGTCATTACAAGCGCCTACGGGTATCAAATATTTACTTATACTTTTATTGCTAAATTTTACTACTACCATCTTAATAGACTGTGAAAATGACTGCTCCTTACAAACTGCCTACTTTTTTGTTTTCCATCATGGGCGCGGACATCAAAATGTGGAAACTACTATTTACAATTTTTCAAATTTGTTGAAAGTAAATACCACACTTTACTCGTCATTAGTTTTTACATCATCAGGAAGCACATTTCACTCTGAGACGGACTGAGTGTGATCGCCACTTTTGATTTAAGCCGACTCAACATGTAAAGTGTTAATTGCAGAATACAATCGCTCAATTTTGTAAGCCAAATAGAATTTAGAATGTAGTGAATATGGGGTATAATCTGGGGTCAGTTAACTGCAATTACCTTCGCGATTTCAGAAAAATTTCAAACTAGAATTAAGCTCGGTTTAAGCTAAAAGTTTATTTGGTTTCTTTTCAAAGTGGATTTTAACTCTGTAGAACGTAATTACGCCGAAAGAAATCAATTAGCACATTTAAGTAAAAGTAGTTTTTAGGGTGCAAGTTTGATACTGCAATTATGAACTTGAGCGTCATTTGTAATAAGCAGTGTCTATACGACACATGTAAAAGCTTGTGATGCTTGAACTTCAGAACAAAATCATTTGCTTCAATAATTCTCTCATTAAATATCACAAAGGTCGCCTCTTTGAAATATGATGTTAGCTGCTATAACAAGCACACATATGTTACACGCCGAACGTCTGCAGTGTCTGTATTACACAAGTTAGTACCATCTCCTTAATTTAGTTCAAATGCCTTTATTTTAACTTTGATTGATGTATCAAGATTCATAGTTGCCCTTCAAATTTATTGTTAAGTTAAAACTCTATATTTGTATCTATGAACTCAGTAAAAAACTGTAGTTCGGGAATTCAAATCAATCTATCAAGTGTAAGCAACACATTAACGATCAATGCCACAAGTGAAATTTAGACGGCAAGATTTTTTGATGGTCATTTAACAGGTTGTTTCGTCTGATGTTATTGACGTCAAATCAGTTCGTATTCATTCAACAAGTGTCTAGAAAACCTAAAAATATTAAGCCGAAAACCAGATTAATTGATACATATCGTGGTTATATTTACTTAGAATTAGGTTAAATGAACCTTTTCGGAACTTTCTATGTATATTAGAACGTATTTAATTCATTTGGAACGATTTATATGCCTATTTGTTTTTTAGAAATACTCGATTCTGATTGGTTAATATTATTTGTTCATTTACAACGTAACATCCTCCGTGACTACGGAAGACGATGTTACTACGTAACTACGGAAGAAGATGTTGGGTAAACTGGCACAAGTTTTACATGCAGGCGGACGAGTGAACCGGTCGACGTGCGCAAAACGGCAGAGCGCGCGACGCTATCGGTGCCGTAACGGAGTTCCACAATCCGAGCGGTTGGGTAGTAACCCCTAGGTTTGGTTTCCTCAACTATCCAAACTAAGTCACCGGTCTTAAGCTGTTGCTCGGCAGGCGTCTGCCACTTAGAGCGTCGGTTCAGCATCGGTACGTACTCTCTGATCCAACGGGACCAGATCGCATTAGCGTACGACTGCGCACGAGCGTAACGTTTGCGATGGTCAAACTCATTATTGTCAACAACAGACGGAATACCGGTAGAGTATTCTCATAAAAGAAAGTGGTTAGGTGTTATTGCGATCAAATCGCACGTATCAACGCTTACGTGCGTTAAAGGACGAATTGAGGGCATTCTCCAAGAGACAAAAGGTAGTATGCAGTACCTCATCCGTGAGGCGACGCGTGCCAAGAATAGCATACAACACGCGCTTGTTGAAGCTGCGTACCAACCTCTCCCAGATACCACATTGATGTGGTGCGCTGGGTGGATTGAACCTCCACTTTATACCTTTGTGAGCGAGCTCAGCTGCAATGTTGACAGCGTTCCACTTTTCAATTTTTTCTCTGAGTTCTTCCTCTGCTCCAAAAAAGTTAGTGCCATTGTCTGATCCAATCATGGCAGGTGTACCCCTACGTGACACAAACCGCTCAACACCCATAACACAAGAACTGGTGTCCATGGAAGTAAATATCTCGACATGGAAAGCGCGAGTAGTGAGACCGGCGTAGACGGAGCCCCAGTTTTTCTCAGTAGTACGTCGGACAGTAACATAGAATGGCCCAAAGTAGTCAACGCCAGTGTTCGCGAAGGGAGGAGACTGGTAAGTAAGTTTCTCCTTAGGCAAGTCAGACATGATTGTTTGCATAGTTAAAGCTTGGAAATCTCGGCATCTCAGGCAGTGTGCTTTGATGGAACGCAAAGATGATCTTAGTTTCAGCACTGTATAGTGTTCTCGCACAATTTATCTAAGATATTCAACGCCTTGATGATAATGCTTTACGTGCGTGTGTTCACGGAACAGTTTTACAAACGCCCAACTTCAATTAACAGCTTGATGCGGCCGAGAAACGGATTAGCCCATTTGGACTGATAAACGGTGATTGTGGAGCAATTCAGCTACTCCGTTTAACGAATTTATTGTCAAGAAGATCTTTTCTTCCGGTTTCAAAAGACTCTCCTTGCACCAAGTACTGTAGATGACGCTTGGCATCGTCAAGCTCAGTAGGTTCAGCAATGCTACCATCAAGTTTACGGTAGCCGGCATATTTCGTCAAAAGCCGGAGAACATATGCGGCAATGCGCAAGTACTTTTGATAAGAACTAAACTTATCAAACGGAAATATTGAAGGAACGGGAGTTATCTGTTTTTTGACAGAAGTAGTCAGAGATACAGCGTCTTCTATAGTGACTGCTTGGTTGACGCCAAGTTTGATGTTATTAATGACGTCTTTGTTCGGTACGAAAGAGAAACGTGAATTAGTTACGAAATAAGGACCTTTGAAGGAACTTCAGCGGACATTCCACGCGTGCCAATGTCAGCGGGATTATCCTTAATTGCGACGTGGTTCCATTGGTCAACGCTGTTATACTCCGAAATTTCACAAACGCGGTTTGCAACAAAGATTGGTTGCTTTTCATTAGAGTTTATCCACTGAAGAACGGTCGTGCTGTCTGTCCACATGAATACTTGGTTAACAGTTACAGTAAGTGCCTGAATAATTTCGTTCTTCAGCCGAGCAGCAAGTAGGGCTGCTTGCAACTCCACTCTTGGGACAGTCATTACTTTCATTGGCGCCATGCGAGCTTTCCCCAAAACAAATGCAAGCTCTGTTTTTACCTTGCCCGTAGGAGTTGTTACTCGGTCAAGAAGAAATTCCACGGCACTAAAAATATCCTGGGAAGTGTCACCGAACATTTGCAATTCTACATTATCAAAAGTGTCCAGTAAAATACCTTCGAGGAATTTTGATGTTTTCAAGCTTTGGTAAGTCCGCACTCCAAACCAAAAATCTTTGAACAATGTCCTGTTGGAGGTCGTCATCTCATTGCTGTCCTGTGACACGCCAGATGTCCTTTAAGAACAGTCGCGCACCGACAGTAAACGGTGCGGCAAGACCAATGGGGTCAAAGACTTTCGAGACAAGACTTAGGACAAAGCGCTGCGTGAGGGACTTGGTAATAGCGCAGCTTGTACCCTTACTAACAACTAAAGTGTCATTAGTGTGGTCCCACTTTAGCCCAGGCAAGTGCGATGAATACTCTTGGCATGAAACAATAACCTTGGGCTCAGTAGATTGAGGAGAACCATCAATTCTATCGGCCAGATTTGGTACATTACTTACAAACTTTGTAAGCTTGAACCCACCGAGATGGAGAAGATGTACCAATTTCTTCGATCTATTGATGGCTTTCTCAGGAGACTCCACTGAGTCAAGGCAATCGTCCATGTAAAAGTTTTCAAGGACGGCTTTTGCAGCTTCGGGGTAAAACTTGGCCTTGTCTCTTGTAGTGCGGTAGTGCGTTGTAATGCATAGTTGGCGCATGTAGGCGAGTCTTTAGCCACAAATATGTGGCGCGTATATTGATACACTACAACGTTAGTTGTGGGGTCCTCCCGCCACAGAAAGCGAAGTGATGGTTGATCTGATGGTAATACGCCAACCTGTTGAAACATTCCTTCGATGTCGGCAGAGACGGCATATGGATGTTGTCGGAAGCTTTTCGAGCAGATCAGGGCCAGTGAGCAAAGATTTATTTAGTGAGGCACCATGAAATTTTGCTGCTCTATTGAGCACCCTACGCACCTTACCCGGTTTGTTCGGGTTTAAAACCGGATGGTGGGGGAGGTACCACTCTTTGTCGTACCGGTTCTCAACCTTGTGAGCGTCCGGAACCTCAATTACATACCCCTTATTTAGATCATCGTTGGTGGTACTAGTATATTTCTCCCTAAGGTCTTCATCCTTGGCCAATCGTTTTTCGAGAGACTTTAGTTGCATAGGCGAGGAAAAGTAATTATTTGGGAGCTGGGTGTTATCTGCTGCCCACAGCATTCCGACATCCTATCTCAGGCCATTGTGTATGGTGGTACTCTCAAGGATTTCGTGGGTCCTTGCGTCTGCTGCAGATCTTGAGTCGACCTGCTTGTTTGCCCCGAATGATTCAATGTCGTACCATGACTTTACTTGACTTGCTTACTGATTGTCATTTTCGGTATTCACTTTAAAGCACGTTGAGGTTAAGCAAGAACTAAATGTTAACGGACCGCTTAAGACCCAACCTATGGGTAAGCGTACGGCAACGGGTAAACGCTTCTCATTGGCAGAGAAGTTTTCTAACCGGCGGATGGCATGATAGACATCTTGTCCGAGTATCATCTCAATGTCTTTATAGGAATATGTCACTGGATCTAGGACTGCTAAGTGTGGGTAAGTCTCTTGCAGGGCCTGTACATTATTTATATCAGAGCCGACGTTCAGACTCTCTTTAACGAAAGGATTGATGGTAAATGGTTCGAAATCCTGATGTTCTTTTGGTTTCACAGTAACTTCAACAATCCTAGTGTCAACTACTTCTTCGGTATTAAAACACTTGACAGTTAGCTTTAGTGCTTTACCGTGCAAACCGAGTCTATATGCAAGACAACGGCCACCCAAGAGTTACTGCAGGCAGTATCACACAAATAAAGCCTTGGTATCTAAACCGGACGAATTGACCAACTGCAATTCCGTCACCTGAAGGAGCCCCTTAACATCAGTAACAGATGACATTGTTGTGGTCTTATTAGGAGTTGACTAGAAGTTGCTTTACTTTGACCTGTGTTGCCAGAAGCATGAATGTTATTGGAATTTGTGGACTGTTTTGTTGGAAAAACCCTATCTGCTCCATGCAATGATGTGTTATGCGAACTATTGCACCCTTCTGCTCGGCACTTTCTTTGTTGATGGCACTGGCGGAATGTGTGCTTGGCCCGTAAGCACGAAAAGCAAAATTTGTTATCCGCCAACAACTTAGCTCTGTGGGTTGGAGTATTTTCCTTGAAAACTCGACACTCCCATAGCCGGTGGTTACCTTTGCATACAATGCAGCGAGAGTAAATGTTTTTGAAAGAAGACGCCATTTGCCTCTTTGTTTCTCTCTGTTATGAATTTGATGCAAACACTTTTGAAGCTGTTTTGGTCTTGGTTACTGAAGTGCTGTTCTCTTCAGGTTTTGCCTTGGTTTCGCTTTGTTTCATGGGCCTGAGACTTTTATTTAAGCCTATCGTTAAAGTCAAGGAGGATAGGCTTGACCCAGTGCTTCTTAACCCTAAAGAGCGACCACGACTCTTTCATATTTGGTGGTAACTTTTGTACCGCTTGGTTAAGTAGGGAAGCGCTTTTCAAGTCAGCATCATATGATAGTGACTTGAAAACCCCAACGAGGCTGGATATGGCTGCAGAATAGTTAATGATGTTATCACTATTGTGCATTTTAAGAGACGGAAAATTGCTTAGTTTATCCAAGTGCGCACTTACGACTGCCTGCTGGCCTAATTTACGTTCTAAAGTCCTTAGTGCATCCGTGTACATTAAACCACAGTCAGCAAACTCGGCGATTGCAATCTTTGCTTTACCGGTGACGAGTGGTTTAAGGTATGTCAATTTAACGTCATCAGTAAGCGACTGCGAGTCAATCGCGCTTTTGAATTGACCATACCACTCATGCCACTGTAATGGATCGCCATTATATTGAGCAAGTTTCCATTCTGGCAAGGGGTCGTTTTTCTTGCTGGTTACTGCATCAGCCAATTCCCTAATCAATGCCGCATTGTCCGGTATCGGATGGGCAGGTGCTGACACCTGCGGACCACTCCAACTCAACGGAGTGGGCCCAACATAAGGGTATGTTGGCTGAAAAACCGGAGTAACTAGACCAGGTACAACATTACTAGTAGTTGCGATCGGTTTTTCCTGTTGTGTGCCGTATGGTGATTGCATATCAATCAAAAGGGGGTGAATCCGATTATATTTGTTGCGGAACATTCGTAACTGATAGTGCGATGTGTGCCTGTACATTTGGAGCAACATTATTTACGGTAGTAATGTCTTGGTTGACTAATGACGGTCTTTGATGTTGAAAACGCCAATGACTCATATTTGGCACAAAGTGTTGGTCAAGAGAGATATTGGGAATATTTGGGACAGGAGGAGCTACGGAACGTACAAATTTTTGTACTTGGTTAGTATTGTTTTGAAAAGTGTTGTGGACGAAAGGCTGATTAATCAAAGGGGCGTGTGGGATGGGAGCATTGAGGTTAGGTGCGAAAACTGGGTTCGGAATGGGAAAGTCATTAGGATGAGCGGGTTCGGAGTTGTGCTGTTGAGTGTTTGGACTTGGTGGGGCGCTTGGGTGCAAGGGAACGTTTATTGCGGGGGCTGGATGATTTGTTGTCGAAAAAGGAGGAAGAGTGGCGCTTGGTGTTCTGGGAACAAAATTAGTTTGTTGTCGGGAGCATATACGCTGGGCCGAAATATTTTTGGGCAGACTTGATGTTTCAGGTCCCCTGGATTCTGAAATTTGAAGTTGTGCGTGTGGAAAGAAATCGGACGAATTATTTTGATTTATTTGTGGTCGAACGGGCTCTTGAATGGGTGGTGAAGAAGCCCCTGGGGCGTGTACAGAAAGCGGGTGACTATCTGCGGTTCCTTGGTTTGTTATGCTTGGAAGCACCGTGCCTTGTTGGCCTGTTTGATTCATTTGCGCCCGTAGGTGCGCCTGGTACAACGCCTGTGGGTTAACAGAAGCCAAAAATTTTCAGGTGGAGTGTAATAGGGATCGAGTTGCTCTAAGGTCTCATTGCTTAAAATGCAATTGCCTCAACAATCTTTTGGAATAGAATGCCTTGAAATTTCAGTGTTATGATCTTCCACTGTTTTGCCGTTGTTGTAACTAGGACATTCTGGAGGGTCAATCGTAACCTCTGGTTCGCTAGTTTTCTCCTCATTGTTGAAACTTAAAGCAAATGAGATGTTGATCCGGTCTTGGACAGCCTTTTCACTTCTCATTGAGCTCCTAGCACTTGCAGTTGTT
The DNA here is from genome assembly GCF_964194025.1 of Convolutriloba macropyga. NCBI lineage: Eukaryota > Metazoa > Xenacoelomorpha > Acoela > Convolutidae > Convolutriloba > Convolutriloba macropyga. The sequence continues at coordinate 46,277,551 of NC_134468.1, read as the reverse complement.
TCAGATTGGCTACCTTTAGAAACGGCGTCCAGCAATTCAAATTCCTGCAGAGTTGCCTCTGCCACCCTTTTCCTGTTGTTTTCCTCTTGTTCACCTAGTTCCAATTGCTTTTTCTGTTTAGCGAGGCGAATGGCTGCTTCATTCTGTTTTCAATTTCCTCGCGCTTCTTTTTAGCAATTAAGTAATCATGTTTACGCTGACTAGATGTTTTTGAAGAGGCCAATAATTGAGGGATGTCTAAAACAAATGGAAGCCCTTGGTTCCTGGAACTCGCTCACTTTATCATCAGCAGAGTTGATGTAGTTTCGTGCTGAAATGAGGATCTTGTCGTTCTTAGTTGTCATGGCTTCCAAGTAAAGCTCTAATGAAGGAACAAGTGCACTTGGATCCTCCGTTTTTCCAGCAAATGCAATCAGGTCCTCATTTTTGTCTACAACAGCCATAAATGCTTCGTTGCCTTTTGTTAGTAAGCGTTCAACTTTCACTCGCCTACTTTGGCTTTTTATACAATGAAGGATATCTTCATGCATAGCACGCAATTCAGCTTCACGCTTTGACCTGGCAGCGTACAACTTTTTGACTTTTTGATCAAGACTATGGGACACCACGATGTTATTATTTCCAAAGACCAGCAAAACTACCACTGCAAATGGTTATCTATTACATGCACACTCCAAACAAACCAAATCCACTCAAAACAAACCCAACGGAATAGTAACCAAACATAGCACACTGTAGACAGTCTGTAAAACAAACCGCCCAAAGAGCAGAAAAGGTCGTCGAGCACACAGTGCCCGATAAAAATAGAAATGTAGTGCTGAACGCTATGCGCTCAACGCGGTGGGAGACGAAGGACGAACAGGAAGTTGAGCAAGCACTGCGCGACGAAACGAAAACGTTACAGACGGGAAGTCGAGCGAGCAACGCGCGACGCAACGGAAATGGGATAGACGAGAAGTGGAGCGAGCAGATCGCGACGGAACGGAAATGGGACGGATGGGAAATCGAGCGAAAAAAGCGCAACGCAACAAAACGGGACGGTGGGGAAAGAACGGGCGGAAATGAGGTCGGAAAGAACTATGTTAGCAGACCACAGCAGAAACTCAACCAAACAACATAGCCGTAACTCCAGAACAAACTTAAGTCACACCCTAGGAAGAAGGAGAAAAGCTACTGCTAGACAATCTAGCATAGTTCATTATGGGGCTTAAAATAACAACAAATTATTTTACGGCAATGCAGTAGTACACTAAAAGGATGAAATGATCGAGAAATTTACTAGCCGTAACTCCAGAATAAACTTAAGTCACATCCTAGCAAAACCCAAACCACAACAAACAATCAGCATACTAGCGGTATTAAACAAACTAGACCAGACCAACTAGCAATCATACAGGTACACACAAACATACAGCAGCAAAATCAATATACTACAACAGGAGGGCTAGTAAATTTGTAAAGTTGAAATGTCAAAAGACAAACCAGCCGTAACTCGAGAATAAACCTAAGTCACACCCTAGAAACCTATAAGACCTAAACAACAAACCAGCATACTAGCATACACAACATACTGCAGCGAAAACAACAACATCATATGACATACTACATCAAAATCCGGAAAAAAAGCGGAGGAAAAAGAAAAGTTGATTTTGGAGAGCAACGTTATTGAAAAAACGGAACACGGAGAATTGAAAAGTTAAGGGACGAATGGGACGGGGACAAAAAGGTACATAAACGAGCGACGAGAAAATTTATGGAAACTCAATAATTTTTTGTAGGACGCAGGTTGTAAAAATACTCCTAACTTTTTCTGTGTATTGAGTTTCACTCAATAAACGAACCTTCTGAACTTTCTTGCTGACAAATTTGTCATAATTTTAAGCTTTTGTTCAATTTTTCTCTATTTTCGGTCATTTTTTTGCAATTTCTTGAATACTGACCGGTAATCCACTGAACTGGACAATTTTATGCTCGAAAATACGGTTTATCAGTATTCGGTGCTAATTTTCTAATTTTTTTGAATTGCCTCAAAATTGACCAAAAATTTTCAAAATTAAACAATTTAGCAATATTTTCTCTCAATATTCTCTATATCAGAGGTTATTTTTTGATAGACGAACCGACTGTATCAATTTTCTCGAATTTTTTTGTAAATCTACCAAAAATTTTCAAAATGGATGTTTTTTCTTCTCTAAAATTGTTTTTTGTGGGCCCCTTTACCAATGTTTTCTACAAATATTCGTTTCATTGTACTAACCTATTGTCCAAAAAAATTTTCACGGGTTGGGTTTCTTGCCGTCTAAATTCAAAAGGAAAAACATTTACTTCAATATAGCTGGCGAAAATTTTGTCTTTTTTGTAGAATGCACGAAATAACAGGGCAATGTTGATAGTAAAACCTCCAACACTGGCAAAAATTTCCAGAAAAGTGAAATTAGTTCCAACTCCCAACGTCTGAAGTTAGAGTTTGAACTCCCAACGTCTGCGATAGGTTGCCAATTGAAGATTGGAGTACTAGGACAATTCTTCTAGTCTAATTCGTTTTCTTCTGACGTTGCTGAATTTGAGTTACTTTGCAACAACAGAGAAGCAAACAAGCCACACTTATCTTGCGTTTCTTGAGATTGCGTTGATCAAACAGCAAACCACAACACCATGTGTCATTTACGACGACGAATGTTTGAGATTGCGACAGGTTACCGTGGTTATGATGAGGTTGACACTGTTCCCGAGTTCAGTGTTGTTTATGTGGTAATGAATGAGATATCAGAGTTTATATGGTCCCAGGCCGCGGCACCATATAAACTCTAGTAGTAGAGATAAAAAACTGTAGTTAAAAAACGTAAAAAAAACTGTAGTTCGGGAATTCAGTTCAATCTATCAAGTGTAAGCAACGCATAGGTATTAACGATCAATGCCAAAAATGAAACTTTGATGGCAAGATTTTTTGATGCTCAATTAACAGGTTTTTTCGTCTGATGTCATCGACGTCAAATCAGTTCGTATTTATTCAAAAAAGCGTCTAGAAAACCTAAAAAATATTAAGCCGAAAACCAGCTAAATTGATACATATCGTGGTTATATTTATTTAGATTTAGGTTAAATGAACTTTTTCGGAACTTTCCATGTATATTAGAACCTATTTAATTTATTTAGAACGATTTTGATGCTTATTTGTTATTTAGAAATACCCGATTCTGATTGGTTAATATTATTCGTTCATTTACTACGTAACAGTATCCCAAGTTCTTAACTCTTGTTCCCTGTCATGTCTGTTCTATCCGTCTGTGGCTGAATTTTTTTTTCAAATTTGTCAGCTCCCATGTGATATTATACGTTTTTTATTTTCGTTCAATTTCTTAACTTGTTATAAAAATCACTATTAAGTTTTATAATTCAAATTTCAGTCTTTTAAACTTGAGTTTGACTTGTTGGAACACACTCCATTCAACAGAATTTTAAAGTAGTTGTTTTAACGCCAAAACATCTTTCACTAAGAGCCTTGTTTTCGCAACACAAAACAGAGGTCTATCACCAATTAATTAGAACAAAATACTTCAAAACTACTAGTGGGTTTGCGACGCTAATCACGATCTAGCGTACCACATGAAGCAGTCAGCAGGTACCAGCTGTGATTCTCGCAGGACGCCCCTCTCGATCGAAACTATTTTGGGGAGAGACCGATTTCAAACCAACTATGAGATGGGAAAAAATGGAGATACACTTAAAACATGCGATTCTCGTAATAGAAAACACTGTTCTGGATATACGTTTGGCGGATAGACCATCAGATGCTCGACTTTCAGCAGAAACAGCATATGATGACCTCACTGTCAAGCCAATTGAACAACTGGAGGGAGAGCATCATCTCCGAAACAGCAAAATGAAAGTTCAATGGCATTTGAAGTGCCAAGGGACAATTGAAACCGGAATACTCTGTTGGCGAACGCCCATGAGATCTCTGTGATCGAAATTAAGTCTCACTCCTATACCTCAGTATGGGGACCGGAGGTAGACGGATAAATCCACAAAATTTTCCTCATGCGGACATATATGATTTGCCCACCAAAAAGCATTGAGAATGTTGGAAAACTCCTTCATCCTGTCTCGAAATACAATTTTTGACCGATATATTATATTTTCACAAAAGCATAAATGGAGACACAGTGAAACAACTGCATAGAACCCTCAAAGATTCAGCAGAAAAGTGCGATTTTGATACCGGAGAAGATGCAATAATACGCAACATTTTTATTAGAAATATGTCAGACAGAATTTCAGCGCCAACTCCTTTCGTGATGCGGTAGATCCAAACGATCATTACATATAGCTTTCAGCATGAGCATGAAACAACTGAAGCAGCCAAAAACTATTTCCGCAAAAATCAGCAAGCGTTAGCACGATACAAAACAATACACTATATTGGGGTGCAAATACTCAATTCCAACAAAATCAACGGCCTGACAACAAGCGCCGCACCAACAAAAGGTGTCGAAATTGTGGTCGGATTCGGAACACTATTCGTTGCCAGTCTTGTCCAGCTGTTGGTGAGAAAAAGCGATCATTGCGGTCTCCAAAGTCAATTTGCCAAGGTATGTAGAAAGAAATCAACGGTCACCACAAAATCCAAAACAAATG
>NC_134468.1:46232078-46272713 GCF_964194025.1 Convolutriloba macropyga | reverse complement strand
ACCACAAAATCAAAAACAAATGACACAGTTAATAAATTCCAAAACAACAATGAACAAATCAACTCCAATTATTGTTCTTCTGATGAAAATTTGTTGCAATGGTAGCTTCAAACCTTTGAAATATTATTAACTCTTGGAAACAATCTTTTCGGAAAAAAAAGATCGAGTTCAATGATTTTTTTTATTTCGCGCGTTTATAAAATTTATTGAACAATTACATTTTCTTTTGTTTTTCAAGTTTAAATTTTAGGAGACCTGATGATCAAGAGAACTCAACAACTAATTTTCAATTTCTCATGATTTTTTTGGGTTTAAACGAAACATTCGATAATCTCTATCGTTTGAAGCCGGAAATACTAAGCCTAAGAGACCAAGCATACCGATGATTTTTGACGTTTAGAAACAAACAAACGAATGAAAAAAGCAAGGGCTTGCATATTTTTTGTCTAACCTAACATACCGATAATTTCGTAAAATTGAACATATCGACGAAATCTTGACTTTAAAAACAAAGCAAATGAATACCAAAGAAAAACATAAGGCTTTTCGTTTTTTTTTAGTCTAAGTAAAATCAAACGTACCGACAATTATAAAAATCGACGATTTTTGCATTACAGACTCATTGTACTCTCATCACTATAACGCAGTTCAATATAGTTACCCATTTCTAATGCCTAGAGGTGTCAAATTAGATCGAAGCATTATTGGGGCCTCAGATTTAACACTTTTTGATCTTATCATATATATAAATAATATACATATTTATATTTATATTTATATTTATATATATATATATATATATATATATATATATATAAATATATATACATATATGTATATATATATATACACATATATATATATATATATATATATATATATATATATATATATATATATATATATATATATATATCTACTTGCTCGAATTTGTAAGTGTTGCTCACATTTTGACGATGTGGAGTGCAGAAGCGTTTTCTCTTTGTTCAAATCACTTATACCTCAAAATTTGAGAAGTTAGATCTAGGTTGGTAGTGGGTAGGTTGGAGGCAATTAAGAACACATGCGATAAATCCTACGATGTGAGCTAATAGGCACTAAAAATGGGTATAGATTCAATATTTTATTTGTTATGTACTGCCAGTAAATGCTCGCCCGATACGTGTTGTTAAAAGATCATGATCAACTCATTAAAGAATTGAATTTGACTCTAACTGGAGTGTTTATTTATAGCCATTATTGAAAGGCCCCTTCCTCATGCCAAGGCTTTATTTGTCTTTTCCTAGGTCGAGGTCTTTGCTAAGGAATGGAAAATGAGACGATTGAATCTTCAAGCGCTAAATTAGTGGGAACGAGTGTTGAAAAAATTGCAATCCCTTTGCTGTGCTTCGTTGCTTTAGTTTGCAATGTTCTGATCATAGCCACTCTTATCAGTCTGGGTTTGAACCGGGCATCCAAGATCTACATGATACTGGTAGCTACAGCCGACATCCTGCAAGTATTTGCTATTATCGGGTGAGTTCTTCTGAAATGAATACTCAACTGATTGTGGAAGTTTTGTATGATCCAAAAATGTTCAACTTTTTTGATAATGGAAGGGCTATACAATATAAATCTATCGTTTTTAGTAGCTAAAAGCAAAACACTGTACTTTTAGAAATTCCAGCAAGTCTTCTTAAGCATGCCTGGAAGATCTGTCACATCAAAACTTTAGTAAAATTTAGACCAAAGGTGCTTAATATAATTACTGGGACACTAAAAGGTAGAAATTGCTCAAGAGAGGTAAAAAAAAGCGTCAGCAAAAATAGATTTGAAGTGCTCTCTCCCATGTATTAGAGTTGCAAAATGGAATGAGTTATATTGCTAATCAGACTATAATCAAACATACTAATCAGAATAAAATATACTGCCTCTTAAATAAGCCAATTCGGTCTTGGTAAACATACGTAATTCATAATTTCGGAACTCTTGTGCAATTAAATGATTCTTTTTTTAATATGTTTTGTCTATTTCTCTTCTTACTATTTGTCTACGGTTTTGTCTATTTCTCTCCTTACTGACCCGGGTTGAGGATTTTACCCAAAAATAACGGGGAAAAGACTGTAAAGAGAGTAAAAATAAAAAATATACCCCTATTTCTCCGCTTAATTAAGGGTGGCAGAGTGTAATAAAATGAGTGTAATTTCAAAAAATAAAAGTGTAAGGAGGTAGTGAGATTTGATCCCTCATCATCCCTCTGTCAAACATGTTACCCTCATTTTGTGCAATAGCCATTGTGCCAAGTGATACTTCAAATTGAACTTACAGTTTGGCTATAATGGTAATTGTGTAAGTGTTTAATTTACTAAATCAGTCCACCCTAAATAATACTCTTTGCCGAGAGTGTACAAAGAGTGGAGGGAAGAGTGTGAAAACAGTTTAATTTTTTAAAACTACACTCTTACACTCTTTTCCCCGATAAATAGGAGTGGATTAATCATTAAACCCGGGCCGAGATGTCAACGCTGTTTCAGCAAATCTTTTTGTAAGAAATGCGCTGAATGCGCTGAAAATATGTAAGACATATGCTGAAATGGGCTGAAATTTCGAGATGGCGCTAAAACTTTAAAATTTCAGCGCACCTTCAGTGGATTTCTTACATAACTTTTAGCACCTTTTCAGCGCATTTCTTGCAAAGTTTCAGCGCATTTCTTACATGATTTCACCGCATTTTCAGCACATTTCTTACATAAGTTTCAGCACATTTTTAAGCGCATTTCTTACATAACTTTCAGCGCATTTCTTACAAAGTTTCAGCGCATCGTCAGCGCATTTTTTACATGATTTCAGCGCATTTTCAGCGCATTTCTTACATAAGTTTCAGCAAATTTTTCAGCGCATTTCTTACCTACTTTCAGCGCTTTCATATCAAACGTTTTATTATTATAAATTCAAATTACACGGGGAAGCATTTAAGTTCTAAATAGCGCAGTGGATTAATTGATAGATGAGACACAATGATCGGGGTTCGAGCCTCGGGGCGAAAAAAAAGAGCTGAACTTTTTGAAAATTCAGCGGATTTCAGCGCATTTCTTACAAAGTTTCCGAACTTCTCAGCGCATATCAGCGCGTTATTATGTAAGGTTTTTGCGCGGAATTTTTTGAAAACTGAGCGCATTTCTTACATAATTTTTGGAAATTTTCTCGACCCGGGAAGCCTAATCCCCGCTAATTACAATTCACAGTGAAATTGTAGTGGCATTACAAGTTGAAGTAGAAGTGTAATAGTACACTTCTAGTCTAGCCTGCATTCGAGAAGCGAATCCAGTCATAATTACACGCATTCATCTCACGATTGCTAGCAAATACTGATTGTATATCACAACTTCATTATACAAAATCTCTGTAGTTCTTTTCCTGATGTAAATTATACCAAAACGCTTGTAATTCTATAAGTACTTTTAGTTTGATTGATATCTAAAAGTCATGCTGCTGCGTTCTCTAGTTTTCAAATTTTGGAATTGTATAATAGGAGACCAAATAAAATTTTGCCATCTTTTTTTTTACTGGAGTGTTTTTAGTGCTTGGTTTTACATTTATTTACATTTATTCGACATTTTACATTTATTCCGCTGATTATTTCCGCCTGTTTAATATAGTTCACTCACAAAATTCTACATGATACAAAAATTCCTAGATCAAAAACATTGTGGCTGACTTTTAAAACAAAGCAGGTTGTATTTTGTGCTAACAAAACTTACTCAAATATCCCATTCAAATTTAATGACATTAGGATTTTGTCGGGCGCTTTCGACTATCAGGACGTACTTCTCTTACAAATTGAATTGAGATCACATTGTCCTAACAACATTGTCCTAGCACTATAATTTTTCCGACCCCACTTGTGGGGGGAGGAACTATATACTCAATTGGGTTTTTTCGTTCACTCAATTTTGGCCGATCGATATATTCATCGTAGAGAAATGTGAGTGGTATCATTAAAACGCTCGTCCGGCGTAGAAGTCAAAATTGAAAAGATTTTTTTTTCATTTTCGTGTTTTTCGAAGAGTTATCTAGGTTTAAAGTTTTGTGTGAAAAAGCGATATTTGCATGATTTTGTTCATTTTTAGCGAAAATTTTGTTCAAATTAAGGCCTCTCTAAAAAAATATTATTTCAAAATTACACGCAACAAATTTAGGCAATTTAGTGTTACCAATAGACCGATAAAAAGGCTAGTTCTGGTCTCTTGAGAAAGTTTACTATCAAGAAAATGTCGAATTCAATTTGAGAGCTGTTTCTTTTTTAGAAAAATTTCCTATTTATTATTGTTTTTTTAATCACTTAGAGACTAGTCGTTTTTCATACCGAGTTTTTGTAAAGGTCAAACCTAATTTATAGTCAATTGATACCCAATGAACAAAATATTCGTTTTCAAGGAATCACTCATTTTTTTTGTCTTGGAATCTGTGTTTCAAAAAATTTAATAAAATTTTGATTTTCTTTTGAGATTTCACTAAATTTTAGGGAGTCTTATAGCGTAGACTCGATAACTAAAAGTGCAACCGACTTCTTATTGTGCATTAGGTAAACCTGTATAGTGCTTTGAGTTGACAGCTAATGGCTGCTAAGACTTTAAGAATCAATTCTTCAAATTTTTTTTGAACTTTTAATCGATATTAAACTTATTTTCATGAACAGTAAGTCAGTCTCAACAATGACAGGACCACGTTCCTTTTTAATGCAACCAAATTTAATCTGGTAGGAGAATTATCTAATAACTATTAGTTTGAGGACTTTGATAGTTTCAAAAAAAATCGGATTTTTTTTTTGTAATTTTGATTCCTTTTAAATATTTTCCCATTATCCTAAAATTGATAGTTCTCAATGGCTTAGAAAAGACGGCCAATGAATCAGAAATAAAATTTTCAGAGCAAAAATTATGGTTTGTTTGGCTTCGACACTTTCTTCTGGAAAATTTGACTGAATTTTTGTTGGTTTTTGCCTGTATTTGTCGTGGTCTTCATAATCATAGGATTATTGTGATGTCTTATTGATAATATATTGACGAGAAACATCCCACTCTTCCCATCGAGGCAATTGGTAGCGTAATTTTTGGATTTACTTAAAAAGCTCTTGAATTTAGTGCCTGCTAAGACTTCAAAAATAATTTTTTATAAGTTTTTTTGGACATTAATCAAATTTAAATTTATTTCCGTGAACTCTAAGTCAATCTCAGTAATAAAATGACCTCTTTCTTTGCATCGCATCCAAAATGAATCTTGTTAGCGGTTTTATCTTCTAACTATTGGTTTTATGACTTCGATGCCACGAGTTCTCATAATTTTTTTTAAAATAAATTTTGGATATATTTTTTTTTGTAATTCTGATTACCTTTCATTTTTTATCACAGTATTCTAATATTGATAATTCCCAGTGTCTTAAAAAAGTATTCAATTGATCTTAGATAAAATTCGCAGAGAAAAGTTTATGATTCAAATGGCTCTGACACTTTCTTACACTTTTCCACTGAATTTTTTGGGTTTTGCATGCTTTTTTTGTTGCTTTCATAACCATAAGACTTATTATGATGGTTTTATGATAAAATATGGATGCAAAACATCTTTTGTTCACATCGAGGCATAAGGTAGCGTGTTTTTTGGATTTCTTTGAAAGCTCTTGAATTTAGTGGCTAATAAGACTTCAAAATTAAATTTTTATAATTTTTTAAATTTTTTTTGCACATAAACCAAACTTTAACTTATTTTCGTGAACTGCAAGTCCATCTCAGTGATAACAGGACCTCTTCATTGCTAATGCATCCTAAAGGAATATGGTCAGCTGTTTTATCTTCTAATTATTGGTTTTATGACTCCGATGCCACGAGTTTTCATAAGATTTTTAAAAATTTTTGGATACGTTTTTTTGTAATTTTGGTGAACTTCAAATTTTTATCAGAGTATTCTAATATTAATAACTCCCAGTGGCTTAGAGAAGATTCTCAATTGATAATAGATAAATTTCGCAAAGAAAACTTTATGATTCAAATGGCTTCGACGATTTCTTACACTTTTCTACTGAATTTTTTGGGTTTCGCCTGCTTTGTTTGTTGTTTTCGTAATCATAAGAAATATTGTGATGTCTTTTTGATAACCTTAGAGTGATAAACATCCTTTTCTTCCTATAAGGGAATAACTTTGCGTTTTTTTGACTTCCGCTGAGAGCTATTGAATTGAGTGGCTGTTAACACTTTTTAAAAAATTTTCGAAATTTTTTTGAACGCTAACCACTATTAAACCTGTTAGCATGATATGTAAGTAAATCTCAGTAATGACATAGCTCCTTTCCTTTTTTATACTAAAGTAATCTGGTAAGTGGTTTTAACTACTAACTATTGGTTTTATGACTCCGGTGCTACAATTTTCTGTAATTTCAAAAAAAAAATTGGATTTTTGTAATTTTGGTTCCTTTTGACATCTTATCTCATTATCCCATCATTAATTGAACCCATCGGCTTAAGGAAGACCTCAAATGGATCATAGATAAGATTTTCAGAGATACGATTATGGTTTGAATGGCCTCGAAACTTGTTTCTTTTAAATCTCTAATGAATTTCTGGTTTGTGCATGTATTTGTCTTTGTTTTCATAATCATAAGACTTATTGTGATGTCCCTTTTATTATTTTTGATTGACCAACATCAATTATTTTTCATTGAGGTATAACTTAGCGTAATTTTTGACTTCCGTTGAAAGCCATTGAATTTAATGGCGTTGATATAACTGGTTTTCTCAAAAGTTTCGTGGGTGCATTATATTTCTTTATACTTCTGAAGTCATGTTGTAAAGGAAAGAACACTGCCATTGCCATTGAGAGGTATATGAAAAAAGAAAATTTTTTTACTAAAAACTTCACTTTCATTGGGTTTGACACTTTTCTCGCTCAATTTATTCTGAAATTTTTTGAAATTCTTCATGTAGTCTTGAAATGCTGACTGGTCTCATAGGCTTCTAAATAAAGATTAAATGAATGATGTTACTCAATACTGTCAGTTTATAGCGAACAGTAATAAAGTTCATGATATTATTCGTTTCTAAAGATTTTTATACTTTTCAGTTTTTGTTCTTTTCGTCAACTTGTAACTCATTCTCATCATTGAGAGCTTCCATCCAATTCACTGTAATTCAAAAACCACTTTTCCAATGATATCATGTCGTAACTGATGTTTTGTTTGTTGGACAATACGCGTCTTCATATAACTTTTGTGAGTGGTCAATATTTGTGTTTCTTTTTCTCTTCTTCTAGCACATTCGCTAAAAAGTTTGTTTTTGCTCATTTTGTCGTTTGTTTTTTGTTCTTGTAGTCTTTCTAATGGCAGATCTGCTGAGCGCTGTAATGAGGCGTGGTTTTATGTATTTCATTTAGTAGTTCGGTTGTGTAACAGTTTCTTTAAACTCAAACATCTATTTTTAATTATCTCATCATTAGGTTGACAATTATGTCAAAAATGTAGATGAGCTCGGGTCGGAACATCATTTGCAAACGCACATTAACGAGCATCCTTGTTTGTTGTAGAATTAAGCTGATATCAGGCTCCAAAGCGTCATGTAGAGTGACTCGCTTCTTATCGGGATCTTTCTCCTTAGCAGCCCAGAACCAGTTCGTCCTTCTAACAGTTGACAGATTTTTGGCAGCCCGGAACGTGGCCAGCTACTACGAGCGCCGCTTGAATAGAGCCAGTTTGCCATTAATACTGACTACCGCGAACTACATTCTATCTCTGGCATTGAACGTTCCGGTCTTTTTCATAGTGACATATGACGTGGATTCGGAGACGTGTATCCTTTTGGAGGCTGACGGGTCTCAAGGGGGGCTTAACATCCAACTAATGGCATATTTGGCACATGCTGTGGTTCTCTATTCTCTACTCCCCCTCGCCATTACTTTGTCGCTCAACATATACATAGTGACAAATTTGAGGTTTGCACAATTTTTGTTGAATTCACCATTTTCCGAGTACAAGCTCGGCTCTTTTTGTAGAAACTTGGTGATAAAACTTGGGGTCAAGAAACGTGCACGACAATTATCTATTTTACGTGTATTTTTCTCATCAGCTATTTTTTTACATAGTAACGTGTTATATAACAACATATAATTTGTAGCTGGTGCGTAAAAAATCACGGGGGGGGGGGGAGCGCGAAACAGAAAAGATCCGAAAAGTCAATACATCTCCCGTTTAACACCCGCACAGATTGGTTAGATTAACTTTCTAACAGATGGATCGAGCTAATTGGGATCGCGCTACTAGTTCAAGTTATTTAACCACTGCCCGAAAAACTTCAATCAGCATGGCAAACTTTTTGTTTTTTCAAGATTAGTGGAACAGAAAAAAAGGAAGTAATTCACCCAGATTCGATGCATCTCCGCCAAACTGCTTAATTGTTTAATTTCTCAAACAATTTTCACAAATATTTTACTACACCACGGCCGGGAAGGGGCGAATTTCACTGGTCATGCAAAGAGTTCGTCAAAATAAAATCTGAGAGAAAAAATGGGATTCATGCCATTGGTTTAGAAGATATAATTAAGAAACTGTAATTTATTTAAAAGTTTCCCCGACAACGTTTGATCTTAATTCTGATGTAAATGAAATGTTAAGGCCAAATTTCAATTTTTTCAATTAACAGATCTGAAAAATGCAACGGCTGAAGGCGCAATCCCGCTTTCTACATTTTGAATCCTAGAGAACTTAGAAGAGCTCGTGAAATCATAGATTTATCATTTGGCAAAATTTTAATTCAAGAAATATGGATTATTCCTGGCCTGTAAATTGACAATACCGAGTTTTGGAAAAGTTTCGCTCAGGATGTATCTTTCCGAGTATTTATTTTTTTTGCAACAAATATATTAAAATTATAACCATACGGTTAAATATACCCGAAACAAAAAAATATTTCAAATCATTCAAACAAAATAATATAATAAAGATCAACAAACTTCTTAAAGAATCACATTATAAAATTTTCTTTCGATTGTTTTCTTCCTAAAAATAAAAATAACTTTTAAAAGCTCCTACGTTACTATTCAAAGGAATTTTTTCATGTTGTGAAAGCAAGAAATCATTCAATGTTTTCTTAAAAACGTTTTCATTTTTTGCCAACCGAAGCCAATGTGGTAACTTATTCCATTTTTGTACGCATTGACGAACAATCGAATTCATTCCAAAGCTGGTTTCGGCATTTTGTCTAATTTTGAATGTTTTGTTCGCGTATTTTGATGAAGACTCAGATACCCGTGAACATTTTCAGAATTTTTTGGCCTGGCGATATAATAATGAAATTTGGTTAGCGACATTTTTGCTATTATTAGCTCAGCTGGTAGGGTCTTTGTCTGGATTAGCAGATCTCTCGCTTCGTCATACTTTTTACGTAGAAAGCACACTTTTATACACCAGTTAATCTGTCGGTTAAGGCGTTTTAGGTTTTTTGCAAGACAAATTTTGAAAAAAGATTGCCGAAAATGATGAGTGTGAAAGCACAAGTGATTTTAGAAGAAGAGTGCGCGCGTTCAATAAAACTTGATGTCTTATAAGGTAAATTGATCTTATAGCATGAGCCATCTTTTTCAAGGTTTTATTCAGCTGCTCCTCAAAACTAAGATTCCTGTTAATTTGAATACCAAGATATCTGCATTTTTTTTGTGTTGTGAGAACTTCGTTTTTGTAAAAAATAGATCCGAATTCAGAATTATTGGGCGAGAAAAAGATTAATTCGGTTTTGTTTGTATTCAACTTTAGTTTGTTCATCTCTACATATTCTTCTGTTTTTTTGTAACATTTCCGTGAGGTTTCCATGTAAGCTACCTTTCTGTCCACAACGGACAATACTTGTGTCATCTGCGAACTGAATTACCTTTTTCCGTTGTGCTTATATTAGATGAGAAATCGTTCACATATAAAAGAAAAATGAGTGGTCCTAAAACAGTTCCTTATGGCACACCGTGATTCAAAATTTCACAATCAGAGAATATGCCATTAAGTTTTACCTTTTGTCTGCGGTTCGCAAGAAATGAAAACAGTAATTCTTTCGCTCCCTGGGAAAAATCATACACTTCAATTTTTTTTAAGAAAATGTTATGCCAAAAGGAATTAAACGCTTTTGCAAGGTCTAGACAAATAGCAACAGTCTCTTTGCTTTGATCTAAATAAGCCAAAACTGTTTCAACCAGTTCTAGAACTGCATCTGTTGCAGACTTTTTTCTGAAATCCGAATTGCTTTTTGTTTATAATTTTATGCTTATCAATGAACTCCATCATCTGAGTCAAAAGGAGGCGCTCAAAAATTTTCGCAAAACTCGGAGCTACAGAACTTTTTCGACAATTTGTGCTATCTAATTTATCACCTTTTTCAAAAATTGGTGTTACATGGGCGAGTTTCACTTTAATCGGGAAAAGTTTTTCTTTAATGGACTCATTTAAGGCGACCTTTAGATGTATGCTTATAGCTAATTTGCAAGACTTTATGAGTCGAATTGAGATTTCACCAGGTCCTGCTGCTTTGTTATCGTCCGGCGAGTCAATGACCGAGTAAAATTCTTTTCTAGTCACAGTTTTGAATGTGAAATCAGGTATTTTAAGTTTATCCGGGTATTTACAAGCAATATCCGAACCTTTGAAAACACCTAGATTAGCAAATGAACTATTCAGACAATTGACAATATTTTTTGGTTCCCTTGAAATTTCACCACTGTCTAATCTGATTTCATCAACCTTGACAATTTTTTTTACTCGGACTGGTCTTTTGTTTAATGAATTTCCATTGTTCCTTACTTGTTGGTAGTTTTTGGAAAAAATTGATGCAAAAATTGTTGTGCGCCTCCCTTAGTCTCCTATTAACTAAGTTTCTTAAGCGCTTAAATTCTTTGTACGTCTCTCTGTCAGGACTTTTTTCCATTTATTGAACAAAAAATGTTTTTGTGCAATCAAATGTTTCAATTCTTGGGTTAGCCAGGGCTTAGATTTCTTATAAGTTTCTCCCCCTTTTTTAACACTCTGAATTGGTGCGTGTTTTTCAACAATTTTCTCAAAAATAAAGAGGAAGGAATCAAACATATCGTTGCCATTCTAACATTGGGACATTCTACACCATTCGGCGAGGGCAAAATCTCTGTTAAATTTAGAGCATGAGAAAAGTCAACAATTTCTCATGGTAATTATGTTGTCACTCTCAGATTTCAATGAGAGGTTTGATTCGAAGATAACAGGAAAATGGTCGCAGTTAAAAGGGATTGTTGTGACATTGTGCAATTATCTGATTTTTTGAAACGAAACAGTGATCAATAAGTGTAAATGTTTTATCAGTACTTGTGGTTGCATCCCTTAGGTTAACAATTTCTAATCCTGAATTTGACGCAAAAATGTCTAGTTTACTTTTTTCTGTCTTGTTCAGATAATTCAAGTTGTAATCTCCAAGCAAAATAACGTTATCTGTAACGCTATATGCCCCCGATAATTCGATACTTAACTGATCAAGAAAATACTCACCAAGACGTTTGTTTGGGCAATAAGAAACGTTAACAAGTAATTTTTCAGTCAGAGGGTCAGTTATTTCAACCCAAACCGATTCAAAAAAACTCTCATCAACTGTTTCAAGGCTTGATTTAATATCGGTGGTAAATTTTTTCGGGACAAAATACCTACTCCTCCTCCCTTTGAAGCCACTGTTTTGTCTGATCTACATTTCCCAAAGAAAGTATGCAAAGCTGTTAAAAAGTTAATTTCAATATTACAATCAGTGTCCAACCAGGTTTCAGTTACAGCGACAAACCTATTAATGGGAGCTGTTTGCAAAAAGTTTGCAAACTCTTCAAACTTGTTTTTCAAGCTTTGACAATTAATAAGGAAAAATAAGGTTGAGTGGCTTGGTCTTCTGATTTTTAAGTAACTTGAATACTCAATCAAATATTCCAGATGAGGCCCTGGGTTCAATTCAATGTCCCTTGACAGCATGAGACGTACAAGTGAACAAAAAACTATCAGTTTTAGGAAGAAAACAAAAAAAGTATGATTCAACTGTTTTTAAAAAATAACAAACATTATGATTGTTGCAATAATACTTTTCAAATGTGTGCTTATGAATTTCAGTATGATTTTCTCTTCCCATAGGTATACTGAAAATTAAAAATATCAAGAACAGTCGCATTGTTCTATATTTCAAACTTATAATGAGTTGGAGGTAAAAATGCTTGTTTTGGATGGAAACCAAAAAAATTGTTGTTATCATAGTGATCAAAATTTTTTCCACAGATTCGGTTGATGATTCTCGGTTTTATTTCAGATTCTGACACTGTAAGCCCAAGATGCACGTAGAAATTCCGAATATTTCTGACAAGTTTAGGTATACCATGACTGACTGATGGTTGTACTCCATCATTACTCATATCTTTCGTTTCCAGTATATTCTTCAAAAAAACAACGTCAACATCAAAAACGCCACTCAACTCCGTTGCAACATTTTCTAACGCTTCATTATATTTGTCTATGTTTTCGTTATTTTTGCTGCGACCAAAAAAACCATCTTTAGCTGGTGGAATTTTGCAAAGTGCAACTTTAAGTGGTGAAAATTTGTTTATAATTTCCGACGCAGTTTCCATTAAAATACTAGCTGTTTCACAACCGCTATTTCCCGAATCAATATTGTTATGTCCAGCATCTATAATAAGTTTTTCAATCTTGTGATAACCGTTGTATTGTTTTACAATATTTGATAAGTCTTGAACTTTTGCTGAAGGATAGGAGTGTATTGCAGTACTTGGGCTCAGATCTTTTGCTTGTACTTTTTTGTATTTACTATCCGAAAGAATAAGTGTCTTTGTTGATTTTGGTATAAACTTTGGATTTAAAATCTTGGTTTGTTGTTGATGTTGTTGAACTTTGTTGTTGTCATGGATTTGGTTGGATGCTTTTTCGTTTACTTTGTCAATTCGATTATCAACCATTTTGTTATTTTGTTGTCGGAGGAAAGCATTTTCATTTTTAAGTTGTAATAATAATTTATTCAAAATCAAACATTCACTCATCAAGTCTTCTTTCTTCATTTTTTCAAAATCTTTCCTCTTTTTATGTACCTCTGTCATTGTTTCAAAAAAGCTGTGGTTTGTTTGTGTGTTTTACAAAAAGCGCATGCGACTGACTTCTTTGATTTCCACAATTTACTGCATTTAAAATTTATAATAATTCCGTCTTGAGGTTTGCATCTGTAACAAATATTGCATTGAAAACCTAGCAAGGACTTGATTTAAGGGTTAAATCTGCTAATGGCTAGTTGCGGGATTTAGCGGCGTTCGCATGAATTTCTTGAATGTGCGTTTTTAGAAACCTGAGCGCCGTTCTGCGAACAAGTGGACAACTGAGCAGCAACGAGGAAGAGCAAAATGAGAATATGATTACAATAGGGGCTGTCTTCTGCAGCGTTTCTTTCTTCACTTTTTCAATACTCGCCTCAATCAACTCAATCTTATCCGCTGCAATTGGAAATCCTCAGTTCTATAATCAATTGGACATCGATCCTGACTTCGTTCATGACTATATGATATTATTTAAGAATCTGGCGTTAGTTTGCGCTCTTTTGAACATGACAGTAGCATTTTCTGTGTTTTTCATGCAAAACAAAACGTTCCGAGTAGTTTTAATCTCGGTGGTCAAAAAACTTGCATGTGGCGTCCAGGCTAGGGAACGGGAGTCAAAAGAAGTAGAAAAGCAAAACGAAAATGTAGAAATTGAGTAGGACAACCAGAACGACATCGCTTTGAACAGGGAATTGGAAACGATGCCAGCCGAGAGGGACAACCAACTTGAACTGGCACTGAAAAACATCAACCGTCTGCATTATCCAAAACATGCAGACAATGAAATCAGATCACTTCAAATTAGCCTTCGCAAAATAATACAAGCTGAGTTTGGGATGGATGTGGAGTCATCGGCAAATCAGAGCAATATGGAGTGTCTGCAAAATTATGCAGACAACGCATTGTGATTTGATTAAATCATTGCATCTAAATATGACAGTTCATCGCATATCAACAAAGCAATTGATTGGAACAAGGCCAAATACTTAAATTCACTGAGAAGTTTGGAAGTTTGAAGCAATTATTGTAAACATTTGTTACAATAAAAAAATTGAATTGTATTGGTCTTCTTTTTACGACTCAAAGAGGAGTATAGATGGAAGGTCCTTTTTTGATCGGTAATATTGATAGAGTGTATTTGAAACAGGAAAAGAAAGGCGTGTAAACAAAGTGTTTATGTTAAATTGCCGAAAAAAAGACAGGAGTAGAAAAAGAGAGACTGGTTTTTGTTCAACCCATACTTTTGTGAAAAAAGTAGGCATGAAAAATTGCGGCATTTTCAAAGATGCTTTTTCAGTTTAAAATCCATTTTTTCAAGGAAAGGTATTTGTCTCAATTTTCTACAGTAGTAACAGTGCGCTTAATAGAATTTCTGGCCATATGAAGCAAATACTACAGTTCTAGACTCAATTTTCTTAATATTTCACCATGTTGGAAAGTTTTATTTTTACAGTTTTTGTCGGTTTAATTTTTTACAGTTGATATTAATTTTATGTTACTTTAAAAAAATGTTGTGAACTTTTATCAAAAATTTGAATGATTTTCGACTGTTTTTCAAATCGGTTTACTTCTCTTTTATTCTTTGTGCTTCTTGCTGTAGTTTTTGTTGTTCAGGCTTTAGTTTTGAGCAAATCTACAGGAGTTTCTCCTAAAAGGAACTGTTCTGTAACATATATAACACAAACTTCCAATTCTTTTTTCTATTATTTTAATAAGTTTCTCCCATGTGCAGGATGGGTGAATACTTGAATAGAAGGAATAATAGATTTTTTCCTCAAAATGACAACTTGGAAGTAGCGTCGTATCATTTTCTGGATAATTGTGTTCGGGAATTTTGTAAAGGGTATTTTATTTGACTTTGCCCATCACTTCTATTTCGTTTTCTCCAATTTTTTTGTGTTCATTATGACTGTTGGTTCCAAGCTCATTTGGTAGTGATTTGATGATTGACACATAGCCGTATCGCAAAGTTGTTTTGGTGTCGCAACTTGTAAACTTTTTATCACAAGATTTATGAGTTTTTTTGCCAGATACTTATTCATTTTTTTAACTGTTTTTGTTTCAAAATGATTAGTAAATTAGAAAAAATTAGTATTATGTCAATTAGAGTGACCGATCTTCTACTTCAAATCGTTTTTGGAATTCTTCCTGGTATGTTTTTCTCTTCACAAGACCTGTTCACAATTTTTCTCACCTGTTCTTGTCAGCGAGAATTCAAAATGGACTTCTCGTGGTATATTAAAACCTCTAAAGACGTCATTCGAAGTATTTTAACGAAATTTGCAGTCCCCGCTCGTCCAAATTACTCACTCATCCCTCAAAGGAAGCAGGTTGCGATAGATTACAGCTCGCACTAGCTGCTTGGGAGCAATTTGTTCCGACAGTAATTCGTTATTTATTTTTAAAAATATATATAATAAGCAGTCGAACGTGATCTTTGTGTCATATTCTTAGTATGATTATTACTAGCGAAACTGATCACACGTTTAAGGGCCCGATACCACTATGCAACATAATTCGGGACCGACGTTTGAGGGTAAAAATAGCATTTTCTGTATTTCGTAGCAGCGATGATATTTCATCACAAAATTGAATTTTACGTCAGCGTTTCTTGCGCCAAGAAAACCCTACTTTAAATGCTGAAGAAGTTTCGGAAAAAGTTCTATATTACTATATTTGCTCTATACAGTAGTTTATCTGGCTTTCGCAGTGTAAAAGTATGCACTTGCAACTACGAAAAAAGTGCGAGTTTGAACACTTTACTGTCTGAACTAAAAATATTCTAGTCCTTTGAATTCAGCCCTTGAAGGGATTTTTTGTAAAGCCGTTCACTATTGATTTAAAGATTAGAAATAAAAAACTGAAGTTTAGAAATAACAATAAAGTACACAAACAATCGGGTAAAAATGAGTAAACAAAGGACGTGATTCAAAATCTTTAAAAATGTTAGGTCTTTGCACTATTTACAGAAAAAGCCGACAAATTGCAGATTAGTTAATACGTATATCGTGACTTTGGTACCTTAAAAAGTCTGAAAAATTGTGTCTGCAAGATTAACAAATCATTATCTAGGGTTAGTGGAGACTGTTTCTATGGTTCTACAGTTATCAAAAGAAAAGTTACATTGCCATCGGAATTTGCTGACAGTTGATGATTACGGTTTTAAAGACTTTCTCAATTTACCTGGATCTGAAAAAGGCGACAGATAAGTGTAGCGACAATTTACTTTCAACTCCCACTTAGAACCCTACAACCCTAATTTATGTATATCAACTTAGGATTCAAACTACAGTAATTGCGAGAAATTTTGTGTCCCATGTTTTTCCTGAATGTAGACCTGAGAAAGACCTTGTTGTCCAAATTTTTGTTTAGCTTAAGGAATTAAAATCAGATTAAATGTTTTATTGCATCTTTGTTTTTTGTACAAATTGTTTGTTTTTTATAATTTGTAAGTACGTGCTGAGAATCAAAGTTTCTACTATTTTTTTTTCTTAAAATAGATGAAACTCTCCAAAAAAATACCCATGTTCATCGTATGAATACTCAATGAAAAATTTAGAAATAAATTAATACAAGGAAGCTCTGTGAGTCCGAGTATAAAATCTCGACAACGCTAAACCACCTTTTTGGCTTAAATCTATACAATTTCTGACGAGTTAAAAAACTTTCAAAAATTCAAATACTGTTCAAAAATAATTTGCGAATGAATAAAAAAAAATCACCTCCAGCTCAAATTACAATGTGAAGTAGTCAAATCCACATTAGAGGGCAGATGAGACTTGTCTTTACTAAGACAACAAGACCAGACAGACAACAAAATTAAATAACAACGTCAAACACTATTTACAAAAAACAATGTCGCTTTTTTCGGAAAAAGGCGACATACCAAACCAGAGTTAAATAAACCAAAAATTTATTAGAAAAACATGGAACCAGTCCTTAATGACACTTGATAGCGAGCAGAAAAAGAAGATAAAAATGGCAAAGTCAATAATAGGTTTTGTTTTTTTTTGCAAATTGCAAACAGGTAATTTCAAATAGTGAAAATGATTAGAAATCAACTGATTTTTTTAAATAGTTTAACAGAATTTCAAATCTCCATCTGAAGACATTGCAACCTGTCAATATGTCAAAAAACAAAAAAACCTGTCAAGACAAGCACGAACGAAAAATACAGACGAAGTACAAAAAATAACAAAGTTTTGCGGGAAAACGGTGTCGGTGGCGTTGCGCTTTCTCTGATTACCAAATTTTGATGCGTAACCTCTGAAAGTGAGCAAATATACAAAAGGAACAAAAAGGTCAAAGTTCAAAAAACTATTGTATTTTTCGAAATATTTAAATTTAAACTCATAAAAACAATAGCTATTAATAGTTTAATTTATTTCTCCAAAAAAATCTTTTGAGAATATGCCATACGTCTAAAAAATAACGATAAATACAGACAAAAAAAATAGAAAAAATTGTGGGAAAAAACATCGTTATAGTCGTTAACAAATTAAAACCATGAATTAAAGGCATTAGACATGTTCAATTGCGCTTTTCTCCAACACCAATATTGTTGTATGCGACCTGTAAAAAGGAGATCAAGTGATTAATTGATAGAAAAAAAGCAATGTACAAAGTTAATTATGTCTGTATTTTTCTGATTAATTTATCTAGTGAAGAAACATTTGATGTATAAGTCATAGGAAACTTTAGACATCAGCTAAATTTAACAAATAGGTTCTTTTGTTCATCCACCAAAAGACGCTAAGACCAGTAATTATCCAAAGTTTTGCATAAAACAAACAAAAACAATCTCAAATAAAAAAATTCTATAGTATTTTGCTAGCAGATGTTGTCGAAGCCGCTAAAACCATAATATACTCACTGAAGAAAATGATATGTTCAATTATGTTTTTTTGAACGCCAATAATGCGGTATCTGTTTAAAAGACAAAACGATTATAAATTTTCGACTCGACAACTAGATAGTTTTCCTCGAAGCTCTTTCGAAAACCAATTGGATCTCTCATTAGTGGGCTTTGATTTGAATTGTTTTTATATTTAGCATGAAACACAGCAAAAAATTGAAAAAATATTTTAAAAAGGACAGCGACTGATCAATATCCAAACTATATTTGGACTAAAAAACAACAATTACTCCAGAACTAGCCTTGCTTTTGCTGTTCCTCCATTAGGTATATGTGATTGTACTGATGAATATCATGGATACGACTCTATTAGCAGTGAGACATTATATCAAGAAAATTATCGATTTTGTTTATTTTCGAGTTAAATTTGCAAAAACTGCAAAATTTTCATTTAGGAGGCTTCTCAAAGGAATCGCAAGTTGTGCTAGTAATCATTGGAGTTCACGTAGATTGTGTCATTTTAAGTGTGTTAATATGGCGAAATAAACAAAGTGGACTGAAGAAGCCCTTTTTCGAGCCATTTTTAATGAGAAAAACTGCATTTTGAAAAACATATCAGAAATTTGGGCATAAATTTTGGATGCCACAGTTCAACAGCACTAATCTATTTCTAAAGGTAAAACAAACACTACTATTGTTAACAATTTAACATTTTTGCAGCCAACTTGGCAGGAAATTGCGTAAAAATAAGGAAAATGTGAAATAAAACAACGAAAATTAGTCAGATGTTAACAAAATTTTAAACCTCAATAAGTGTGTGGAATAAACTAATTTCTGAGAAATCTTTTTTCAATATATATTCTTCGCTAGAGGGTTTTATATTGGCACCCCTCAAAACCCTTTGCGATGGATATATCGATCGACCAAAATTAACTGAAAAAAAAACAATTTATTGTATGATTCCTACCCGCTGAAGAGGAGCGGAACAACAAGATTGTCTACCGTCGGGTAAAAATTAGTCTGACCATCCTCTCTAAGGTTTTTACTAGATCTTTTGAGATAACCATCCAGTTTTGCCCCGGGCTTTCGCGATATATAAAATTTTATTTTTATACGCCTCTTTTCATTCGTTCATGTACTCTTGTTTAAAAGAAACTGATTCAATTTTGATTAATGGACATATTTTACAAGGTTGCACATTTTTTGGTTGTGGATGCTCGCCTTAAGCGATTAGAAAATAATTAGATGAGAAACACTTCCAGCCTTATGCTGACAATTTCCAAGCTCATTCAATTCTTTACAAAAAGAACGACATTAAACAAATACGATATACGACCAAAGATATTTTAAATGAAGCAGTCATAACTCTTAATTCATTGTATACATTAGGCGATAAATAAAGATAATGAAGCAGAAAGTGCCAATGAGAAAACCAGGGACATTTTACCAGAATCTTTTATGTCATCCCTCCGATTTGCAAGGATTTATAGGACAAGTAGTGGCATTCCAAATTCATATACTTTGACAACTAAACCATTCAGTTTTCAAGATCTGATTAGTTTAACATCTAACTTTTAAGCTCTAAGAAATTAACCATCTTTTCAAATAAATTTGCATTTCACCACCATAGTTTTATTCTTGTAATCAGATGTCGAGAGGAATTTTTTGATTTAATGGCCTAGATATTACCCTCACGATAAGCAAAGTTAATGGGTGAAAAGAATTTGTTTAAAAAAAAATGCAAAATAAGGGGATTGAAGTGGAATGAGAAGAATGGAAAAAACCACTGAAAATATTTAGGATTAGCCGATAAACCTACAACAAAAACAGTAGGACATTTTCTATAATTCAATTAGGGCTGTGTAAAAGTAAAACTTAATGGCCATAATTAAGGTACTCATTCAATCTCATTAAGGTGCTCGTTAAAACTTATATATGCTCGATTGATAATAGCTGAAGATGTTAAATCAATTTAAGAGTTGGTTTTATTGAGACAAAATGTTTACTATTAGCCTCGAGGGCATATATTGTAGCATTTAGCCTCATTTTTATCTTCCTAAAACATCGAAAAATCTCAGTCAAAGATTACTCTTGTATCAAATCCAACGCGCTTTATTTGAAAGAAATCGACAAACCCACTCTTACTTTTTCAGATTAATATAAGACCACATTAATCTGCAAATCTGTAAAAAGATTCCAGTTCAATTCGTTATGAATACTCGCCCGCAGATAAGAAATATTATACATGCTTCTCGACATATGCTTGTTAATTTTAAACTTGTTCAGTTGCTTGTAAGATTGTGTTTGATAATCATTTGAAGTCATTGGGGTTGGGTCATTATTTTTAGCCTTCAATCCAGTTTAAGGACTTTTGCGAGATCTCGTAAGATGACCACCGTCCTGCCCGATCTTGCAAGATAGGCAATTTTCTGGCAAGATCTTCCAAGATTAGGGTTGCTTCGCAACAAACTGCTAGAATCTTGCGTGATAGGCCATCCGCCATCCTGTTCACACACACACACACACACACACACACACACACACACACACACACACACACACACACACACACACACACACACACACACACACACACACACACACACACACACAAACACACATGTTCATTTTTGGCGTTGTGAACTCGATTGATTTTGTTGCAAAATTCAAAAAATCCATTCCAAGAATGTTCAATTCGCAACCGTTTTTCTCTGAAACCCATGTTTTGAGATCTGTGTAATATTTACCTTCAATGTGAAATGAGATGGGGACATGAATGTAGCCTAACAATTTTAATCGTTCACCGTTCACTGCGATTGTTTTTTATTAGATTCAATTAGTTTAACATCGATCAGCGATAAGTTCTTGTAGAAAATCAAAGTTTGTTAAGAAACACGTTGCTCCTGTATCAACTAGAAACTGTGATTCGAAACATAAAAATATGTTTTTTACTGTCTCCGACGGCGTAAATGTACACGATAATAGAAATGTTAGTCTTTTTATTTTTGTACGGAGACTCGTCTGGTTTAAATTAATTTCATCTTGTTGATTGTCCACAAAGAATCCATTAACTTTATTTTCTCTGAATTGAACTCTGTTTGAAATACGGTCTCTACTGTTATCTCTAGAATTCTGATTAGAACTGTTACTTCCTTTATAATCCTGTCTTAGACTGTTTGACTCACTATACCTTGCTCGGCAATCGTTTCGATTATATTGTCGTTCCCGTGAAAAGTTCCTATAGTCCTGGGGTCTACGGTTGTTGGATCTGATACCAGAGCGCCTATCTCGATTTTCAAAGCTTTGTGAGCGATTTCTGAAGTTAATGTTCTCAGATCTAGGATAAGGAGAGTATGCGGCTGTCTGCGGCTGTCTTGGTTGTGGTAACTTTTTCATGGTCTATAGTCTTGTCTCTATCTATTCTGATTTCTATCATAACTATCTTCTCTTGGACGACGTCCTCTATAGCTTTGACAGTTATCTCTGATCTTATCTCTTTGCTTTGGTTGCTGTCTGTTTTGTTTTCTAAAGTCTGTTTGCATAGCAATAGGCTATTATGTGACCTGACTTTCTGCAAAATTTGCGAAATCGTGTGTGGTTTGGTTTATTTCTTGACTCATTTGGGTTGTAGGTTGCGCTAATTCTGTTATTTTCATTAAATTTGCCAATTCTTGGAGCTGGTCTTTTATACCATCTATCTACATTTTGTTATCTGTACTGCTCGAAGATGTGCCTGTGAAATCACTACTTACTGCAAAACTTAAATGTTTTGGTAACGGTAACTCTTTAGTGCTAACATGATTTCTAAGTTGTTCCCAGTTGTTCCCATGTTCCTCTTACAAAAAATTCCATACATTTAAATGCCATTGAGCATTTGTCAATGGGTTTGGCCATCCTTTTCCCACTGCTTTTGTTAGCCTGTGTACATAGCTTTTTATTAATTCTGGTTGTCTACGAATGTTTTCTACCTCAATTCTATTTCTGTACTTGTCTCTCGTCCGTGAATCTATTTAAGAAACCTGTTCAAACATCATTCCATGGTTCTGCTGGTGGCAAAGAATCAAACCTTTGGGCTGCTTGCCTCTTAGGACTGAGCCAAATAATGCTTTTCTGCGTGGGTCATATGCATTTTGAGCGTCTCCTCCTTCTGGCCTAAGTCCTAAAGAGAATTCTTTTTTCTCTCTTTGAGACTTAGAAAATCTGCTACGTCCTCATTTGGGTCTAAGCCTGTAAATTTTTTAAGAGAAAAGACTGGGTATGCTACAATGTTCGCCATTTTTTTAAGGTTTTTGGGTAATGATTATTTAAAATTTTTATGAAAAGATAAACGAAAGAAAACAATACAAAAGTTTAGTCAAGAGAAATTGAAGCTATGGAAAGATCAGAATGTAATATGAAATTCAAGAAAACTTAGACAATTTGATTAAACAAATGGTCCTATTTCAACAACACTATTTTGCGTACAAACAGCTTCCAAAGTTTTGTTAAAATTAGGGTTATTTTTTTGCGTGTGTTATGTAGCAAGCTAGTCCTGGAACGTTGTCAAAATTAATGAAAATGTACATATATTGCTTTTGCTTATCTATTTTTTAATTAGTAACTTTACCTAATTTTTGACCATGTGTAATAGTATGTTCCAAAAGTTAGCGTCAATATTCATTGACTTCAAATTTTGTTTTGAGGGTTTATTTTAGGCAGTGTCAGTTACCAATTTGATGAATAAATTAGTGAACTAGAGCTCAATATAACTATTCGGCGTGTGCCATTCCTTCAAAGTTTTGTAAAAGTCAGGTTTAGAACTTGCATATGTTATAAAACAGTGTAAACGCGAATCGTTGATAAACTTTTATTAAATAATCAGAGATTGTTTGTCGTTATTCAAGTTAACATTCAGATGCTTTGTATTAATATCAATAAGCTAAGTTGGAAGACAAAAAAAGAATAATTTTTCTTTTGTTTTCCACCTTGTTTTATACAAAAATATTTGAGATTAAATAATTATAAATATTAGTTCATTCGATGATAGCAACCATTTTCGGTTAGTCCGTATTCTATCCAGAAAAGTTTTTCTATGTGACGGAACTTTGGTTTTTGATTGCTTTCAGAGAATGCTGTTGTTAAAATTGGTCTAAATATTCTGACTCAATAGGAAATGATTTGGTTATGGCTATCACATTTCCTTATTAGAACACAAAAAACTTTTTCTTTTAGGATTATTTCTCTAATAAAATAGAAGTTTCCTCAAATTTATAGAGCTCATTATCTGGTAAGCGTACTAATTTCAGGTTCTGGTTGCTTTCACTCATTTATTGGAAGCTTGCGGTTGAGTGTACATACATGCTAAATCAATAATTGAGCCACGTTTATTAAGTCTATTGAACAAAAAAACCTAATGATGTACTTTCACACATATGGTTTTTTTAAATATGGTTACCTGACTTACAATTTTTGTTCTTTCAATAGGGTAGACGATTGTCACGTATGATTGTTCAACGTCGGTGACGTATTTGAGCACTCGACAGTCTGCTGAGTTATCCTTAAAACTTATTTGTTTGTCTCCTATTAGGTATTCCATACACTTTGTGCTAAAATCCTGAGCTATTAATTTGTTGAAGTGAATTTTTATGCAAATTTATACGTACTCTAACAAGTACAATTGAATATATGGCTCTGAAAAACGAAGGAAAATCTTAAATATGACAAAATAACAGTAAAAGGAACGTTTACTTAGGAAGGTTGCACGAAAAGATCGTGATATGTCTGTTAAATTGCCGTTTTGGTGGTTAGTTTTGGACAAAACGCTTTGTTATTATTAGTAGATTAACTCACAACAGGTGTTGATAGGCTTTTAACGGCTATTTGTTGTCAGTTTGTTTGAATATTTGTTCAAACTTGATGATTTTTGGCGAATTTTTTTTGTAAGTTTGATATGAATTTTGGGATTTGTACCGTCAATTTGTATCCAAAATGAGATATTTTCAGCTTTCGTGTTTCAAATTGGGTTATTTTTCACAAGTTTCGGTCGGGCAATTTTTGGATTATCTCGGCCCATTTTGGATCAATTTTGGGCACAAAGTGACAAGTTGGGGTCATTTTTTATCAATTACAAGATCAATTTAGGCAAAATGTTGAAAAATTTGGGCAACTTTTGACAATCTTTTACCAAAAGTGGGTGTGTTCTTATTGAAACAGGGCAAAGTCGGGAAAATTTTGGCTAATTTTGAATTTTTTTTGACAAATTTGTGCTACTATGTCAAAAATTTGGGTCAAATCTAAGAATTTCTGGTCGAAATTTTTCCAATTTTGTGTTTGAAAGCACAAATTGTGCTTGAAAATTACTAATTTTAGTCAATTACTGGTTACTTTTAGGCAAATTTTGGAATTAAACCGATCAAATTGCATGAAATTTGAATAAAAATTGAAACATTCTGGTCAAAAATGGGCAAATGTAGGAACAAAGGGTCTAAAATTGGGCAATTTTTTGGTAAAAAATGAAAAATTTTGATCTAGATTAGGGAATTTTAGGGCTAAATGAGCTTCAATTGGCAACTTTAGAGGAGAATTTGGGCTTATTTTGGGCAATTTTAGTAACATTTGCTTCAATTATTTACTCAACTCTGGGGTGATTTTAGGCAAGAAACACAAAATTTCTCCACCAAACGGGACTAAATTCTTCAAAAATCTGATATAATTTGAAAATTTTGTTTATTTTGGACATTTCTGGTGAACAATCGTGTATATTTGGCTGATTTTTGGAAGAATTCTCACTATTTCCTGTTAATTTAGTCAGAAAATAGACAAAATTGGACTAAAAATCTGATAAAACAAACTTTGTTTAACTCAAAACCGCAAAACTTTAGAAATTCAGGGGTGAAATTGAGGCGTTATAGTGATTGCTGGGGCGTTTGTTAACAATACAACGATTTTGTAGCTATCAGAGTGAGTTATTACCTTTTTGAGACATTAATAGATACACTATACATGTATAATGAAGCAGAACATCGTTAAACTGGGCTTATTTGCATGTGGATCAATTTGTTGTTGTAATACTATGGGTTTGGAGGATGATAATTTTGATAATTTAGACAATAAATCAAAAATTAAGATGTTTAAGACACGCTAAACTAAGTTACGGACAAAATATGAGAGCTAGATTAAAAGAATATGGGTGTATCATTTCGTATATAGGACTAGGGGGAATATTACAGTTCTTTATGCTAAGAGTTTTAAGGATTTGGTTAAGTTGAACACAATTATTTAGTCTAAAAGTAACATTAATGTGACCGGTCTGGTCTAACTTTGTGCGGGGGGGGGGGGGGGTACAAAGACGTGTGTTTATGATACACAATTAGTTACTCACGTGTGCGCTTAAAAAACCAACCTACAGTGTCAAAATTTGGGTCTGAGAAGCAAAGAACCGGTGCTCAAAGTTTCTAATTCAGTGGACTGCTCTTTTGTGGGGAGAACCCGTCTCTTTTGGTCGGCCGTAATTGAGAAGTTCAGAATCTTAGAACATCTCGCTCAGGTACTGGGATAGCGCGGTATGTGGCCCTACCATATAACCTGTGTGACCTCTGGGTTTTTGGTTTGGAAAACTAGCCACAAGAATTCCACCAGGTCCCTAAATGTGTGAGCAACCGAAATTCTTTATTCCTCGTCGCACCAGTTTTTAACTCTGATGTGGTAGGGATTTTATTCGCATGATTTTAATTACCTTACTAGAGCTAAACCAATATTATTGACGCGACCTTAACTAAATGCTAGAATAAGTCTCACTAAATGCTCAAAATGTTCTTTGCTTATTTCCAATTCTATGTGTTATTTGCTAGAAATAAAATTGATTAGATATAAAGATTAATTATGAAACAGATAGAAAAGATAGAGCACAATTGGGGTGTAAATCCTACTTGAAAATATTGCGGGGTATCTAATCTTAATCAATAAACTAAATCCATCTTACTGCTGAATGTGAATGTTACTCTAAGTTTGTTTTGCTATAAAATCGGCGGACTTACAATCGCTGCTGTTATTCCCGCTTAGTGGAGATATAGAGATTTCGATCTTAGAGTAGAGAGAGGAAGAGAGAGAGAGAGAGAGAGAGAGAGAGAGAGAGAGAGAGAGAAGTTTTTAGTTGAAACTGAAGCCGCTTAAGTTGCGCTGGTTGAGTTGAGCTCTTATTTCGTTCAACAGCAATTTCTAGGCTCGTACGTGTTTAAACTTGAGGCAACACGACTCCAAAATCAGAAGACTTATGACTAGCTCCGAGTTAGTTTCTAGGTCACTTGTGGAGCCGACTATTATTCGTCTTTAGTCATATATTCGTTTCAGACTTGCTGCGGTGAAGAGCGGCCTGGATAGCTTCAGTATCTTTCGCTTAATACGCTTATCAATAGCGGCAGTGAATCAGCCGCCATGGACTATAGTGTATTAAATAATACACAGCAGTGTTTGGCCATGAATAATGTATTCCTTCACTCAACGCATTTCACGCAGCAATGCTCTCTCTTAATATTCCGTCAGTTTAGACTAAGTCTTAAGTGTTCACGAAGTCGACGGTTTAAAAACTATAAACGCTCTGTGGTATCGGTACTTGCGGCGGCAATTATCCAATTAGAAATACTGAAACACAATCACACACACACACACACACACACACACACACACATATATATAAATATATATATATATATATATATATATATATATATATATATATATATATATATATATATATGTATATATAAGTCTACATGTAATAGCGGCAGTGAATCAGCCGCCATGGACTATAGTGTATTAAATAATACACAGCAGTGTTTGGCCATGAATAATGTATTCCTTCACTCAACGCATTTCACGCAGCAATCTCTCTTTATATTCCGTCAGTTTAGACTAAGTCTTAAGTGTTCACGAAGTCGACGGTTTAAAAACTATAAACGCTCTGTGGTATCGGTACTTGCGGCGGCAATTATCCAATTAGAAATACTGAAACACAATCACACACACACACATATATATATATATATATATATATATATATATATGTATATATATATATATGTATATATATATATATATATATATATATATATAGATCTGTTTATATATATGACAAAACCTTCTCGTAAAAAGTGTTACACACATATATTTATATATACATTTATAAGTATAAAAAATATATATATATATATATATATATATATAAATAAATTTATATATACATATTTATGTGTGTGTATATTTAATATATATATATATATATATATATATATATATATATATATACATATATTTATATCTATCTATATATATATATAAATAAATTTATATATACATATATATGTGTGTGTATACTAAATATATATATATATATATATATATATATATACATATATTTATATCTATATATATATATATATATATATATACAAATGTATATATATATATATATATATATATATATATATGGCAAAACTTTCTCGTAAAATGTGTTCCAACTAAGAAAAAGCTCTTAGTTTTTTTATTTCTTCCCAAGGAAACATCAATTTTGTCGATTTTTCATCAAAAACGCTGAAAAGTGACAAAAAATTTTACAAAATTAACATACAAACAACACCCAATTAGTCATTATTAATTGTTGGGGCAAAAGAGCGGTTAAAAACTTTGTTGCTAACTCCATTTTAACTAGCACAAAATACTTTATTTCACATTTTTCTCTCAAAAATCACCAATATTTGCACATTTTTGACCTTTTTTTGTCAAAAAATACAAAAAATGTAGGAAAAACATATCCATAAATAATGTTTAATAAAAACACGATTCCTCGACAGTATTTCTCCTAACATATTTTTACACTTCTTAAGATCTAAAAAAAATTCTTATTGGCCGTGAAAAAGAAATATTTTATCTCTTTTCCACCAAAAAACACCAATTTTCGAATTTTTTTCAAAATTTTGTCTGCTTTTGCCGCAAAATAATTTACCTTGGGCGCTCCATTCAAAATTTTTGAAACCCAAATCTTTACTAAAACTCAATTGGCTCCCATACCATACATTTCTCAACACATTAATGACCCGTAAAATCACATTTTTAACCAATTTTCAGTCAATTTTTAAACCACAATTTCTTCAAATTTTCAGTCAATTTTCACGATATTTTTCATGCGATATTTTCAGTTCGAAATTCTAATTAAAACTTCTCTCCAAGCTTGAAATTCAACGAGCTTCCAATTTCATTTTTTCGCACTTACTTGTTAATTCAAACATCTGCGCAATACAACACATAAAATAATACCATTTGTGCGGTCTCAGACTCTCAAAGGCTTTAAATTTTTCACTTTGAAACAAAAACTGATCAAATTTAAACTATCTTCTTCTTCCCTTACCTCATCAACTTTTTGTTAAAAAATTTTACAAGTTCCACCACTCTCATATCACCAAATTGACAAAAAAAATTACAAGCCATTGCCAACCACAAAATACAAATTTTTTTTCAAAAAAAATTACATGTTTTTGTCACTTGCACAAATCGAGAAAATTTTAACCAGCTTTTGTGCCCACCCTTTAATTTCCCAGAAACTCTTTTTTGTCCCCCTTGCCGTTTAATTCCCAGTAACACTTTTTTGTCTCCACCCGTTAAATTCCCAGTAACACTTTTTTGTCCCCACCCGTTAAGTTCCCATATTAGTGTTAGTTGAATTAAGACAAAGCTGATCAAATTTAAACTATCTTCTTCATCCTTTACCTCATCAACTTTTTGTTAAAAAATTTTACAAGTTCCTCCACTCTCTTATCACCAAATTGACAAAAAAAAATTACAAGTCATTGCCAACCACAAAATACAAATTTTTTCAAAAAAAATTACATGTTTTCGTCACTTGCACAAATCGAGAAAATTTTTACCAGCTTTTGTGCCCACCCTTTAATTTCCCAGAAACTCTTTTTTGTCCCCCTTGCCGTTTAATTCCCAGTAACACTTTTTTGTCTCCACCCGTTAAATTCCCAATAACACTTTTTTGTCCCCACCCGTTAAGTTCCCATATTAGTGTTAGTTGAATTAAGACAGGTTCAAAAAAATCACACGAAATTGGCTTCAACGTAACGTAAATTTCATCTGAGCCAAGTACAGAGATTTTATGAGAATAGTTTTACTTCTGATTGTGAATCCAAGCGGTTATCAAGGAGAGGATTTTGTTTTTCTTATTTAAAAATATTAAGATAGTGCAATAGGACAGTTTCTAATTTATTGACATACACATAGACATACAAAAATTAGTATAGCTGAATGAGAACAAGCAAACTGTAGTTGTGCGATAATAAATTTTCGATCTCAATTAAATGCAGAATCATCAATTTTTGCTTCTATCCAGAAGAAGAATTCAAGATGCCACACAGTGGAGACCACACACTCATTTTGTTTCTGTGACAGGTGCGAGAACTACAACATGATCGAAGAACTCATATGCTCGAACAATTCAGCTGTGCAATAAACAACGTTTGTATAGTCGACTCTCCGTGACAATGGTTGTCACTTTGTTACAATAACCGAAACAAAACGAAATTTGAGAGATTGAGGCTCTTAATTAATAAATTTTTCTGTGGTCTATATAATTGTTGAATGATAGAAGCAAAACAATGGAAGATGCTAATTCAATCAAAAATTTGGTGTGATGAGACGCTGTTTATTGTTAGACTTTGATGGCTTGTATCACAATTTACTCTATTAGTCCTTGTGTAGCAATTTAAAAACTGGATGTACACCTCCAGCCAATCAGAGACTGAGAAGACACTATTCCCTTATATAAAGCGCATGCTCCACTTATTCTATTTAGTCTGTTAGTTTAGATACACCATGTGTATACTCTTGCTTCCAGTGCTGTATTGTATTACCACCGTGTTAATAGAAGTTTATCTTCAGTGTTTTACAGAGTCGGTTATTCTTAGAGATATAGGTAAGCCTAATTCGCGCGCAGAAATAAGTAGCCCTAGCTCTTTATACTTAAGGCAGTGAAAGGAGCCCACAACGGGTCTTCCTTAACTGGTGCGACCAGTGAGTTAACGAACTCTAAACGTAAAAAGAACTCACACAAAACACACTAATTTCTCTTGAGACAAAGACCTAGAGCTAGTTTATATATCTTCATACTCTTTTTACACTTAAAATTTAGAAAAAAAGGAAACACAACCCAAACAAATTGTCAAATAAATAAATGTAATAACACCAGTAATAATAAGTAAAATAAGCCGTAACACTAGCCAAACGTTAACTAAATTGGATACACATTGCGAAGTGTTACAATTAGCCGTTCTGACACAACAAAAAAACGTCTTAGACATGAATTTTTACCTTTTAAAATTACACCAAGATGAATTAAATCTACTTCTAAGTAAATCGAAGCAACTCAATTACCACTATTTTTGCGGTAGAGCAACTGCTTCTTCTCTCTGTACCAGATAAAGCTTCACAAGTCTCACGAACAGCTTTTCTTTGACACTTAATTGAAACTTACTACGGAGCTGAACTTACGAAAGGCTCAATTCTTTTTATTTTCGACCCCCTCACTGAAACTTATATGTCACTAATTTATGATTTATGACACTTTATTTAACCCACTATCATACATACTTTTTGATGTCCTTAAGGGAGTATGGACAGTGCAATTAGAAAGTCGTCATTTGTTTTTATAAAACACTTAGCGTCAACACTAAATACCGCTGTCTAACAATCACGAAAAGAAACCTTACAAAAAATCGCTAGACAGGAAATTGAAAGTTTCACTAACCTCATAAAACCGTACATAAGTTCAGCAAGAGATGCAGATTTATCAGAGGCGGACATATTGGACTCGCCCACACTTCTATCCTGGTACATACACAAATTTTGGAAAAATTTATTGAAACATATTTCTTCAGCCACAGGATTTATAGCAGACACATACCCCAACTTATTGTTCTACAACCAGAAACACTAAATTAAATTTATGACAGAATTTTTTTTCCAGAAAATTTTGTAACTATCACAAATGTACGGTCTGAAATTATACAAAACCTAAAAATTGATCACGAGAAATTAAAAATTAATATTCATAATGCGGAACATCAACCATTCACATTTACAAACATTACATAAAATTCAAATACACCCCCGGAGCATCATCAATGGAAAACATGGATATTATAGTTCTTTCACGACTGATGGATTCCAATTTTGAATGAGACCACAGAAACTATAATAATAATGAAGCAATTAACGATACAACTAATAAAATAAAAAGTTATGAAAACCACAGAAATAGACAACCTGTGATTTCAATCTCATTGACACGAAACTTGGATCCGTTAAATACAACTCTTCAACTACTACCTAATATAAATACACCATTACCACGCTTACAAAGACAGAAATCAATACACTTTAACGCTGAGCCTGTTATATTGAACAGATTGACCCAACCAGTATCGATAAAAAATCAAAATATTCAATTAACCCCTCAACAACAGGTCATTTTTGTCAGGCTAATTAAATCACAAAATAGTCAGCAGACAAACAACGCTCCAAGTCCATACAATTTGCAAGCAGCGTTTACGCAAGCACTTTCAACAGTTGTGCATACACTTATTTAGGAGGCTCAGTACCCATGCAACACTCACTAAGACCTATTGGTGGTACTGACCCCACGTACACTATAGAAGACTTTCTAAACTCTATCACAGCAGCGAACATGGTAACAACAGCAAAACCCAAACAAGTCGACTCAACATATCATGAAGCATGGATTTTAAAACGAATCACCATTATACAGACGGCCTTAATCGGCCCTGCACAGTAATGGTATTCAGATTTACTACTAGAAATCAAAAAGAACTGGCAAGCGTTCTACAGAGAATTTCAAAAGACCTTTGATAACCATCAATCACAAACACAAGAGAAACTACTTCTAGAAAGCTTAACACGTGCTTCAGGAGAACAATTGAAAACATTAGCATTTAGAAGCAAATGGGTGAAAAAGCATATGTTAATAACGTGAGAAATGTACAAATGGATGGCGCGCTGGCATAGCTCTAGATATACAATTAGCTAATATAGCCCTTAAAAAGAATGCTATTCTCACGTGAACAGCATTGGAACCCCAGCTTCCTTTTGCATAGTTAGTTGAGAAAAAACATCAAGAAAACAAAACTCGAACACATATTGATATACAGAAAATAAGCACAAATTACAACTTTTTGATCATCCATAAATAATGTATCTATTGATATAGATAATCTCACAGTAGATGATGTACGCACTATGAAACGTGATTTTTAAAACCGGATCAACGTATTACGGCACAAGTACTCAAATTTTAAAGGGAAACAACTATTCTCTAAACTCTGTAAAAATTGCTTACGATCAGGACACAATATCTCCACTTGCCCCAAAAAGAGTTACCTAACACCCACTTAAAGAACTTGACTTCCAAAAGCAAACATTTAACCAAGCAAGGAAAGAAACCAAAATCTCCCGAATACAGAAATTACATCAAATAATAAGACTGGTAAACCACTACAATTTCCCCATAGCTCACGGAGCAATAGTAGAGAAAATCGAGATACTTCTCGATATAAAACCCCTATTAGGTCTTCAGTTTCGAATTCCATACCGTATTATGGAAGTAGTAACTTTAAGACCAATGTAGAACGGGTTCACCACGCCCTAGAACATAAAATTTCCAGAAAAAAACCAAATTACAACAATAACAACGATTACTCCAGTAACTCTCGAGCACAATTACCTAATTATAATGCAGATTGAAATCGTTCACGACAACCATTCTCACGCAACCTCCTTTGAAAAGTACAAAGCTACAATAATTCACTTCTAGACCAAGAAGAGACAGAAGACAAAACTTCAAACGCTGAACAAACGGAAACACAAATGTTTCAGAAGAACAAGTTCCAGAACAGCAATTTAACGATTTACTCTTGGAACTCAATTAAGCTACACAATAGGAATATTTCAACTGTCAGGAGGAAAGTAATACTCTCACAGAAAAATATATTCTTTCCACATTGTGTAAAAGTAGTATTTGGCGACAACCCCTTACAATCTTGACACAACAGACGCCCGATCCTACTAGAACAATTTCCCAACCACATCTTGAAATTGACTTCCTAATTGACTCGGGGGCCACAATTATTCTATTAATTGATGTTGCTTGGAGTGAAATTATAGAATACCATAAATAACAGTTAAAATCATCAACATTTGTTCTCTCAGAAACAAACAATTCGAAATTACAGTCACACGGAACTCTAAAACTCTCTCGTTGCCCTGATGTAATGAACACAGAACTCATCAGAAAACGAATTTTACAATAACCGTTCACGTTTTAAATACAAAATTTAAAATTCTAGAAACACCAATCTTAGAAAAAAATGTAGAATACTTAAAATGCTGATCCATGCAATAGAGATCAAAAATAGTTATGAGAAAAAGATCTTAAAATTCTTCGTATCTTCCACAAAACCACCAATATATTATTCAAGATTATTTCTCGTTATAGGAAATTATGCATTATACTTCCAACCGTTTGAGCACAAAATTCTAAGTTATTCACTCACTGCATACGAATGCAAAAGAAAATATACAGATAGAAACATAGTTTACAAATACGACTTCTCATTTATACCACCACCAAAAAATGTTCCTTTCGATAATGGATATAAACAATTTGGAATATCCCTTTCAATACTTTATTCAAATTCTCATTCGAAGTCTTTTAAACCACCCACTAACACTACTAAAAGGATTAAATGGATATAAACAGCAAGATGTTTCATTTAAAGACAAATAAATCACGAAATATCGCACTCAAGAACTCACTGATTTTGTGGATCACTACACAGCAGGTTACCTTACACACGGTACATCAGAAACACTTATGAAACTAATTTGCTTATATTTTGCCAAGTAGCAAGAACGTGAATATTAAACACAAAAAAATCATTTCACATACCATTTGACACTTCTATTTTCAAAGAATCAGAGAGAAATTGTCTCCGATTGTTCAATTTTGATCACACTAAACAGAACTAAAATCGTTGAACAATTAGCACATCTTTTGCTACAGTATCAACACTGTTAACTAGACCCACCTCTAAAAGCAACTGCACTATTCAAAAAAAAACAACGAGCTACTAATATACATCCACAGCTCCAGGAACGAGTACAGCACTTATTTAACATTTTAACACATTTTGGCATAATTCCACCTGTTAAAAATACTCATTCCCTCACTAGACGGAACGCATTGTTTAATCCAGTAATTATACTTAGAAAGGTAGAGTCACTAAAAATTGTTCTTGACGCCCGTCAATTAAACACAATGTTTGACAAGGTTAAAAGTACTTGGCCAATAGAGCCAACAAAAATATTGTTTAATCGGATAAAACGATTGGTTTTCTGAGTAACTGACATGAACAGCGAATATAACCAAATTCGATTAGATAAACCCTCACAACGACCGACAAATTTGCCGGACACCAGTACTGTTTTAAACTATTTTTGAACGGTATCAGTATCAGCCCAGCCGCTTTCTAATACCTTATGAGTAGTATATTTAAACCATTAATTTGTCAGAATAAGACCATCGCGTATCTTGACGATGTCTTTATTCAAGATACCACGACAGACACATTGTTAAAAACACTACAGAAATATCGCAAACTTCTCAAAACTGAAAATCTCGAAGTCGCCCCAGAAAAATCTTTCTTTTTTTTAGAATCAGTCAAATTCTTCGGACACCAAAATCTAAAATTATCATATACATCCACTTGAATCCAAAATAGATGTCTTCTTAAAGTTACAACCGCCTAAAAAAAACGAAACTAATGTTTTTAACATTTATCTTCAAGGATTTTAAACATTTATTTTCAAATATTTTTACAATTTACAAGTAACCCATAGAACTCTCTATCTCCAAATTAAAGGCACAGAAGATTTTAACTGGACACCAGAACTACAACAAACGTTTGATAGAGTTAAGAAGGAGCACACAGACCGCACACTACGTCCCGCAACTCCTTACTCAGAAAAGCCTTCCTTTATTCTATGTGATGCCTCAAACTTTGGCGTCCGAGTTGCACTTCTCCAGAAAGATCAATTTGGGAAATTGGAAATGGTATCCGCGAATTATCGCTTGTTTTCTACCACAGAACTCAGACATTCATCCATTCTTCACGAATGATCCGCCATAATCTATGCACTTTGGAATTTGAATTCTACATACAGGTGTCACAACACCCTGTCATTCTATGCACTGACCACAAACCTAATACTTTTTCGTTTAAACAAAATAACAAGCCAAATCACAGAGTTTACAACTTATACTAATCAAGTTTCCCAACTTACACATAGTTTTGACAGAAGGAACGAACATTTCAGTTCCGGAACCACTAATTTGTTCACTTACGACAAATACAGGATGAACAGGATGCTAGAAATCTTTGATTCGATAAAACTCTTTATGAGACATAATCAACATACACAAACAAAACAGGGCCACTATGCTGTATCAAAAGAATTTTATCAAAACAGTAAATACAAACACTGCAGTAGAATCAACACACTTTCCTATATATCCTACAATAAAAGACAACTATTTCAAAGTACGACTCGAAAACAATCTCTAC
Organism: Convolutriloba macropyga; assembly: GCF_964194025.1. Taxonomy (NCBI): domain Eukaryota; kingdom Metazoa; phylum Xenacoelomorpha; order Acoela; family Convolutidae; genus Convolutriloba; species Convolutriloba macropyga. The sequence continues at coordinate 46,237,088 of NC_134468.1, read as the reverse complement.
CTCCCCGTCTCAAAGCACGAGTATAAAATAAGTGCACAGCCTTTAGCACAAGTGCACAATAATAAAACTTAACAGTTAAAACAAAACCAACCATACCAAGAAATCTATCCTATGGTACAACACACTGAATACGAATAGACCAGAACCATTTTTACCTGACGTTAAAAATGCAAATTATGCAGAACTGATGAATGGAACAAATTTATCAGTCCCTGCAATGGATGATTTTGTACCTAATTCGTCAGAAAAATACAATTATTTTTATGACGAACAAACAGAGGTCACTGACACACTTTTATAAGAACCACAAAATCAACACCCTGTCTTACGACCAAATTATTCTTTGGTAACAATGCAAAAATCGACCTACAATACCTACTTTAACAATCCGAACAAATTAGGGCCTTTTAACCTATTATAGACGCTTCCAAGACCTAAGCGTAAACGAAAGTAGTCGGCTCCTATTTTGCATACAAGAAACACAATCGCCAAAAATCTGTTTACCATTTTCTCTTCTCTGAACAGTATTTCGTTTGTCTGAACTCGTTCGTCTATGTTATAGTAGACGCTTTTACAAACTATGTTGTTCTTCATCCTGCCCCCAGAAATGATGTAGCGAAGCAATAAATATCATAATCCAAATCTGGATAGCTACATTTGGAATACCCCATTCTTTAGGTGTTGACGATGTAATTGAATATATTAAGGGCGAATTTGAACATTTTGCCGCATGTAAAACGTACAATTTAAACCAAGCACGCCATTGAATTCACATTTTACATTAAATAGGAATCTCTTACCATATTATCTCGTTTTCGGAAAAAAAGCCAATAATGTTTAACCAATCTTCCATCACAAACAGTTTCGGAAATTGTAATCCGTCACAAAATTCTCCATTGCCATTCCTTTCCAAAACACAGAAACACAGATCATCTTGCTCCCAACACCAAGCTAAAAAATTGTAGAAAGGAACTTTTGTACATTGTTTCCTAAATTGTGAAAAAATACTTTCAGAAATTATAATGATGTACACAATTATCTCAAACAAAATATATATTCATGCAAGTTCGTAAACTGTCGTTTTGGAGCGGCTCAGCCTTTAGAAATAATACTTATGGTTTAATTGTAAACAAAGTTTCACAAATTGGAACTTCAAAAATATTCAACCACAGAAACTTGGCCCTTACAAAATAATTGATACCCCACAATGGTAACATTAAATTAGAAGACTTTTCAGGGGAACAAATGACTAGCCATCGCAGTATTATTGTCCCTTATTATCGCAAAGAATTTTTCGTTCAAGAACAACTGGGGAAAAACTTCTCCGATAACTACTTATTACGACTTCACCAAAAATAAAACGACTATCACAATGTCGAAATCCGTTTTGTTTGGTCTAGACAGCCCGGGCATACATCCAAATACTGAACCTTACCCCCACCATCTTGTAAATCGTCTGGATTACCCGAGACAAACTCGGAAATCTACACAACTAGGGACGTCCGTTTACGAAAATAACCGACAAAGGAAGAGTCTTTATACCACAGTAAAAGAAATAGGCTTCACGAACAACGCACTTCTACAACATGTATATATATATATATATATATATAAATATATATATATATATATATATATATATATATATATATTTATATATATATATATATATATATATATATATATATCACTACTATAACACACAAATTCACTCCTCTCGCTTTACTTAGCTTAACACAATTTAGCATAATACTCTAAATAACTCATAATTAGAAATCCAATTAAAATATAGTTTCCCAGTTCTCTCACATGAAAGGGATTATTTGGGTAGTTTTTTCGCCCCTCTCCCATCTAGTGCAATTACTCTGTGAGAAAACCTGACAAAGCACTTCCAATGAGCTAGCAAAGCATATGGACTACCTTTCTACCTCCTACCTTAGCAGAACCACAAAAACCACTTCATCAGAAAATAAAAAATAGGGAAACACAGGCCATTCACCACGAATACAAACGAAAGTAAATTTTCTAAATCTTATGTTAGTAGCCGCCCGAAAGATCGGTCTGGGAATAATTCCCAAATCAAATTAGTTTAACGAGAAATGACTAAGCGAAGTTTTTCTTCACGAAGGAAAGTCGTGGTCAGGGTGAACCGCATCGTATAAATTCTCTTCACAGTCCATCCTGCTTGCAACTCAATTTCTTTCTCTCTTCTTTCCTGATCACAAACCCAAACTTTGAATCTCTCGCTCTCTCATTTAGCTCTACGTTTTCTCTACGAAAAAATTCTAAGTTTTCCAAGAAGCACTTTTAATCATCAAAAAGGAGAAACTTTAATCAGATCGCAGAAGCAGATCAATCAGCTCACAGAAGCACGATTTGCGTACGCTCACAGCAGCCTTAACTCAATTTTCTGCTTTCAGCCTAACAGTAATGAAATTTCAACTCGTCTACACTAAGAAACAGGTAGGCAAATAACTTCACAGCACAGACCGGAAGTGCTGTATTCTAGGATAAGCTGACAGTTTTAGGCCTATACATATTTAAAACAAAACAAATACGTTTTCAAGACCTTTTCTATTATCTAGACTAACGTGTTGTGATTGGGTATTTTTTATACAGGATTTCAACAACGAACACATTGCTCTTTTCTATGTTCCAATTTTTCCACCACAAGCAACACCAGAAATATCTGAACTTCTCTGCAATGATATTGTGTACACGCCACGCTAAACTTACACGCTATCCCAGCCTCTGATGATAGAAAGTATATCATGAAACTTCTTAAGTTGGATGTACAATAACCTTGAATACCCATAAATTATTTTTTCTTTTAAACGAAAACATTATAAAATTGGCGAATTATTAACAGTTTTATCTGCCTACTTTTTAGATGTCATGTGCAAACACAAAAACTTCCAGCCAGAATCACCCTTCGCTGCATTCCGAGATAGTATATCCATTTTGAACTTACTTATAACTGTCGTTTCATCTTTTAATCATTATAAAGTTCTCTATAGTGACCAGAGCCCCACACTGGGCCAACAATTAAGGTCACAGTTGTCTCTTCTAACCTACAACCCAACTCTAAACAAAGTGTTCCATCGGTCTCAAAAGCACCAAGCTGTTCATATAAGGACACCAATAAACAATCCACTCCAAAAAAATCATTACTTAAGATGTTTAATAAAAAAAACCACAAGCACAAGAAACCGAAGGACAGCCGTACTGTGTCATTACTACAGCCAAATTTGCATATAGACCTCGTCTTACCGGACACTTCCCCGTTTCACCCCACAGTCAAAAACCCCATATTCAAATATCAGAGTCAAGCGCCAATACACCAAACGCAAGCACAACAACAACAACAGCTAATTACGTAAACTTTATTGCAAGCCACAACTTTACAACAACAAACATCATTTATACCTGCTCTACCACAAGCATCAAACTCTGAAATTTTCAGTTATTTGGACACACCACAATCCTCTACTCAACCAATTAAGACAATTGTATCCTAATTTCCACAGCCAATTCACACTTTCTCTAATATAGACAACTCACCACAAGGTATTAGTCTTTTTTCAGACACTTCCACCTCTGATCCACTAAGCTCACAGTTGTCCTCATCAACTCCAACACAGATTGCGAATAACCCATTTATTCCTTCACAAGGACCTGTAACTAGTATTCAACTTGTACACCCGCAAGCTCACTGGTACCACTTTTTTATTATAGTCAATTCATCACTTTTTCAAAGTTCGCTACCACTGAGTTTTCACGGTACACAACCTATAAGAAAACAAAAATAATACTAGAACTTATTAAACTTTATCACTAAAACTTGACCCAACATTTGTAGTTCCCCCACCCGCCCTCTTCAGAGACCATAATAACGGTGAACAAATACAAAAGTGGGCAAAACAAAGAATTACTAAATCCTACAAGGTTACACCAGTACAAAAACAACAACGAGCACACGACCCATCTAAACAATTTAAAATTACTTTCTTCTTTGAGATTATAGTCGAACAAGACAAAACAATTTTTCACCCACCAGCTGCAGCTCCAACTAGATTAACAGTTAAAACAAATCCATCACCAAACCAACGAGCGCATGATAATCCTTTACCCACAAGCCGCTGCTCGGCCTATTCTTTGGGTTTAAGCCGCTGCTATAAGCCGCTGCTCGGCCTATTCTCCGCCACCCTTTATTTTTCAAGAAAAACATTAAAATATATACACAAATAATACCGCAGGATATTTTGTTTTTTATAAACCTCACTCTGGACTTACACATGTCCATTACAAATTTAATCACACTCTTGACTGATTTATTCTTTTCACACCCATTACCCATCAAGCAACCCATTAAAGTTGAAAAACGCAATATTTCCACTCCACATTGGGAGATTAAGACCTGATAGTAACTCACTACAATTTCTCCCCACAACAGATCAAAGATATGCAGTATTATAAGCTCAATGAGATTGGCGAATGTAATATCAAACCAGCAGACTTTCAGATGCTCCCTACCCAAGTACCCATCTTTTCACAAATTTGAACACTTCAAGTACGCGCATACACCATACATGCAAAACTCAGCGACAAGGAAAGCTTTTGCTAAAAATCTCACTTAAGAGAGGTTTCCGGTTTGATCACGATAATTGGTATGTTAACAATATTGAAAGACATTTCATTCCCACAGAAATTTAAGCTCGTAGAGAGCTTGCACGCAATGGTCTCCTCAATAGACAACACTATCGCCCACAATTATTTCAATTTGAGTTACATAAGGACCCAGGCTGGCAAGCCAACATCCAAGCCAAACAAGGCCCTTTCCAATTAGATCGTTATCGCCCTTTGCTTTTCAGCAAAAAAAATATTGTTTATAACCCAAAGGACCATGAATGGATTCCAAATGCAACAGATAATCTTTTGCCTAACTGCCCCGGACAAAACGCAAACTACGAATGTCACGCCATTCACACTCTAGGATCGTCACTCCAACTG